>NC_090725.1:202395090-202447590 GCF_036898095.1 Palaemon carinicauda | reverse complement strand
TGGCGAAGATCTGAAGATATATATTTGTTCAGAGACTTGCTGTAAATCCAAGAGGTAACAGGCTTACAATTCAGGGTGCAGATACCAACTGCCTGCAGCTTGGAAATCAGGTCTCAAGTCAACTCAGCAGAGCCAAAATATGGAGGGGAGAAACAGGGAGGATTACTCAACAAGACTATACAAAAATACCACTGGAGTGAGGAGACCCCTACTAACAAGAAGGCGAACTAACCATGAACTTTACAGCCTTCAAAAATGAAAGAGGAACTTAAAAACTAACCTAAGTAAGCAATACATTAAAACACCTAAGGCTTACTTACAGCTCCTCACCCAGAGAAAAAAAAAACTTTTTTTTTTTCCAAGACATAAGTGCAAAATTTAAGACAAATATGCAAAAATCTACGTTGAAAGTTAAGGGAGTATCCAATATCCACACTTGAAATAGAATATAAACAACAAACAAAGGAATTACAAATGTTAACAAATGAAAAGTATCACTAACACCATACACCAAATAATTGCACCAAGTCCTTCATCTAGGACTAAAACCATAAGACCAACCTGTATCAATAATTGATTATCACCATATGGGATCACCTAGTCTGCAAGAGGAGAGGGAGTGGCAACTAAAAAAAAATATTATATACTACAAAACCAAATTGTCATACACCAATCACCAACAAAATAATAGTGTCCAAATAAAGGATTCATTACCTGGGTAACTTGCAAATACTTATACTAACAGGTGACATCCTTCATGCCTCATAGGCTACCTTAAATATACACCACATCCTTTGTCAAGTATAAATAGTACACCATTTTGCTGTTCACACCAGACTTGCAAGGTATGTGAAGGGAAAGGAGGTTCTTCCCTTGTGAATTGTTCAAAGCCGCGAAGGTATTATGATTTAATGTCCCAAAAATATCATAAGCCTTAGCTGTACTTTTTCACAGCACAACCTTCATAGCACCCGTACATTAACCTTTCACCCAAGTGTCTTGAACACATAAAATGTTACAGCACTAACACAGCACTTTTCTTTTACGCACTATTAATAATAATTTGGAGTCCAAACTCTCCTGACAAAGGGGTGTATAAACAAATCAGTTTGTCACAAAAATCTTAACCTAATTTACATACCCAACTAACGTAATAAATACCATCACCTGAAACGTAAGGAGTCCAATATGGGATCATTCATAAATACCTAAACCACCACACATAACCAGATAATTTTGATAAAACCTCCGTTTTAAGCATAATTCAACCACAAAAATAACACCAGTTCATTATAAACGTCACCACCTCCAAAAGCAATTAAAGGCATAAAGATATAATTAACCTATAAAATGACAAATTCGGAGATAATTTGTATTTTTCCTAACCATACAAACCTTAGCTATTTACATTGGGTTTACCTTCAGCGTAGCTGAAATGACGAGCCAATAGTTTTTAACGAGGGTTAACTACCCCCGCGCTAGTTAGCGGGGGTAGGGGAAGGGGTAGCTTGCTACCCCTCCACCCCACACACCGGTGATTTGCTTCACTTCACTTAGAGGTAGGACATGACTTGGGGTCAGGGCTGGCGGGCAAATATGTGTAAATAGCTAAGGTTTGTAGGGTTAGGAGAAATACAAATTATTTCCGAATTTGTCATTTGTTCCGTAACCGAAATACAAACCACGCTATTTACATTGGATGACTTACCCCTTAGGAAGGGTGGAAAGTCCCCAGCCTTACTGACTTTGGCTTTACCCGGGGGCTCCGCCTCCCAGTGAGTAGAACTCGAGAAAAGGAGCCCCTGCACCTCACAAGTTCCTTGCTTCCCCAGGAACGAGTGGCCTACATAAGTTGTGTGTGGAGGAAAGAGCGTGACTCGTCCTATGAAGTTGACCTTGAGACCTTTAGATAGGTTCCAGGATAGGACGTTCCCAATACCACCTCGTCAGGGTATGGGGGACGCGACAGTATTAAACTTAATACTAGGAGCACAAGGAAGCATGGGTTACCTGCTGAGGTTGAGGTCAGCTATGCGAAGACCAGGATGCTGCTTCCCCAAGAGAGGGGAAAATGAATAAAGAAGTAAGGGTCAGACATACTCTTTCATTCATGCAGACTAAAACCGGGTAACAACGCCCTCAACCTACTGCTACTTGTCCATAGAGGAGCCTGAGGTTAGACCAGCTGTTGTCCAGCCACCACAGGGCCGATAGAAAACGTATCGAGGCTCCTGTGGGTCACGTCCTGCAGGTAGTGGGCTGTGAAGGTCGTCTGACGCTTCCAGACCCCAGCTTGAAGCACCTGCGTCACAGAGAAGTTTCTCTTGAAGGCCAGGGACGTAGCAACGCCCCTGACGTCGTGTGCCCTAGGGCGACGTGACGGAGGAGGGTCTGGATTCAAGGCGTGATCGATAACCCTTCGAATCCAAGCCGAGATGGTATTCTAGGTGACCCTCCTCTTCGTCCTGCCTGTGCTAACAAACAATGCTCGCACTTGTGGACGAACTGCAGCTGTTCTCTTCAAGTAATACCTCAGACTCCTCACTGGACATAGTAGCAGCTGGTCTGGGTCGCTTGTTACAGAACGGAGACTCGCGATCCTGAAAGAGTCGAATCGTGGGTCCGGCACTGTTGGCAACAAACTCAGGGACGGACCTGAACGTTACCTCCCCCCATCCCCTTGAATGGGCGATGTCGTACGAGAGACCATGAAGTTCACTAACTCGCTTGGCTGAGGCCAAAGCGAGCAGGAAAGCCGTCTTCCAAGACAGGTGGCGATCAGAGGCCTGGCGTAATGGTTCGAAGGGAGGTCTCTTAAGAGCCCTGAGAACTAGAACCACGTTCCAAGGAGGAGGTCTCACTTCCGACTGAGGGCAGGTAAGCTCATAGCTACGTATGAGTAGTGTGTGTTCCAGCGAGGAAGAAATGTCCACACCTTTCAGCCTAAAAGCCAAGCTTAAGGCTGAGCGATAGCCTTTCACCGCTGAGACAGAGAAGTGCATTTCCTCCCACAGATAACACGAGGAACTCCGCTATTGCTGTTATAGTGGCATCAAGTGGAGAGATACCCCTCCCACGACACCAACCACAGAAGACTCTCCACTTCGCCTGGTAGACTCCTTCAGAGGACTTTCGCAGGTGCCGAGACATTCTCTCCGCAACCTGTTGCGAAAAGCCTCTCTCCGTGAGGAGACGCTGAACAGTCTCCAGGCGTGAAGCTGAAGTGAGGCCACGGCCTTGTGAAGGATGTTGGAGTGTGGTTGTCTGAGTAGCTCGTGTCGTGGGAGAAGTTCTCTCGGGAGCTCCGTCAGGAGCTGCAGAAGGTCTGGGAACCATTCCGCGTGATGCCATAGCGGAGCTATCAGAGTCATCGAACAGTTTGATCTTAATTAGCCACAAATTGTGCACACAAGCAGATAATGCATGCTTGAAATCCAGCAAATACAGTACTCTAAAACAACACTGTCAAAACCTGTAGTACTACAGTACTGATTGTCAACTGTGCATTACAGTAAAAGTAAATACTGTATAAAGTCTGAGTATGCTTTAGCCAAACTTACATTGTCGAAAGCTAAGGAAAATTCCTATTTTCAGAAATTTTCATTTTATTACATTATTACAGTTAAATAAACCTCTGCTACATCTGAGCTATCTATGCTAATCATAACTCGTCCCTACACTAACATACAGTACTCTATGTATGTCTTTTTTATAGTTTATATGTGAAATGTTTTAATGTTAATGTTTTTAAAATATTTTATTTCAATTGTTCATAACATCTCATATCTTATCCATTTCCTAATTTCGTCACTGGGTTATTTTTCCCTGTTGGAGCCCTTGGGCTCATGGAATCTTGCTTTTCCAAGTAGGGTTGTAGCTTAGCTAGTAAAAATAAGAATAATAATAATAATGTGGGTCACATATTTCCAAACTGTGAACTACTGAATGCCTTGGACTATAAGTGATAAAATGTCTGTGAAGGTCCTGTAGAGAGTGGGGTTCCCTTGCAGCATAGGACCAGAAAAGCAGCCCTTAAAGTAAATATAAAGTAAATCGGCTGCGGGTTTGGTATGCAATCTCAAAGTCATCCTTTTGTTTTGGTATGCAGTCTCACCTGATGATAGTGATCACATTTCACTTCATGACGAAGCAAGAACCATTAGATTTTCCAAAATAATATATATTATATATATACATATATATATATATATATATATATATATATATATATATATATATATATATATATATATATACCAGAAATAATTATCTAAGAAATAATCAATCATTGATGTTAGCGTGTGCAGCTGAACATTACCGCTTGCCAGTACATACGGAGCTTGATGATTTTACTATTTCGCAAGCAAAGTGAGCGCATAGCGAAGCAAGAACCATTAGATTTTCTATTATTCTTTATTTTTCAATATTAATCTTACCCGATGATCATGTAGCTGTCAACTCTGTTGCCCGACAGAAATCTACGGTCGGGATACGCCAGCGATCGCTATACAGGTGGGGGTGTACACAACAGCGCCATCTGTGAGTAGGTACTCAAGTACTTCTTGTCAACAAGAACTCAATTTTTCCTCTGTCGTGCCACCGGCAAGACCTACTAATACGCCGTCCCTAACTGGATTTGTTTTCACAACTTTTTGGTGAAGTACACTATTCCAGTTTAGAGCTTTCGCTATGCAGGGGTTTTTATCTTCATTTCAAAACTTGAACTCGTTTTGGATAGATTTTATTATGGTGACGAAGAGAGTATGGACTCTCTTTCACTTTTAAATGGCCGACCCTTCCCTTAGACGGAAGTGTTGGTGTCGAAGAGAGTATAGACTCTCTTTCACTTTTAATGACCGACCCTTCCCTTAGACGGAAGTGTGTTTAGGTTTTTGGTAATTTTGCTTAACAAAGTTATAGATTTATTTTATATCTCTCCGCCATTTATAGGCCTCTTCGATTAACTTTCCATTTATTATAAACTTATAAAAATTAATTTTTATGTTTGTTTATATGCGACCTTTCCTAATAGTAGGCGGTCCTTACTTGGAACCGAAGTTAATTAACATTGAGCCCGTCATATCGTATTTCCTGTTAAGAATTTATGCTATTTTAATTTTAATGTTTTTTGAAAGAATTTCTTTGATAGTCTCGTACTGTTTTCAAAGATGAACTAACGTTTAGTTTAGTCTCCGCAGTTGTTGACGTTCAGAACGTTCAACATGCGCTCTATCGTTACGATAGAGAGAGAGTATTTCACGGTTTCACGTTGCAGTAAGAGTAAACCGATTCTAGCGTTTCGTTCATTCTTTCTTAGCTTAAATGGTTTTAATTCTAATAAGGAACTTTTTATTTGGGAAACCTTTCAGTTTTTTTCCTTTAACAAATAATATGTTTTAACGATATATAATTGGGCTCTTCTCTCAGTTTCTAAGTCAAGAGAGAGAGAGAGAGAGATAGAGACGGAGGGAGAGAGAGGAGGATAAACGTTTCGTTAGCGGGTAACGTTGTTCTCGTTTTTTACTCTTCTCCCTAGTCGCTATAGGGGAAGAAGGTAAAACGTTTCTAGAGTTTTATTCTTGTTCCCAGGCTTTATGCGGTGAGAGATTTTAAACGTAGTTTATTTGATCTAGTGTTTAGTCTCTTTTCCAGCCACTGAATTCTTTATCTTTCATTATGTTTTTCTGTTACATTGTAAAACTGTTTTCGCAATTACTACCTTTTAATGAAGGATAGGATTGCGTGTTTCAGGTACAAATCACTTAAAGTTTCGAGTTCAGTGAAATAAGTGCAAACAGAAAATCAAAAGTGATAAAGTGATATGCGCAAAGTGTTACAGTGTTGCGTTCGAGGGTTCGTTTGTTCGTGCCAGTTGTTCACCTTGTCCGATACCTCTTACAAGCTCCCAAGCCCAGGGGAGAAGTAATGTCGAAGGACTTATGGGTTCCACAGGCTTGATATACGAACAGACGTTTCCCTCCGTGGTTTCGGGTGTATCTACACACGTTGCCGACGTGATCACCCCACCCACACAAAGACGAGAGAGCCCATTTATTCCTCGTCTGCGGAAGAGGTTTCTCGCAGAAACCATGGACCAAATCTTGCAGCTTTTAAGTGCAAGTCGGTCCCTTCCGCGCAAGTCCAACGGCCTAGGTGTAGCCACTGGGTCAGTTCGGACTCGCTCCAGTCATCCGACGACTGCACACCTCCCAAGAGAGGCAAGGTGGTACCGCAACAGGCAGTAACTCCGTCTGTTGCCGCACCAGCTGTTTTAGACCCTCAGTCACAACGGACAGTAGCTCCGTTTGTTGTTGTCTTTCATAGACCCTAGTGGTCCATGCTGCAGACTATGCAGTCTCAGCTTGCGGCATTCATGCAGGAGTATCATGCTGAGAAGGTTAACACTGCACCTGTTAACCTACAACCCGCCGAGGTTGTGCGCTCAGCAGATACTGCGGCTGCCTGCTCCCACACTCCACCTGTGAGAGCTCCACCACCGATGCGCAGTCCACCCTGCCAGACGCATGTTCTTGCTGCTCCATCCGTTGACATGCGTGAGCTTCCGCATCAGCAGTGGGAAGGTGCTGTAGAGCTGCCGGGTTCCAGCACTATGCGGCTTTCTCCGCAACCCATGCAGCATGCTCCGCATACCATACAGCATGCTCCGCATACCATACAGCATGCTCCACAACCCACCGCAGCCCCTCCCACGCTCCAGCACTCTGCTTTTGTTGTTGCCAGCTCCCACACTCCGACTGCGGAGAAGGTTGACGATGCACCCGTGGGCCTACACCTCCCACGGTTGTGCGCCCGGCATGGCTTCCTGCTCTCACACTCTTGTTGTGAGAGCTCCTCCACCCATGCACAGTCAACCCTGCCAGATGTATGATGACTCCCACACACAGAGCACTCCGTTGCCGTGCGTGAGCTACCACAAGCTGCCGTGTTTTGACACGGTGTGTCAGCCTCCGCAACACACTGTGGTTACCGCCACTCGCCCGCAGCAAACTAGTCAGTCAGGAGTTGAGGCTTCCCCACACAACTTTGGTTGTTGCCATCTCACAGACTGTCAAACAGTTACATGACGTTGCCTTCTGGTCTGCTACTTATACACCAGTGCTGTATGTCCTCACGCTCCTGTTGTGGTTGACAGTTCAGTTTTTTGACAGTTCACAGACTGTCAAGCAGTTTCATAACGTTGCCTTCTGGTCTGCTGCTTTTGCACCAGTGAAACCCTCACTGAGAGAACCTAGCTTTTCTCGGATATGGTTCCTGTAGATGAGAAAGTGCTGTTCTCCCTCCTTCTGATATTCCCTTGAGGACTCTGTCATTTGGAGAGGAGCCTTAAGCTGCTTAGCCTCCTATGGACTTTAATTTAAGCATAACATGCTTCCAGGGAGGGTAAATGGTTCCGCTTCAGTCGCTAACCCCGTCTGTTGCCACACCTGCTCCTATAGACCTTGGGCTTTGTTGCAAGACATGCAGTCCAAGCTTAGTCCTTGATAGAGGATTTTTTACGGAGAAGAACCTTCTTGCCAACGACCTTCCTACCGGTTGGTTGTACGCCCTGTTGACGCTGAGGTATCCTACTCACGTCCGCCAGTTGAGATGGTTCCTCCACCGGTGCGACCCAGTGTGGGTTGCCAGTCGCACGTTGACGTTAAGCTACTCTCGGAGGTGGTTGTGGACGTTCAGTGTTTCACTGGGAAGACGTTCAACAACCAGCAGGGTGACTTGTTGTGACGCAGTGCGGCAACCTCAGCAACCCGATAAGGGGTTGTCTGTACTACCCAGACAGTCTAGACAGTTTCGGGTTGTCGCTGTACTTCCTCGCATCCCCATGGTTGACAGTTCACAGACTGTGCAGCAGTACCATGATCTTGTGTCCGGCTCCGTCACGCATCCACCAGTGCGACCGGATTCAGCGAGTCAGACGTTGCCCACTCCGTTGCCGTTTCCTCATCAGTTTCGGATGAGGAACCCTCTGATGAGGACATGGCTGAACAAGAAGATCAATCCCCAGCCCTGCTATCCATCCAGAAGATGCTGAAGAAGGAATACGGCCCTGTCAGGCTGTGGATGAGTCTGGTTAGGACACTGTCATCCGGGGTTCAATTGGTGTCACTTGGAAGACTTCACCTCCGTCCTCTTCGGTTTCTCTAGCTCTTCACTGGAAAAGGACGAGACGCTAGAAGCGGTCTCGATCCCGGTTTCCGGAAGATAAGTCTGGTCTAACCTGAGGAAAGGACTTTTTCAACCTTTTATAGGGTCTTCCCCTGACTGTTCAGACCCCCAACCACGTTCTCTTCTCAGACGCATCGGACGTAGGCTGGGGTGCGACCTTAGGCGGTAGGGAATGCTCGGGATTATGGAACTCGAGTCAAAGGACAATGCATTTTAACTGCAAGAAGCTTCTGGCAGTACGTCTGACCTGGAAAAGCTTCAGGTCTCTCCTTCAAGACAAAGTAATGGAGGTCAACACGGACAACTCCCTGCTTTGATGTTCATCTCCTAGCAAGGAGGGACCTACTCTCTGACATGGTGCGAGTTCGCTAGTGACCTCCTCTCCTGTTCAACAGGTCTAGACTTTTTCACTAGTAACAAATTTCTTCCAAGGCAACTTGAATGTCTTAGCAGTTTGTCTCAGTAGGAAGGGACAATAATTCCAACATATTGGACCCTCCACAGAGATGTATGCAAGAGACTTTGGGTCACCTGGGGCCAGCCAACCATAGATCTCTTCGCAACCTCGATGTCCAAGAGGCTCTCAATACTTTGCTCACCTATCCCGGACCCAGCAGTGGTTCTTTTAGATGCCTTTCTACTAGATTAGTCTCATCTAGATCTATATGCATTCCCTCCGTTCTAGATTGTCAACAAGGTACTGCAGAAGTTCGCCTCTCACGATGGGACAAAGTTGACACTAGTTGCTTCCCTCTGGCCCGCGAGAGAATAACTTACCGAGGTACTTCGATGGCTAGTAGACGTTCCCAGAACTCTTCCCCTAAGGGTGGACCTGCTACGTCTGCCACGCGTAAGAAGGTACTCCAAGGCCTCCACGCTCTTCGTCTCACTGCCTTCAGAGTATCGAAAGACTCTCGAAAACTAGAGGTTTTTCGAAGGAGGCAACCAGAGCGATTGTTAGAGCAAGGAGAGCATCCACCCTTAGAGTCTACCAATCGAAGTGGGAAATCTTCCTAAACTGGTGCAAGTCAGTATCCGTATCCTCGACCAGTACCTCTGTAACTCATATAGCTGACTTCCTCTTATATCTGAGGAAAGAGCGATCTCTTTCAGCTCCCACTTTCAAGGGTTACAGAAGCATGTTGGCATCAGTCTTCCGTCACAGAGGCTTAGATCTTTCCAACATAAAGATCTACAGGACCTCCTTAAGTCTTTTGAGACCACGAAGGAGCGTCGTTTGGTTACACCTGGTTGGAATTTAGACGTGGTTCTAAGATTCCTTACGTTAGACAGGTTCGAACCACTTCAATCAGCCACCCTGAAAGATCTCACCTTTAAGACTCTTTTCCTGATATGCTTAACCACAGCTAAAAGAGTCAGTGAGATTCATGCCTTCAGCAAGAACATCGGATTTTCATCCGAAACGGCTACATGTTCTACATCTTGGTTTTCTAGCCAAACACGAGCTGCCTTCTCGGCCTTGACCAATTTCGTTCGTTATTCCAAACTTATCGTATGGTTGGAAATGAACTAGAAAGAGTATTATGTCCTGTAAGAGCTCTTAAGTTCTATTTTAAAAACCTTTACGGGGCCCGTCTGAAGCTTTATGGTGTTCAGTTAAGAATTCATCTTTGCCTATGTCAGAGAATTCTTTATCCTATTATTTTCAGACTGTTAATACGAGAAGCTCATTCCCTTCTGAATGAGGAAGACCAAGCTTGGCTGAAGGTAAGGACACACGAAGTTAGAGCTGTCACAACTTCCGTGACCTTTTAATAAAATAGATCTCTGCAAAATATTTTCGACGCAACCTTTTGGAAAAGCTAATCAGTGTTCGCGTCTTTTATCTTAAGAATGTCCAGTCTCTTTACGAGAACTGCTACACTCTGGGACCATTCGTAGCAACGAGTGCAGTAGTGGTGGGGGCTCCACCACTACAATTCCCTAATTCCAGAACCTTTTTAATCTTTCTCTTGAAATATTTCTGGGTTGTCCGGAAGGCTAAGAAGCCTTCCGCATCCTGGTTGATTTGGCGGGTGGTCAAATTCTTTCTTGAGAAGCGCCTGGATTAGAGGTTGTGATGAGGTCCTTTAGTATGGGTTGCAGCCCTTCATACTTCAGCACCTAGGAGTCGCTCAGCATCCTAAGAGGATCGCTAGGCTCAGTAAGGAAGACGTACTTAAAAAAAGCAGAGTAATGGTTCAAGTCGACTTCCTTACCAGGTACTTATTTATTTTATGTTTGTTATTTTTGAATAACAGCTAAAATAAGATACGGGATACTTAGCTTCTTTGTTAACATGTATGCTGGTCTCCACC
Source organism: Palaemon carinicauda (assembly GCF_036898095.1). Taxonomy (NCBI): domain Eukaryota; kingdom Metazoa; phylum Arthropoda; class Malacostraca; order Decapoda; family Palaemonidae; genus Palaemon; species Palaemon carinicauda. The sequence goes on along the minus strand of NC_090725.1, from coordinate 202,437,088 downwards.
CACCACCCTGGGTGTGAATCAGCTACATGATCATCGGGTAAGATTAATATTGAAAAATGTTATTTTCATTAGTAAAATAAATTTTTGAATATACTTACCCGATGATCATGAATTTAAGGACCCGCCCTTCCTCCCCATAGAGAACCAGTGGACCGAGGAGAAAATTGAGTTCTTGTTGACAAGAAGTACTTGAGTACCTACTCACAGATGGCGCTGTTGTGTACACCCCCACCTGTATATATTGGTGTGCTACTGTCTTAAGCACACATTTGAGTATGAGTTGTTTTCAGATGTATTTAAATGGTTTACTGAACACATCTTAGTGGTTTTTAAGTTTTATTGTGAATAAACAACTGAGTTAAACATCTCCATCACTGGAGGAAGCTGTGTTGGTCCACATGACCAATTCTGGTGAAGTTTAGATATGAACTGAATAAATTACCGATATCCCAAATATCGTATACTTGCTTTAATTTAGCTAAGTGACGGAATCGGAAGACACCTGCATCCGGTGACGTCACAAACTTTCACACGAAGAGACAATGTGTTGACATTAAGAAAGAATGGCAACTCAGCATCTTACATCCTGCTTACAATTTGAGTGACCATAGCAAATCTCACGGTTAGCTCTTCCAACCAACATGACATATTACGTCATTTGTTTTAAACATGTAATATTACTATTCTAACTATTACATAAGCTCGGCCAGCTATCTCAATTTTTTTACAAAAATTTAACAACAAGCCGAAACATGGTTATTAGGTGTGACTGGACATACGTATTATTCATTGTTTAACATTAGCTATATCCAACTGAGGACGAATGTCCAAATAGGCACATCAAAAAATAATAACAATAATGCATACAAAAAAGATATTACCAAAGCAAAAAGAAAAATGCATGATAAAACCAAGATCATATATATGGTACATTGCTAGCAAATGATTACATGGTACCAAAAACAAAATAAATTCTGACTTACAAATGATTCGGTAACTTGATAAAGAATAATTGTTACCTTTGTCAGAAACAAGATACTCAATTTTTAGTGCACAAATACGAATTCCTGGTACGTACACGTACCACGGTTTCGTACATATATATATATATATTTATATATAGGGCTGATACATTTTATTAGATGCCCGTAGATTCTGTTATATATCTTATTATATTTTTTTTTTTTCTCTTTTCTTTTTTAACATTCCGGCTTATATATTTTTATTAGATGCCGAGAGAAAAAAATGATTTATATCCTTTTTTATTTTATTTATTTTTTAAATGTTATTTTAAATGTATTTTTAACAATGCAAATGTAGAGAATTTCTTTAATTACATATTACTAGCGTACTAATCAGCTTTTCATACAAACATCATCCTGACAAATTACTCCCTTAGCGAATGAGGTGGCCACTCATACAGCTTTGAATTGGATCAGGTAGGGGGTATTGTCAGGGCTATTCAACTCGTTCCTTTGTAGCTGCTTGCTGTGCCGTAACCTACGCCAAACAAGGATGTTCACGGCGATAAAAATTATCACTGTTACACAAAAACTAGCCAGTAATATAGGGTGAAGAATCTCTTTGTAAGTCGGTGACAGGTGGTCCTTTTCGGTAAGTTTCATCAAGCGCTTTGCCACACTTCCGTTGTAGGGGAGAGGAAGTGCGGGCATTGTAGAGGTCCACGTGAAGTTCGCGAAGTAAGCTCGTTCTCTGATGATTGTCCGTAGGCCAGTCACCATGGAATTCGGGGAAGTCCCGATACAGCCATCTGCTGCGACGAAGATGTTGTTGAAGGATGTGGATCCGTCAGGGCATGATACATTGAAGCCGTCCTTGTCGTATCGTATCCACGAGCCATTATTTAGTCTGCAATTGAATTCTTTATTGTCAAAGGGATAAAGCCTATCCAGACAATTTTCACTTGTATGGGAGAGAGCACCGTCTAGCACTATACCTAACTCGCATGAATCCATCAAGTTTTTACGGAATTCAAATGAGTCAGCTGTACATATTTTTCTATCCATTGCGTCTGAACAGTGAGTTAATTGATTTAAGTCTTTAATGACCGTATATGTTTCCTTGTCTGGGGAAATCAATACGTGTCCTGTCAAACTGGATATTACTGGATTTGAGTGATTCGTCATGAAAGTCGGAAATGGTGATATCCTGTAAGATTGCCAGGCATCAGAAGAATCAAAGGGAATTGTAATCCTAATCTTGTTATTATCTACGTTTACTGTAATTAGGCTGTAATAAAATTCTAACCTATGTTCGTCTAACAAAGGAACATAACCTAGTTTATCCCTTCCGTTCTCCAGAACTAATTTTAAGTAACGTATAGGCAACAAATGGGGCGACAATACACCTTTAGTTGCTAACGTGATAGCTTCTACATAATCCTTGGATTTCTCAATGAAATGTGCAATTCTGTTATGTATGTGATCTATCTTTGAATCATAATACGTTAATGTTGCTAACAAATCCTGTACTTCCATAATTTGAACGATATTATCTGAATGTTCATTTAACAAATCCATAATTTTATTGATTGAAGCTAACTGATCCCTTAGTTCTGACATAATCAATTCATCTTTATGAGTCAAGAACTCAATTTTCTTATTTTGATTACTAATTTTAAGACGATTGGAAAGTCCTAAACCTAAACTTGCAACAGACCCAAAGATGCTTAATGCAGCATAAATGAACGGATTCCGTCTTTCTTTTTGTTCGTGTCCTACAGTCCACATCAAAAGGTCATAAGCCAAAGATCCTGTCTCTCCAGTCTTATTTTTCAAGTCATCAGATAGCATCTCTGCAACTTTTAATGTTGATCCAAGCAAACTCTTAGTAGTCAAATGAAAATGTCTCCTATGCAACTCATCCAATGATGCAGAAAACCTTGAAATGGCGGTTCTTAAGCTAGTGACATCATTCTCTTGAAGAAAAATTGCTTGCATATGCACTTCGACAATTACGTTGGTTGATGTAATAAAAATGTCTTCTTGTCTTTCAACTATATTGCCATATTTAAAATATATATTCTTAGTCTTAGAACTCATCCCATACGAAAAAAATGTCTGAGCGAACAATATCACTCCCAACAACAAAAAATTCATCTCGGAAACCTGTAACGAGAAAAAACATATGTAATTACTCCTGTATTAAAAAGAAAACTTTTAGTCACAAAAATTAAAATTTTTCCTCACTTCTTTTTAATTTCTTATGTGAGACAATGGTACTATTCTCTCATCCGTGGGTTGGGCTACGTTTTGAATTCTAAACCTATTGGCCGTTAATGTTTCCAAAATGTTAAATGGGCCTTCAAACTTAGGTGTTAGTTTATAGTTGAGCCCTTTTCTGACATTGATTTGAATATAGATGTTATCACCCACGGTATATGTTTTAGTTGGTTTCGCTATTTTATCATGATTCCTTTTCATTATGATTTGTGATTCTTCTAAATTCTTTCGAAGGATATCATATCGACTTATACTTGCATTTATACATTCTTTTAAAGGATTTGATAGATTAGTTGTAGGCGTTAATACATGGAAAGGTGTTCTAACTGGGGTACCATACAATGCTTCATGCGGTGACATTTTAATTGATATATGATATGAATGATTCAGAGTACTCAGTGCCGCCGGTATTGCAATATCCCAGTTGGGGTCTGATCCCCCTAGTGTTACCCTTAATATATTTAATATCTTCCTATTTGCTCTTTCCACTAGCCCATTCGACTCTGGGTGATATATCATGGTATTGATCTTCTTTATGTTGAGGAATTCACACAATGAGGTAAGAAAGTGATTATTAAATTCACCACCCGAGTCTGAGATTATCATGTGTGGAATTCCATGTTTACAAATGTAACACTCGTAAAACTTCCTAGCGCATTCAATCGCAGTTTTAGTTTTAAGCGCTATTAGTTCTGTATATCGAGTTAAAGCATCTATAATTACTAAGAGGTGCTTATTTCCTCTGTCTGACTCGTAAAATCCTGTTAACAAATCTAAATGTATTCTTTCAAAGGGTTGATTGGGAACAGGATAAGCTCCTAGGCTGACAGGTGTTTTCGTATGCCCTTTGTTTTCCTGACATGTGCGACAATTAGCTATGTGTCTTTTTATATCTGTAAGCATTGTATGCCAATAAAACAATGATTTGGCTTTCTGTGACATTAATGAGAACCCAGGGTGTCCATGTAATGGATTTGAATGCAACCAATTCAGGACAGTGGAAATAAGTGAGATTGGTACTACTACCTGGTCGTTAGTTACATGTGGTGTATTGCGGGTTTTCCTTGTCACAGTCCTACACAGAATATTATCTTTGATTACATAATTCTGCTGCTTATACTTTATATATTCTTTTTCTTTATGATTGCCTTTCAAAGCATTTATAATTGTTTCTATTTACGTCATTTGTTTTAAACATGTAATATTACTATTCTAACTATTACATATAGCGATCGCTGGCGTATCCCGACCGTAGATTTCTGTCGGGCAACAGAGTTGACAGCTACATGATCATCGGGTAAGTATATTCAAAAATTTATTTTACTAATGAAAATAACATTTTTCTTTTTACCTATTAAAAATACTGAGATCGCATACCATAGCAAAATAATAATTTCTGAGATCACGCCATAAATGAGATCGCATACCAAATCAGCATAGTAAATCAAGCAAACCTGTACTTAAGAAAAACTAAAAAGACACACTTTAATATCTTGAATACTGAAAATTCAAACGAACCAATAACACAGAGAAAATAAAAATGTATGCGCTGATCAAGATGTGCATGTTGGTCTTATAGCATCCTGCTTTTCTAAGTAGGGGTGCAGCTTAGTTAGTAATAATAATAACAGCAGCAGCTTAGTAACTTTGAGGTAGCTATGATTCAGCATCATCAGCCCGGGTCAAGTCGAAGTAAAATGCTAAAAGCAAAAGCAAGGCCTATACTATTTTAGGAAGTACAGAAATACGACTTACGAAAAATATGGAGCTCATCTTGACTTTCCTAATAAGAATGAATTTAACTAAAGGATTTGTTTAGCAAAACCACCTTCTTTGAAATTCCTTCACGGTGAAAAGGAAAAAGATCTCATAACTTCTCTGAATGATTTCTTTCCTTTCAGTTTTCATTTTTTTCCAATATCCTATTTCTTTATTTTAATTTAGTAGCAGATGGTTTGCAACGCTGTTGGGATTCACAGCTGCTGTTCAAACTACATTATTATTATTATTATTATTATTATTATTATTATTATTATTATTATTATTATTATTACTTGCTAAGCTACAACCCTAGTTGGAAAAGCAAAATGCTTAAAGCCCAGGGGCTCCAACAGGGAAAATTGCCCAGTGAGGAAAGGAAACAAGGAAAAATAAAATATTTTAAGAACAGTAACATTAAAATATATATTTCCTCTACAAATAATAAGAAATTTAACAAAAACGAGGTAGTACGTTGGCCAGGGCACCAGCTGCCCGTTGAGATACTACTGCTAGAGTGTTATGGGATCCTTTGACTGGCCAAGTAGTACTACATTGGATCCTTCTCTCTGTTTACGGTTCTTTCCCTTTGCCTACACAGACACCGAATAGTCTGGCCTATTCTTTACAGATTCTCCTTTGTCCTCATACACCGGACAACACTGAGATTACTAAACTATTCTTCTCTCAAGGGGTTAACTACTCCACTTTAATTGTGCAGTGGCTATATTTTCCTCTTGGTAAGGGTAGAAGAACTCTTTAGCCATGGTAAGCAGCTCTTCTAAGAGAAGGACACTTCAAAATCAAACCATTGTTCTCCAGTCTTGGGTAGTGCCATAGCCTCTGTACCATGGTCTTCCCCTGACTTGGGTTAGAGTTCTCTTGCTTGAGGGTACACTTGGGCACACTATTCTATCCAGTTTCTCTTCCTTTACTGTTAAAGTTTTTATTGTTTATAAAGGAAATATTTATTTTAATGTTACTGTTCTTAAAATATCTTATTTTTCCTTGTTTCCTTTCCTCACAGGGCTATTTTCCCTGTTGGGGCCCCTGGGCTTATAGCATCCTGCTTTTCCAACTAGGATTGTAGCTTAGCATTTAATAATAATAATAATAATAATAATAATAATAATAAGAGAAATAAGATAGAATAGTGGGCCCCGAGTGTACCCTTAAGCAAGAGAACTCTAACCAAAGGCATTGGAAGACCATGGTACAAAGGCTATGGCACTACCCAAGACTAGAAAACATGGTTTCATTTTGGAGTGTCCTTGTCCTCCTTGAAGAGCTGCTTACCATAGCTAAAGAGTCTCTTCTATCCTTACCAAGAGGAAAGTAGCCCCTGAACAATTACAGAACATTAGTTAACCCCTTGAGTAAAGAAGAATTTTTAGGTGACCTCAGTGTTGTCATGTGTATGAGGACAGGAGAATGTATAAATAATATCCCAGACTACTAGGTGCATGTGTAAGCAAAGGGGAAATGAGCCATAACCAGAGAGAAGGTTCCAATGTAGTACTGTCTGGCCAGTCAAAAGACCCCATAACTCTTTAGCGGTAGTATCTCAACGGGTGGCTAGTCTATGTCAACTTGGCTCATGAAGGTGTCAAAAAGGCAACTTTCAAGGCCTGGGCAGGTTCTCAGAACCACTTGCTTAGCACTCATACTAGTTATAAGAAAAATATTATAACACAAAACACTGCAAGGTGGTCTGTAACGGACAAATAAAATTCGTAGTGGCCAGGAGCAAAGTGAGCACACAGCTGCTAGCATCGCCACACCCAAGGGCATGGTGGGCCCACGAGGCAGCCATACTAGACTGCCAGTCCCATAATAATTCTTCAATTTGGACGCAACAAAGCTCTTCCAGAGCTAACCCATATAAATGACAAAGGTTTGTATCCAATTAGGAACAAATTTTTTCATACTTAAATATATTTTTACCCTGATCCTCAAATATTCACACAATTTAGTAAACTGAAATTTATAACAATGTTGAAAGATAGTTTAAAAAAAATCTTACCCGATATTCAAGTTGTATAAAATCTACCATCAGGTATCATTTGCTTGGAGGGTCCTCTTGCCTAGAACTAGATTGGGGCCATCCATTTAATTGTATTGGATTAGGGTTGGCGGCATCCTCTTTAGTCAAGTTGACATACCCGGCCGCAACCGCTAACCCTGTCTTGATTGCATAGCCTACCTGTGAGTAGAAAGGTGTTAATATACATCATAATGTGTACAAATATTTATATTTATAAAACCGTGAACAAAAAAGATTTCTAGTTCCCTCTACTGTCCCAGTGTAAAACCAGAAAATAATTTCATGCAGAATAAATTTGTACAATATAATGAATGTTCTAGTTACAGTATTTAGAAAAAATAAAAAAAGATATCTTTATTAGATACATGTATAGATTTATATTACCATCTAATGTTTGAATATAGGATAGATTTATGAATTTGGGATTTATAACCTGGCACTGGAGTCTGAAAGGTCATTCAGCAAACCGGTAAAACTGGGAAATTCTCCCGCAGGTTAGACTGTGAAGTAAGGCTAGGAGAAGCTTCACAGCACAATTCAAGAGAATTAGCAGGAAGAGACGTAAAGAAGAAAGCTAAAAAGTTCCACTAGTAATGCCGCACTCCCACCCACGGGGAAGTTATAATACGCAATGATAAATAAAGGGGAGTGACAGCAGCTATTATTATCATAAGTGAGCCCTCGTTTATCGCGGTAGATAGGTTCCAGACCCGACCGCGATAGGTGAAAATCCGCGAAGTAGTGACACCATATTTACCTATTTATTTAACATGTATATTCAGACTTTTAAAACCTTCCCTTGTACGTAGTACTGTTAACAAACTACCCTTTAATGTACAGAACACTTGATGCATGTACTACAGTACCCTAAACTAAAACAGGCACAAATATTAAAGGCGATTTTATATCATGCGTTTCCTAAACACGCCAAAAAGCACGATAAAAAATGGCAACCAATGTTTTGTTTATGTTTATCTCTGATCATAATGAAGAAACAAACGCATTTAGTGTACACATCTGTGTATAGGTTAGTTTTTGCATCGATTATATTGATTATACAGTATGTTGATTTTGTTATTAACAATGTTTTACTTAATTTTTCTTAGGACTTCCAAATGAAATGTTTTTCTTTATGACGCCGCCTGAAACGACGGCGTCATAAAGTACGCTCAGTAAACAACCACGCTCAGTAAACAACCACGCTCAGTAAACAACCACGCTCAGTAAACAAAGAAGGCATTTAACGCGCATGATGAAAGTGATAAATAATGATATTACAGTAAAAGCTTTTAGAAAATATGTTATTACAAATATTATTTACCGTATCTATATAAAATCATACAGTACATACTGTACGTAGCAAAGCAGGAAAACAATTTACAAGAGAGAGAGAGAGAGAGAGAGAGAGAGAGAGAGAGAGAGAGAGAGAGAGAGAGAGAGAGAGAGAGATTGTTTTACGTACGTAAATGTAAATTTTAAACAAAAAAATATGATAGGTTACAACATGTATACTCTTCAGACTTTTAAAACCTTCCCTTTAACTTAATGCATACTAAACTAAAACAGGCACAAATATTAAAATGTTAGAATATTTAAGTAAAAAATAAAGATTGTTACTGTACTCACCACGAAAGAAGTTGAAGAAAAACTTGAATGATGATGGCGATGAATTTGCTGCACAATAGAAATGATGATGATGAAGCTGATGATGTCTTCTACTGTGCAGCCAATGATAGTATTTTACGTCTCTTCAGACGGAAGTGTCTTTTCCTGGGACACCTCTTCAACTTCTTCCTGGGAAACTTCTTCAATTTCTTCCGAAGGCGTACTAGCAGGAGGAACTGGCTCTTTTTTGCAAGGCTGGAAGAACATTGTGATCGGAAGTTGCTGCCGCTGATTCTTTTTTCGCAGAATTGCATAGAACGAACCATATCCTTGTCCCACTCTTGCAACATTTCTTTCACCTCCTTTATATGGTTGCAGACCTTGGCAAGCCGTTCTAATGTTAAGCCCGTTTCTTCGACATTTTCTTGGGGCTCTTCCTGTGTTTCGCTCTCTTCTTCACTGGCCGATTTCATCAGGTCTTCTAGGTCTGCGTCAGTTAGCGGCTGGGAATGGCAGTCCAACAACTCGTCGACATCTTCAGTTGTCATGTCGCCAAACCCGTCACCTCCAATTATCGCAGCCAACTGCAAAGATTTGCGTATTGCAAGTGTTGGATTTTAGACGGAGTAAATCCCTCGTCGTCGTAAACAATCTTGGGCCACAACTTCTTCCAGCTCGCATTAACAGTTGCAGGTTTCATTTCTTGCAGTGCCTTCTGAATGTTCTGCAGGCACGTGGCTATGGTGTACTGCCGCCAGTATGCCTTCAAATTAAAATCTTCATCTTCATCTTCTTGGGCAGCATCCACACATGCAACGAGGTCCGCCAAGGTATTCTTCGTGTAGAGGGCCTTGAACGCCCTGATAACCCCTGGTCCATCGGTTGAATTAATGACGTGGTGTTGGGTGGCAGGAACTCAACCTGAACGCCCTCACGCGACAGGTCAGTTGCGTGTCCACCAGCGTTATCCATAAGGAGAAGGATCTTGAATGGCAAGCCCTTCTCTAAGAGATATTGACTGACTTGCGGGATGAAACACTGGTGGAACCAGTTGGAGGTCAGATTCTTCGTAATCCATGCTTTTGGATTATGCATCCAGTACACGGGAAGGAGATTCTTATTCTTATTTTTCAAAGCGCGAGGATTTTTCGACTTGTAAATAGCCAAGGCTTTAGCAAGAATCCAGCAGCATTGCCACACATCACGAGGGTAACGCGATCCTTGAATGCTTTAAAACCAGAGGCTTTGGCTTCTTCTTTGAACAGGAAAGTTCGCGACGGCATTCTCTTCCAAAACAAGCCGGTCTCATCTATATTAAACACTTGTTCCGGCTTGTATCCACCTTCGGCAATAATATTCTTGAACGTCTCGTTCACGTAAGTTTCAGCAGCGGCAGTGTCAGCGGAAGCAGCCTCGCCATGCAGGGAAACGCTTTCCAGGGCGAAGCGTTTCTGAAACTTCGCGAACCATCCTTTGCTGGCGGAATAACGTTGTTTCTGACGCTGGGAATCAGTGGATGTCCCTGGTTGAGGTTCATCTATATCATCATCTTCTTCAGCATGGTCGCCATCGTCGTCTTGAGGTTCCTTTGCCGCAAAATTCTCATACAAGCTCAAAGCCTTGGTTCGGATGGTGTTCGTATCCAAGGCTATGTTCTTCTTCCGGCAGTCGGCAATCCACACTGCTAAAGCACCTTCCATGCGTACGATCGTTTTATTACGCGTGGTAACGACTCGCTTCCCTGATCTGCTAAAGGTGATGGTAGCTGTCTTTCTAATGTTCGCCTCGTCCTTCTTGATATAGCGAACGGTGGATTCGTTGACTCCAAAATGGCAGGCTGCGGCCGCGTAACTTCTACCGTCTTTTAACATATCGAGAAGCATCACCTTCTCAGCAATCGTCATCATCTTTCGGTGGCGTTTAGGCTCACTACCAGCCTTAGTAGAAGCAGAACGCTTGGGAGGCATTGTACAGTAGGGTTTAACAGAAAGTTCAACAAAAAGTTCAACTTAAAACAGTCACGCACAGCACAGATTAAAGTTCACAATAACTTAACAACATCTACACAGCAATACGGCGGGAGACAAAGTGACGGCGAAAAGATGCTGGAAGTTGGAGATGCGGGCAAAACACCAATCACAGGCTAGATTACAAAACTTGGGTTCTGATTCGTCGTCTATCAGCGCTTGAACCAATCACAATCCGTCTTATATGCTATGTAGGTTACCAATTCAAAGTACAAGGTACCCTACGTATACAGTAATAATAATAATAATAATAAATAATGATGATAATAATAATAATAATAATGATGATAATAATGATAATAATAATAATAATAATAATAATAATAATAACAATAATAATTTTAATAGCAACAACAATAATAATAATAATAATAATAATAATAATAATAATAATAATAATACAGCTTTACGTGCGCTATTTTACGCTTGTTTTGTTGTAGGATATGTCTCTCTCTCTCTCTCTCTCTCTCTCTCTCTCTCTCTCTCTCTCTCTCTCTCTCTCTCGTACGCTTATTCGAGATGTGATTTTTGCAACAAAGAATATTATTGGATGCAGTACTACGTACGTATACATACAAAAGATTCATGGATAAGATGCACATCCATTACATTTGTAGTACAGTAGTAGCCATCAGCAGCCTTACACCATTCTAATATGGTATGACTGCATCTGATTTGTGTTTCATGTTCGATTTAATTTTACTACCTACTGTATACAGTACTGAATTATCGTATGATCAAATTCTCTTTTCGTGTTTTATTTCTTTCTGTACTGAATTATATGTCATATGTAATGCAATGAACAATCAGTAAGAGCAGATATTACTAATTACAGTATTAATGGAATTACAGGTAACGAAATATCGTATTTGTGGTCTTCAGATATCGCGGTATTTTCGAAATTTCCGGAAAATCCGCGATGTTTATATATATGGGTTATGAAAAAAACCCGCCAAGTGTTGAATCCGCGATGGTCGAACCGCGAAGTAGCGAGGGCTCACTGTAATTGCTAAGCTACAGCCCTAGTTGAAAAAGCAGGATGCTATATGCCCAGGGGCTCCAACAAGGAAAATAGCCCAATGAGGAAAGGAAGCAAGGAAAAATTAAATATTTAAAAAACGGTAACATTAAAATAAATATCTCCTATATAAGCTATAAAAACTTGAAAGAAAACAAGAGGAAGAGAAATAAGACAGAATAGTGTGCCCCAGTGTACCCTCAAGCAAGAGAACTTTAACCCAAGAAAGTGGAAGACTATGGTACTGAGGCTATGGCATTACCCAAGACTTGAGAACAATAGTCATAAAATAGCAGTCGAGTTGTAACCTAAGAAATTGTAGAAAATAATTGTTGCTGTTTTCTATATAAATTGAGTAAATGCCTATGTCAGAGAGGAGTAAAATCTGGCATAATTATAAAGGACAGTTCCAGCAAAAACCTTTTATTCAACACTGATGGATAAAGGAATGTAGCACAGAGGTAAAACTAAAGGGGCCCTCAGTAAAGCGCAGACCTCCGCTACAGCAGCTTATCTCTCGATCTTGACCTTTGAACTTAAAGATGTATCAATTGGTGTGGATTTTCATACTCTCAACTATGAACCAAGTTTGAAGTATCTGTGACAACGATGTCCAAACTTATGGCTACACGAGTTGGACATTTTGCTTGACCGTGACCTTGATCTTTGACCTTGAACTTCCAAAATTTAATCATTTCCAGGATTTTACATGAAAGTTAATCTCTGCTAGTTTCATTATTCTGAGATTAAAATTGTGGCCAGGAAGGTGTTCACAAACACACACACAAACAGGGTCAAACATAACCTTCCAAATTTTGTTGGCAGTGGTAAAAAAAAAGGTCATATCCTTTTTATCACGTCTAATGGATTTGTCTTTGGATCATACCTCGCATGTCCACCAATGTTTGTTAAAATTGGTTCTGTAGTTTTTGTGCAATGTTGTTCACAAATTATTTGTCATGTGATTAACAGTACTGCTGTGTACCTGTACTTTGATTTACTCTATTCAAAATGTTACAAATTCCTCCTTGGGTACTAACCATCACGACTACCAACTTTGGTCAAAATCAGAACCGTACGTTTTGTGTACAATTGCTCAAAAACAAACAAACGCCAGAGGGAATACATAACCTTCGCAAAAATCTTCGATTTTGGCGACGGCAATTATTCAATATTTATTATTCTGCTCCCTAAAATGTACAGCAAAGCTGTTACTGTTCAAAAGACATATCAAATAAATAATCACCCACATGGATAAAGAAGAGATAGAACAGAGATGAGAATGCTAAGGTGGTTTATGGGAATATCACTGTTTGAAAGATTGGAAAATGATGAAATAAGAAGAATGTCAGTGTAGTAATATTACCGAGATGATAAGGGTGTCACGACCGAGAATGGTGTGGGCACGTGTTAAGGATGGATGGCGTGGGCACGTGTTAAGGATGGATGGCGTGGGCACGTGTTAAGGATGGATGGCGTGGGCACGTGTTAAGGATGGATGGCGTGGGCACGTGTTAAGGATGGATGGCGTGGGCACGTGTTAAGGATGGATGGCGTGGGCACGTGTTAAGGATGGATGGCGTGGGCACGTGTTAAGGATGGATGGCGTGGGCACGTGTTAAGGATGGATAGTGTGGGCACGTGGTAAGGATGGATAGTGTGGGCACGTGGTAAGGATGGATAGTGTGGGCTCGTGTTATAGATGGATGGTAGGGAGGGAGGGAGTGAGGAGGGCTTGTGAGGAACCTGTTAGGGGGAGAAGATCAAGTGGAAGGCAGAGAATTAGATGTCGTCGAGGCGAGGGATGATATGGAGAGAGGAGGTTTGGTGGAAGAGGATGCATTTGACCAAAGGCATTGGAGAGGGCGTATCAGGCAACTGACCCCTTAATGTAGGGATAACAGTGGGAAAGAACAGGATGGATAGAGTCTATATCCATTACCTTTTGCCAGATGCATAAATGACTACCAGGAATGTTTAATTGTATATAAAACTAGCAACTGTGCAACAAAGAAACTGCGGTTCATGCCACTAATCACGGTTTAAAATTGATAAATCACAAGATGACCTGTTTGAAAAATTTACAGTTCATGTGTTCAGCTAAAATTAAAATATAATTATCAACCCTATCTCCCTGCGATTATGAAGGACGTTGCATAAGTAAATATATAGATCTACATTTAATGTCAGTAATCTGTTGTGCTCTGTTCATAGATAGGACTTCATTAATACTTTCACTAACAAAAAATACACTTTTGTTTTCAGAGTTAATATATGATACTTTAATTACTACAAAAACTGGAATTCACTGTAAGAAATGGACGAGTGCTGGCTAGCTTGGCCTTTTCTCCATGTTTAATGGGGTCTGGGCCATGATAACTTATGTATCGATCGATTAAAATGTGAAATATATTTTTCATTCCAAGGTCATTGTTTACATTTGAGAGACTGGTGGCAAGTTACTGTGCATGCATTGGTTCCAAGCAGTTTGGGGAGTTTTCTGTGTATTTACAATAATGTAATTATTACCTGCTTTTTTTAACCAATTACTAGCTTCCAAATATTTATGCACTAGTTCCCGGACGTTGTTATACAACAGCCCAAAACCACCCTAACTTTCAGTTTCAACTATACTGTACTACCATCATGGAAAGACATCTCCAAGAGGAAAGTAAAATCTATTTCGAAATTTAGTGTAATTTAATCTATATCAGCAATTGAATAGGATGAAAATGCTCTGTTCACTATATAGCTTTTGTTGCTCATGTGAAAGGAAAAAAAAAATCACCGGGTGACCCCGGGGGTGATGTACACAGCACATCCGTGTGCCGCTTGCCAGAACATAGGAGCAGTGAGATTATGCCTACTTGCAAGCAAAGTGACCCACGGCCGACCAAAAACCATTAGGACGTAAGTGAATCATAGAAAATTGTCATACTTTAATTTTCAACCACTTACATGAACCATATATTTTTCTAACTGGTTATCTTGTGTTTATTTTGTATTTCTGACCATTATTATTGCTGCAAATTACTCATTTTTGGCCCTTCATCACCCCCCCCCCTAAAAAAACCCGGTTTCTGACTGGTGTCCCCTGTAATTGTCTTTGTAAGGGGGGTCCAAAAACTCATGAGTGGGTGGTTTGCCCCAATAATCATGGTCAGAAATGCATAAAACACAAGATAGAGAGTAGGAAAAATATATGGTTCATGTATTTGGCTAGAAATTAAAGTATCGGTTCAGTTTCGCCTTTCCAGTTCACCAGTCAGAGATGTTACCACACCCGCCACAACAACCCTGTAGTTCTATTATTTTCCTTCTCTCATAGCTAAGGTCTGGACAGTAAAGAATGAAATGAGAGAGGTCTTCAGTTTCTGGCCCCACACAGTTTACATTCTACCCTTGCTACTAATTCATGTCTTAAAAACATTTCTAATATTTACCCTTTTCAGTGATCTCTTATGGTAAAGGACACATGGTAAATGAAGTAGGGTTAAGTAGGGAGTACCCTACAGTAGGTTAGGACATATCCACTAAGCTAAAAGACTTGGCAATCAATGTAGGGTTAGGTGGGCATGCCTTAGGTTAGGACATCCTCTCGACTCATTGCAACTCTGGCACAACGGCAATCAGGCGACATTTTCTATACCCAAAACAGTAACATACTATATAAATACCTTAAAATATTCTATTTTTCCTTATTTCCTTTCCTCACTGGGGTATTTTCCCTATTGGAGCCCCTGGGTTTATAGTATCCTGCTTTTCCCACCCAAACCTTGGCCTTCCTCTTGTACGCCATTCATTCCTATTTCTAGCATGCTCTCTTGCCTCTCTCACATCTATCCTATCACCCAGAGCTTTCTTCACTCCATCCATCCACCCAAACCTTGGCCTTCCTCTTGTACATAAATAGTGGAATGTTTGTATTTGCACTGGAACAATATACAATTCAAGGAAGGGCAAACAACATGAAAACAGTGGAATAATAAACAAAATCTACTAGATGCTGCGTGTAATGAAGTGTTAAGATAAAATCATAAGATCTTAGAGCCAACTTACCTCCTTTTCCGACTTCCAAAGTGTGGTCGTCGATGAAGTTGATGTGGTGAGTAACGTCGGAATTTCTGTTATTCTTAATTTCATCTCCCAGAAGGGGCCTCACTCAGCAGAAGACCCGGATGTTACCCTGCGAAAAGGTAGTTTTTATTTTAAAGGATCGTCCACAAATGGGTTTATAAACAACGGGTGAATGTATAAAAAGTATGTGGTATTTTAGCCATTGCCAGGCCCTTCCTGGTCCTAACTTGGGCGGAGAGGGGGCTTGGGCGCTGTGGCACGACGAAATGTACTGTGGACTCGCAAATGGTGCAGATTTTCTGTTCGGTTATTCCCGTTTGTTACGTTGCATTCTGTAAAGATATAAAAATCAATGAATAAGTACAGTAGTTAAGAAAAATTTAAGATATGTATTTTCATAATTTAAAATTTAGAATATAAGGGGGATTATATATATTCATTTAATATTTCATAGAAGAAAAAAATTGAAATGAGACACCATTCAGTGATTGCCTGTAAGACATATAAATAGAAATTAAGCATTAGAAGATTTATATTAAATGTTAATCTATAGTTCTTTGATAACTTGACTTTTAATTGGTCTGTTAACATCGTATTCCAGATACAAAACTATAATAGAAAAAGATTTTAGTTACGTTTGATGAAGAATGTTCATAATTTCTGTTTAATGTTTATGCCAATTTTCACTTTGTTTCAATATTAATTTGAATCCTTTGTATGGCAATTTTCAATATTAATTTTAATTCTTTGTATGCCAATTTTCACAGAGTTCACCTTCGATAGAGTGTTTCAGCCGTCGACCACGCAGGCCGAAGTGTTCGGAGAGATCGCTCTGCTCAGTCAAAGCGTACAACATCTGTATCTTTGCGTACGGACAGACCGGTTCAGGGGATCTCAATAACGAGGAACTAGTGGGGATGATCCCGCGGACTGTGAAGCAGAGAAATAGAAGAGCAGTGCCAGGAGTTAGAGCAAATGGGTGTAATAGAAAGGAGTGAGAGTGCCTGGAATAGCCCTATTGTACCTGTAAGAAGGCCGGATGGAAGTTTACGTATGTGTATTGATTATAGGAAGGTGAATGAAGTAACTGTTAAAGAACATTTCCCGATGAATGTAGTGTCTGACTGTGTGTATAAGATGCATGGTATGAAAGTTTTTACAAAGTTAGATTTAGTTAGGGGCTATTACCAGATGCCTCTGGCAGAGGGGAGCAGGCCCATTACAGCATTTTTGAGTAGTAACTGTCACTATCAGTTTAGAAGATTAAGTTTTGGCCTTGCTAATGCGCCTGCTGCCTTCCAGAGGGCGATGAATGTTGTTTTGGCTGGGTTTGATCGACAGAGGGTGACTGTTTTTATAGATGATATTTTGATTGTGAGTGAGACTGTTGAGGAACACATGCAGTTGCTTGAAGCAGTATTAGAACGGTTGATAGAAGTTGGTGTGAAAGTTAAGCTTGAAAAGTGTACATGGTTGGCAGGGGAGGTGGAATTTCTTGGGCATGTGGTGAGTGAATCGGGTATCAGGAAGAGTGATAAGTTTGTGAGTAATGTGAGAGAATTTCCACGTCCTCGTACGGTGCGTGAGTTGAGGGGTTTTCTTGGGTTGATTGAATTTGGTCGGAAGTTTGTCAGAGATTGTTCGAGAATAGGGAAGCCTTTGAATGAGTGGACAGGTAAGACAAATAGTACGAGACTGAAATGGGATGAGCGTATGATTGAAGCATTTGAAAAGTTGAAAGAAGAGGCTGCGAGAGTCGTCACTTTGGCCTTTCCCGACTATAGTGAGCATGCAAGTATGCTAGAGTTATATACAGATGCTAGTGGGATTAGTATGGGTGGTTGCTTGGTTCAAATGCAAAGAATAAATGGATTAATTTTAATCCTTTGTATGGCAAGTTTCAATATCAATTTTAATCCTTTGTATGCCAATTTTCACAGAGTTCACCTTCGATAGAGTGTTTCAGCCGTCGACCACGCAGGCCGAAGTGTTCGGAGAGATCGCTCTGCTCAGTCAAAGCGTACTAGATGGATACAACATCTGTATCTTTGCGTACGGACAGACCGGTTCAGGGGATCTCAATAACGAGGAACTAGCGGGGATGATCCCGCGGACTGTGAAGCAGAGAAATAGAAGAGCAGTGCCAGGAGTTAGAGCAAATGGGTGTAATAGAAAGGAGTGAGAGTGCCTGGAATAGCCCTATTATACCTGTAAGAAAGCCGGATGGAAGTTTACGTATGTGTATTGATTATAGGAAGGTGAATGAAGTAACTGTTAAAGAACGTTTCCCGATGAATGTAGTGTCTGACTGTGTGTATAAGATGCATGGTATGAAAGTTTTTACAAAGTTAGATTTAGTTAGGGGCTATTACCAGATGCCTCTGGCAGAGGGGAGCAGGCCCATTACAGCATTTTTGAGTAGTAACTGTCACTATCAGTTTAGAAGATTAAGTTTTGGCCTTGCTAATGCACCTGCTGCCTTCCAGAGGTCGATGAATGTTGTTTTGGATGGGTTTGATCGACAGAAGGTGACTGTTTTTATAGATGATATTTTGATTGCGAGTGAGACTGTTGAGGAACACATGCAGTTGCTTGAAGCAGTATTAGAACGATTTATAGAAGTTGGTGTGAAAGTTAAGCTTGAAAAGTGTACATGGTTGGCAGGGGAGGTGGAATTTCTTGGGCATGTGGTGAGTGAATCGGGTATCAGGAAGAGTGATAAGTTTGTGAGTAAGATGAGAGAATTTCCACGTCCTCGTACGGTGCGTGAGTTGAGAGGTTTTCTTGGGTTGATTGAATTTGGTCGGAAGTTTGTCAGAGATTGTTCGGGAATAGGGAAGCCTTTGAATGAGTGGACAGGTAAGACAAATAGTACGAGACTGAAATGGGATGAGCGTATGATTGAAGCATTTGAAAAGTTGAAAGAAGAGGCTGCGAGAGACGTCACTTTGGCCTCTCCCGACTATAGTGAGCATGCGAGTATGCTAGAGTTATATACGGATGCTAGTGGGATTAGTATGGGTGGTTGCTTGGTTCAAATGCAAAGAATAAATGGAGATGAACAGTTGAGAGTGATCGCGTATGTAAGTAAAGCATTTAATAAGGCTGCGCGAAAGTATTTCACGATTGAAAGGGAGTTTGCTGCGATAAGGTTTTGCGTGAAAGCGTTGAAGGTATTTTTGTATGGTGTGAAATTTATTGTGCGTACTGACCATCAGCCCCTAGTGTACATGATTAGGAAAGAGTCTGTGAATGCTAGGGTTGCGAGGACAATAGAGGATTTGAATGAATTTTACTTTAAGCTAGAATATGTACCTGGGAGTAAGAACGTGATAGCAGATGCGATGTCAAGAATGCATGTTAAGATAGAAGATAGCGAGAATGATAGTAATTTTGAAAGGTTGCCGGAAGATTTAGTGGAAGTACAAAGTTTTGAAGGGGAGGACATGGTGTATAAATGTATTTTGAGTGGGCTGAATAAGTTGAAATTGAAGGGTTTGAATAGGGATATACCTGCTAGTGTAGATGAGCTTAGAATGAGTGTTAGGAATGAAGTATCGAAAGAAATGGCATATAAGGAGGAGGATAGTGTGCTTGAGGGTGAATTGTTATCAAAAGAATTGTTGGTAGTAAGTATGTTGTATGGTGTCACTGTTTATTTGTATTTTGGATGGAATCGTCCAATGCAGTACCAAGCAAATAAGGAGACTGAAAGGGAATATATATTAAGGTTACATGTAATGAAAGATGTGGCAAGTTGTTGACTGAGAAGGAGGATTGCCCGAGTGACTTGAATCTGAGTGGTATGAGCATGGAAGATAGCGAAGATGAACATGGGTGTGACAAGGATGACCCTATTGATAGGAGAATAAACATTTGTATGTATGGTGTAAAAGGAAGAATGATGACGTATGTGGGTATAAATGAGAATTAATACTGTAGTTTAATTGATACAGGTGCGCAAGTGTCATTAGTGAATATGTCTGTTATCAAGGAAATAGAGCGGTACAATTGGGAAGTGAAAAGGCAATGTACGAGTGTGAGAATTCATGGGATAGGTAAAGGAAGTTTGCTAGTTTGGGAAGAAGTGCGTTTGAAAGTAAAACCACGTAGTGTATCTCAGTTCAACACCACGATAAACGTCCGTAAGACAGCAGTTGACCAAAAACCTGAAAGTTTTAGAGAAGAAAAGAACGTATGCATTCTTCACAAAACTAAACATCTATTGAATGAATGTCGTGGGTTCAGAGTGAAGTCTATAGAAGAACGCAAAAAACTACTGAAGGAAAATAATGTATGCTACAAGTGCTGCGAATCAACCACACATATAAGCCGAAACTGCAATGCCAAGATATCTTGCAAGGAATGTGGAAGCAAACAGCATGCTACAGCACTACATGTTACTGGAGGGAAATTATCAAAGGACATTCCCCAAGCAGCTCACGGCGGGGAGCATGCTGAAATGGCTGAAACTCAGACAACTTCAATCAACTCTTCTTGCACAGAGATCTGCAAGGATTATTATGGTGGTAAATCATGTGCAAAAATACTCCCAGTGAAGGTGTTCCACAAGGACAGTCCAGACAAGGTTGTGCGAATGTATGCCATTATTGATGACCAAAGTAATCGGTCTCTCGCCTCACCCGACTTTTTCAACCTATTCAACGTATGGGACAAGCCAGAAAACTACACGCTATCGACATGCTCTGGCAGAGTAGTTACTTCAGGCAGAAGAAGGAGAAGCTTCGTCATAGAATCGATACAGGGTGACACGAGATTAGATCTGCCAACCTTAATAGAATGTGATCACATTCCCAACAATCGAGATGAAATTACTACACCGGAAGTCGCAATGTATTATCCTCACTTGATGGATATCAGAGACAACATCCCACCTATTGATGATAACTGTCAAATTCTACTGTTAATTGGAAGAGATCTTATAGAGGCACACCATGTGATTGATCAGCGCTTTGGTTCGCAAAAGGCTCCATATGCTCAGCAGCTAAAACTTGGATGGGTGATTATAGGAGAAACTTGTATCAACAAGCAACACATCCCAATTGAACTTGATATCAAATTAACCAACATCTTACCAAATGGACAGCCATCAATGTTTGAACCATGTATCAACAAGTTTGATATCAAAGAAAACTACTCGGATCCCATAAAACAGGATACTCATTCGTCTATATTTGAGAAAACAAAGAATGATGACAAGCCAGCAATGTCTTAAGGACAAAATGTTCCTAAAGCAAATGGACAATGAATTTGCGAGAGACGCCAGCGGAAGTTGGGTAGCACCGTTACCATTCCATGTACCACGCCAGTCTCTGCCAAACAACAGA
The DNA here is from genome assembly GCF_036898095.1 of Palaemon carinicauda. NCBI lineage: Eukaryota > Metazoa > Arthropoda > Malacostraca > Decapoda > Palaemonidae > Palaemon > Palaemon carinicauda. The sequence continues at coordinate 202,415,969 of NC_090725.1, read as the reverse complement.
CAGCAAGCTCTTCAACGTGCCATGCTATTAGATGACAGTCTGCGAAGAAACCTGGTAAAACAGGAACACTTTCTCTCATTCATGAGTAAGATTTTCGACTATAACCATGCAGAGCTTGCACCACCACTCAAAGATCACGAAGAGTGCTGGTACTTACCATTATTTGGTGTCTACCATCCTAAGAAACCTGACCAGATCAGAGGTGTATTTGATTCCTCTGCTAAATGTAATGGAGTATCGCTTCACAGTGTTTTGTTGACTGGCCCAAACCTAACCAACGATCTTTTAGGAGTGCTTATACGTTTCCGCAAAGAAATGGTGGCAGTAACAGCTGATATCCAGTACATGTTTCACTGTTTCCTGGTAAGAGAAGACCACCGCAACTATCCGAGATTCCTGTGGCATAAAGATAATGACAATGACAATGACCTTATTGAATACCGCATGAGAGTTCATGTGTTCGGAAATAGTACGTCACCAGCCGTTGCCACGCTCGGACTGAGGAAAACTGCTCAGGCGTCAGGAAAAGATTTCGGCAACCGGGTAACACAATTTGTGTCAAGAAACTTCTATGTAGACGATGGCCTTAAATCATGCACTACGAAAGAGGAAGCTATCAATCTCATAAAAGACACACAAAAGGCACTGGCCATGTATGGGAACCTAGGGCTTCACAAAATCGCCTCAAATTCTGAGGAAGTCATGAAAGCCTTCCCAGCCAACGATCTGGCATCAAACCTGAAGGACCTAGACCTAGAGGCCGACAGTAAGCCTTTACAAAATAGTCTAGGATTTAGCTGGGATGTAAATACGGACAAGTTCTTGTTTCAGTTGTCATCTGAAAATAAACCTATAACACGGAGAGGAATACTTTCGACGGTTAACAGCATCTATGATCCGCACGGATTCCTAGCTCCAGCCATAATACATGGTAAACTTTTACTCAGAAAGCTAGTTTCAGAGACTGTTGATTGGGACCAACCCCTCTCAGACGAGACAGCCACAGAGTGGATATCTTGGAGAAACACCTTGCAGGAACTTGAAAAGCTACGCATACCGCGTACTTATGTGCCTTACCTCAGTGAAACTGTCTCCAAGGAGCTTCATGTCTTCTCTGATGCATCCGAAAAAGCCATAGCAGCTGTTGCATACCTCCGTACAACCGACATCAGTGGTACACCCAGTTTGGGTTTTGTTCTCGGGAAAGCAAAGGTTGCACCGACCGGTGGCCATACCATTCCACGTCTGAAATTATGTGCAGCTGTGTTAGCTATAGAAATTGTACAGTACATTACAGATAACCTAGATATAAGCATAGAAACAGTCAAGTACCACACAGACAGTAAAGTTGTCTTAGGCTATATCAACAATGAAACCAGGAGATTCTACACCTACGTAGCAAACAGAGTGGAGCGTATCAGAAGATTCTCTGATTCTAGTCAGTGGAACTATGTGCCAACACACCATAACCCAGCTGATTCAGCAACTAGATCCTTTGAAGCTCATGAAATTCACAATAGCGAATGGTTATTTAGACCAAAGCATCTTACTTTGCAACAGGAGGAAGCTTCTGAGACTAAGTTTCAGCTTGTCGATCCAGACAGTGACAAGGAAGTTCGCATAAATGTGGAAATAAAGAAGACGTGCTACACTTGCTCACAATATAGGAATAGACAGATTCCTACATTTCTCTACTTGGGACTCAATTGTACGAGGAGTTGCCTTTTAAAAACGGTTCTGCCGTTCACACAGGGCAGTAAAGACACAGTCTTCAACTTCAGTGGACAGTTATATCAACGCTGAAAACTTCATCATAAGGTCAGTACAATCGGAAGTTTACAGAGTGGAAATGGACTGTCTTCAGCAAAATGAACCTATACCAAAGTGCAGTCAGATAGCCAACCTCAATCCATTCTTGGACGAACAAGGGATACTACGAGTAGGAGGCCGAATAGTCAATTCTGACTTGAGTTTGAAAGAAAAGAAACCCATAATTGTACCAGGACGTCATCATATAGCAATGCTGTTAGTCAGACACTACCACAGAAAAGTCAGACATCAGGGTAGACACTTCACTGATGGAGCAGTTAGATCCGCTGGATTCTGGATTGTTGGAGGGAAACGCTTGATTTCATCATTCATTCACAAGTGTGTGATATGTCGTAAGCTAAGAAGAAAGACGGAGTGTCAAATCATGTCTGATTTACCAGAGGATCGTCTTGAGCCATCACCTCCATTTACAAATGTAGGAGTAGATGCCTTTGGACCATGGACAATAGTTTCACGTAGAACTCGCGGTGGATAGGCTAACTCCAAGCGTTGGGCTATACTTTTTTCTTGCCTAGTAACTAGAGCCGTTCATATCGAGCTTATTGAAGAAATGAGCTCCTCGGCTTTTATTAAAGCCGTCAGACGATTTATATCTCTAAGAGGTCAAGTGAAAATATTCCGGTCTGACCGTGGAACTAATTTTATTGGTGCAGTCGACAAGCTGAGAATAGACTCTATTAACGTCGAGGATGGACCTTTCAGGAAATTCTTGTATAATTCAGGAACTACTTGGATCTTTAATCCACCCCATTCCTCTCACATGGGAGCAGCATGGGAAAGGATGATTGGCATCACCAGGAGGATACTAGACTCCATGTTGTTAAACAATACCGGAAAAAGCCTAACACATGACGTACTAAACACGTTCCTGACAGAAGTGTCGGCGATAATTAACTCCAGGCCTCTAGTACCTGTGTCAACAGATCCAGAAAACCCATTAATCTTAACACCAACTGTGTTATTAACTCAGAAGATTGATTATATCTTCACATCGGATCAATTAAGAGACTTCAATGAAAGACTTGCATCTTGCAGAGTGGAAACGTGTGCAACCTTTAGCCAGTATCTTTTGGTCTCGTTGGAGAAAGGAGTAATTTACCGTTATTACAGCAACGTCAGAAATGGATTGAGCATCGCCGTGATCTCGTCAAAGGAGATGTGGTCCTACTTAAGGACAAAAACTTATGTCGTACCCAATGGCCAAAGGGTGTAATAATGAATCCTCTGAAAAGTTCTGACGATCATGTCCGGAAAGCTGAAGTGCGTACCATCGTCAACGGCAAACCGACTATCTACACACATCCAATTGTGGATATGATTCTCCTTGTAGAGAACTGTCTATAATTCTGTATTTAGTGACATTGTATACAATATTTATTATTTGGTATAGTGATATCCGGTAGATATCAGACGGGGAGTGTGCTGAACTACGTTCATTTAATTAGATATAATGGTTTTCAGATATACAGGAAGTTTGTTCTACGGCACAATACTAGTGACCTTTTGATGGATCAATAGACTTGAAAGTATAATATATATTATTATAAATGTGATTTATACTTTGCATTTAAAGAAATTGTTAATTTTGACAAACATTTCTATACATGGTCTAGAATTGCAACTGTTATCTGTGGAAACCTACTGTATATTTCGTTAATTTTCTATTAACTTGGTAAATGGAGATAATTGGTATTTTGAGTATTCTGTAAGCATTGTTTAGAACCAGTGTTGATTATTTTTTCTTTAAATTACTTATTTATGTCAATGCTTGTTGATTGGTTCTTTAGCAGACTGTTTACGCTTGTAATTATGTTGTGACAGGTTTGAGTTTCTGGTCTGTGTCAGAAAAGGAAGTCTTCAAAGGGTTAAACAAACTTCTCTGAAGATTAGTATAGTGTTACCTACATACAGGAATACTGCCTTATAAGATATCTACAGGACTTGTTTGCCGACACAATTTGTGGCTAACCACAGCGTATGTAACTATAACATTTTAATTTATTTTCTTGTGAAATTATATAACTATTCATTGATCTATTTTGATATTTCTGAAATTTCTACTGTTTCATGTACAAATTATTCATACTTGTAAACTTCGCTTCCATGGCCTTGTTTGGACATTTTCAAAACTTGAAGACTTTATTTAGCCTACATTACTTATCACATTGTAAAAATTGGTTTATTTTGTATTTTTCAGTTTTTCACCATTTGATTGGTAGAGAATAAATAAACATCAGCTCCTGATACACTTGTTTGTTTCTGTCAAGTCAATGGTTTAAACTTATTGGAATGCGCCAATAAATAAATAAATAAATAAATAAATATATATATATATATATATATATATATATATATATATATATATATATATATATATATATATATATATATATATATGTGTGTGTGTGTGTGTGTGTGTGTGTGTGTGTACGCGCGCGTGACAAATAAAGTGAATTTAAATTGTGAAATCTTGAGAATGGCGAGAGAGAGAGAGAGAGAGAGAGAGAGAGAGAGAGAGAGATTTGAGAGAGAGAGAGAGAGATTTGAGAAAGAGAGAGAGAGAGAGAGAGAGATTTGAGAGAGAGAGAGATTTGAGAAAGAGAGAGAGAGAGAGAGAGAGAGAGAGAGAGAGAGAGAGAGAGAGAGAGAGAGAGAGAGATACTTTGTATCCCAAGAGAGTAGCGACTACCTCTTCGAGGTCCTACCTTCTTTGCTATTATGTCCATATAGATTTTGAGGTAACACTCCCTCTCTCTCTCTCTCTCTCTCTCTCTCTCTCTCTCTCTCTCTCTCCTGAGCAACGACCAACATCAGTTGACTACCAACCAGCAATGAATCACAGCTTAAGAAGAAATAAATCCATTCAAATTCTAAAGAAACCAAAGTCATTTCTGCCTTCGCCTATAAATCCTGCCGAGAGAGAGCGAGAGAGAGAGAGAGAGAGAGAGAGAGAGAGAGAGAGAGATTTTGTACTTGAATAATTAACACAGAACCACTTTTCAAGTGTTAAATACTCTCAGAATATTCTAGATTATCTCGGGGGAAACTAGAACCTTTAAGGGAATAGTAGATTCTCTCAGGGTACTCTAGATTCTCTCAGGGGATACTAGAACCTTTAAGGGAATACTAGATTCTCTAAGTATATTCTAAATTCTCTCAGGGGATTCTAGATTCCCTCAGGGTATTCTAGATTCTCTAAGGGTATTCTAAATTCTCTCAAGGGTTACTAGATTCTCTAAGTATATTCTAAATTCTCTCAGGGGATTCTAGATTCCCTCAGGGTATTCTAGATTCACTAAGGGTATTCTAAATTCTCTCAAAGGATACTGGATTCTCTAAGTATATTCTAAATTCTCTCAGGGTATTCTAGATTCCCTCAGGGTATTCTAGATTCTCTAAGGGTATTCTAGATTCTCTCAAGGGATACTAGATTCTCTAAGTATATTCTAAATTATCTCAGAGGATTCTAGATTCCCTCAGGGTATTCTAGATTCTCTAAGGGTATTCTAAATTCTCTCAAGGGATACTAGATTCCCTCAGGGTATTCTAGATTCCCTCGGGGTATTCTAGATTCCCTCGGGGTATTCTAAATTCTCAAGGGATACTAGATTCTCTAAGTATATTCTAAATTCTCTCATGGTATTCTAGATTCCCTCAGGGTATTCTAGATTCTCTAAAGGTATTCTAAATTCTCTCAAGGGATACTAGATTCTCTAAGTATATTCTAAATTCTCTCATGGTATTCTAGATTCCCTCAGGGTATTCTAGATTCTCTAAGGGTATTCTAAATTCTCTCATGGGATACTAGATTCTCTAAGTATATTCTAAATTCTCTCAGGGTATTCTAGATTCCCTCAGGGTATTCTAGATTCTCTAAGGGTATTCTAGATTCTCTAAGGGTATTCTAAATTCTCTCAAGAGATACTAGATAAACATTCACTATTTGCAGAGTCCTACACATGATATATTAAATTTTTCAATATGTAATTTAGCCAAATTTACCTTACCAAGTATTGAACACATTGCCAAAATAAATATTTATTTGTAGTCATAAAACATGTAACTATATATATATATATATATATATATATATATATATATATATATATATATATATATATATATATATATATATATATATATATATATATATATATATATATATATACACACAGGTATGTATATATATATATATATATATATATATATATATATATATATATATATATATATATATATATATGTATATATGTATATGCCTTTATCCACCCAAGTTATCCCCCTATATCTTTAGAAAATAAGACATCATCATTATCATGATCATCATCATCTCCTCCTAGGCCTGAGGCAAAGGGCCTCTGTTAGATTTCACCAGTCGTCTCTATCTTGAGCTTTTAATTCAATACTTCTCCATTTATCATTTACTTCACGCTTCATAGTCCTCAGCCATGTAGGCCTGGGTCTTCCAACTCTTCTAGTACTTTGTGGAGCCCAGTTGAAAGTTTGGTGAACTAATCTCTCTTGGGGGAGTGTGAAAAGCATGCCAAAACCATTTCCATCTACCCCTCATCATGATATCATTCATATATGGCTTTCCAGTATACAAGTAGGCCTATATAATTCCTTGCATTGTTGTTAATTTGTTCTCATCATTCATTTATATCCATATTTCCTTTCCTCAGTGGGTTATTTCTCCTTGTTGGAGCCCTTGGGCTTATAGCATCTAGCTTTTCCAACTCGAAATGGGACAACTCATCGCCGCCATCTCATCGCCAGCCAACTCATCACCGCCAACTCATCTCCGGCCCAACTTATCTCCGGCCCAGCTCATCTCCAGCCCAACTAATACCCGGCCCAACTCATCACCGGTCCAACATACACACACACACACACACTGCAAGGCAGTTTAAGTATAAACGAAACAACAGTTACTCAATTACCAATCTTACTATTTGTAAACAAAAATACCGAACTATGAAATCAAAGTTTGTCAACAAAGACGTTAGTAATTTTTAACCTTTCAGCGCATGACGACAATTACTCAATTATCAATTAAAAACAAAAGTACCCAAGTATGAAATCAGATGGTTGTCAACAAAAACGTTAGTAATCATTAACTTTTCGCGATATATCACTTTGTTTTACAGTATTTTGGTGAACACAGAGTTAGTTTATTCCGAGTTTTTTTCAGTGTTTTTTGTGAAAAGGCTAAAATGGAGACAATTTTTAGCCAGAGGGGCGAACCCAAATTTGCTTTCGAAGGACATCTCTTCATCTTCGATAAGGTGTCGAAAACCGACAATAATCTAAAATTTTGGAAATGTGACCAACTCGGCAAATGTAACGCTAGAATACACACGAAATTCGGTGAACGCACAGGCGTGCAGTTAAGTAGTTTATTCCGAGTTTTTGTCAGTGTTTTTTGTGAAAAGGCTAAAATGGAGACCATTTTTAGCCAGAAGGGCAAACCCAAATTTGCATTCGATGGACATCTGTTCATCTTCGATAAGGTGTCTAAAACAGACAGTAATTTAAAGTTTTGGAAATGTGACCAACTCGGCAAATGTAACGCTAGAATACACACGAAATTTGGTGAACGCACAGGCGTGCAGTTAAGTAGTTTATTCCAAGTTTTTGTCAGTGTTTTTAGTGAAAAGGCTAAAATGGAGACCATTTTTAGCCAGATGGGCAAACCCAAATTTGCATTCGATGGACATCTGTTCATCTTCGATAAGGTGTCTAAAACAGACAGTTATTTAAAGTTTTGGAAATGTGACCAACTCGGCAAATGTAACGCTAGAATACACACGAAATTTGGTGAACGCACAGGCGTGCAGTTAAGTATTTTATTCCCGAGTTTTTGTCAGTGTTTTTGTGAAAAGGCTAAAATGGAGACCATTTTTAGCCAGAGGGGCAAAGCCAAATTTGCATTCGATGGACATCTGTTCATCTTCGATAAGGTGTCTAAAACAGACAGTTATTTAAAGTTTTGGAAATGTGACCAACTCGGCAAATGTAACGCTAGAATACACACGAAATTTGGTGAACGCACAGGCGTGCAGTTAAGTATTTTATTCCCGAGTTTTTGTCAGTGTTTTTGTGAAAAGGCTAAAATGGAGACCATTTTTAGCCAGAGGGGCAAAGCCAAATTTGCATTCGATGGACATCTGTTCATCTTCAATAAGGTGTCGAAAACAGACAGTAATTTAAAGTTTTGGAAATGTGACCAACTCAGGAAATGTAACGCTAGAATACACACGAAATTTGGTGAACGCACAGGCGTGCAGTAAAGTAGTTTATTCCAAGTTTTTGTCAGTGTTTTTGTGAAAAGGCTAAAATGGAGACCATTTTTGGGCTCAAGCCATGGCGTCCTGATGGAAGGTTCCTTTTTGGTAGCTTCCTTGGGTATAAGACTACTAAGATATTCCCAGAGAATTTAACCACAGGTTATCACAGAATTCTAACTTCTGGAGCGAGTATCTCAAAGGTTTCCCTTTAAGACATCGTAATACAACAGGGGACGCGCATGTCTGAACGCGCCACATAGCTATCTTCACCCCGAACAGAGTTAATGCTTCGGTGTGAAAGGATTGAGAATAGCTGGGAGCCGTTCCACAGCTAATCTCACTCGTGGCTACTACTGATACTCGAGACGTAAACAAACGGACGCCATTGCTCTAATGACGTCACGCCCGTCTTCATCCTTTGTTTAGTAGCTGCCCTACTTAGACGGATTTTCCCTGTGTTAACTTTATCGTTTTGCATCTTCGCTATGTCGTTACCTTCAGCCTCGCCTTCTTCTGGAAAGTTGAGTACAAGGTTCCAGTATTGTTTAATTAAGCTCTGGCCGTAAAGTAAATATTACTTTTCGAGATAATTGCTGTTTTGTGGCAGAGCTGTGCCTCTACCGGACCCGCCATTTTATGGCGTCGTTGTTGTTATGCATGTCTTATTTAGTTAGCCACAACAACGTTTCCGGCCTTATATACTAATCGATTACATTAGTTTATTTAGTCTTCATAGCTAGGAACTTTTATATCGTGTTTAGACGCTTTTTATCGGTCATCGATTGACCTCATACCAGTCGGCTACTATAGCCCCCAGGCCAGGAGCCTACATACAAGTGTTCACGCATGATTTATTAGTGATCCTAGGCTAAGTTATGAAGATAGTGGCATTGTTTTACAATACTTTTGACAGTGATGCAAATGTTTTCGCCTTCAGGGACCATATAGGGGATAGGCTAGTCAGTGACTCTTTCTAGCCTAACCTAATGATAGGACCCCTATATGCTTCCTTCATCCCCTGCCTTGGCATCCCCTCTAATTAGCCTTGATTCCTTTTCTGAGTAAAGGGATCAATTGTCTAATAGAGTATATATCGCCTCTCTGTCCTCCCTAAAGGAATGAACCCCCTTTAGGGTTGCGTCCGAGAGTGAGGTTAGGCTAGCCCTACCTCTATGGCTAGGATAGTCTATGACTTTCCTGCGATAGCGATATGTCTTCTTCCTTTCCTAGTTCAGGACTCTTAGCCCTGCTCTAGGTTAGGTTAGGAAGGTTTCTCTGTTCCATGCTGAAACTGTACTCTTGCACCGTTTTAGCTGATCTGCCTGATCTTAGGTTAGGGAGTGTCCTCCCTTTCCCTAGTGGCCGCTCTGGTACAGAAACCCTTCCTTGGAAGACTTCTCTCTTCTCCCTCCCCACCTATCTCTTGTATAGCCTAGCCTATGCTTAGGTTAGTTTATACCCATCTGTCCCCTGTCCTACAACTCCTCCTTAGGGTGGAATAGTAGGGCTACCCGAGCTTCCTTGTGCAGTCCGCTCTGGTACATATACCTTCATAGTGTCCTATAAGGTTAGTTGCTAGTATAGCTCTGCATATGGGAGTCCCCCCCCCCTTGGGTGTTCCCTAGCCCTCCCTTGGGCTACCTTGCTCCCGGTCCCTAGTGACCCCTGCTCATGGATGTTAGAGCCTGCCTCTATCATGGGTACACCCTCTCAGGGAGGGGGAGGGATGTCTGGAGTCCTGATGGTACTTCCTGCATCCCTTCCCCCCTCCCCCCTGTCTCTCTCCCTATCCGGGTGCCGGTCTCTTGCCGCCTCTACTGTCGGCAATACCTGCCTCCTACTTGGTGACTCTTCCTAACCTTGCCGCCAGCCCCCCGTGTACCGAGGGACTGCCGGCTGCCGCCGGCTACTACCGGCGGCTCTCCTCCTCCTAGCTTGTCGTCCGCTTGCCGGTCGGCCGCCGGAGTGCCGGCATATACTGCCGGCAACCCGGTACAGCTTTAACCATCCTTATCCCAGTCACCAATCCGGCATCCTCCGACTGCCGGAGCCGCCGCTCCCTGCCGGCGTGCCGCCGTTGTGCCGGCGGCCGCCATCCTGGTATTTGACTGACTTTGAACATTGTCTGTCCTAATGCCAGAATCTATGCTGGAGCGAGCTCCGGCATGCCGGCGGCTTGCCGGATGCCCCGGAGGCGTCAAGAATACTTGCACCCCCTTCCTGTAGCTATCATAGGACAATGATAGCCCTATATTGCAAACAGATAGACTGTTTCTACTATTAAGATCAGTACCTAGTACTGCTCTGTTAGTGATCATGCTGTCTCTTTGCATTCTTCTAATTCCAGCATGCTATGTGCGTCTTAGCACGGCTGGTTGCCAGAAGCAGTTACCTTTAAAAGAGGCCTTCTGGCCCTTAACTTGGAACCGAATGATCTCGGTCCCAATCTTGCCCTTGGATTTTTCCACGGAATTCCAAAATACTTGGAGCTCTAGGGAATTATATCCGGTGCCCTCGGTCACTCGGATTATCCAGGGACCAAGCTTATGGTAACCAGCCGGGCGAGATGCATGGAGCATGTTCTTCTTTACTATTTTCATTCTCTATGCATCACACCTTTCATTAAGTTAAAATTAATAATTAATATTAACTTAGTTTAAGAGCCATTCTTATGACTCCCCCATACTCATTTTCTCTTTCTTCCACAGGAGGAGCAGATGAAGTGTGATTTCGCCTTCTGCGCTGTGAAACGCCCACAGTTTTACGGGCATACGGCTTGCAGGACTCACGCCCCTTGTGCAGACAAGAAAGGGGATTTGAAGTTTTGGAATCCACTGAACTGTACGGTCTGTCAGGCTCACCTAGTTGAGGCCTTCCATAATCCTCCCTCAGCGGAGATTAGAGACATTTCTCGTGAAAAGCTGCGCAAGTGGGTGCGTGGCTTCCAGAAAAATGCTACCGGACCGTACCTGGCCACCGAAGAACTGAGGTCACTGTTGTTCCCTAAGGCCTCCCCTGACTCAGTGGTCCCCAAAGACGTGATCCCCACTGTCCAAATTACGGTGGAACCTGATGTAGTCATGGCTCAGTCCATGCACGAGTGTCGTTTGGATTCCGAAGATGACGAACAGATTTCGGATGTCTCGGAAGACACGGAGAAAACGCTTATGGCTCAAGGAGCCGAAGATGACGAAGACAAGGTGGAATACGCCGAGTCGGAGCAAGAGGTCGCTCCCCCGTCCATCCCCCCTCCTACTCCTACACCGACGGAAATGTCTATTCCGTCTACCTCCTCGACTCCGGATCCTTCTTCTTCCACTCAAGAATTGATCCGACTGATTAGAGCCGTCATGGACGACAGGCTGAAGGAGAACCAGGAGTCCATCAGGTCGATGATAGGATCTAGAGAACCGAAGAAGATTTCGGTCAAGGATCTCCCCGCTTGCTCTCATGCCAACCCGTGGAGGTATGCAGAGCATATGGTTATTGCGACCGGCAGGATCTTTGTCAGTGATAAGATCGGCACGGTCCCTTTGGAAGATGTGGAGTTCTTCCCAAACTTTGAGGCCTACCCGGACTGTTACGTCCGGCTTCGTTCCGAACCTGCCTCGAAGGAAGAGACCGAACCTAAGGAAGAGATAGTGTTCGATCTCGCAAAGGCCCAGGCTATGCTAGCCTCCGCATTCAAGAGTAGAGGCTTTACCTGCTCTAAGCTTCCGGCATTGAGCAAGAAGCACCCTACTTACGTTGCACCTGAAACTGCGGTTCTTCCATTCTTGGAAAAGGCCTTAGCTGCATGCCTTAAAGCGGCGGATGAAGGGAAACCCTGCCCTGCATTGGAGGAGTGCAGACCCTTCTCCATAGTGACCCCCCCTGACGCTCGACACTGGAAAGATGTTCAACATACTTTCGTCGTGGGAAGGCTCGATCCTGACGTCGCCGGACGTCAGTTTAATGAAGACCTCCCTAAGCTCAACGATCACCTCCTTCGTCGGGAACAAGACACGAAGGAGAGGCTTGCGGCATCTCTTTCTCATCAAGTCCAACTTGAAGTTATGGCCTGTGACACTAGAGTACCAGACCACTACATGGTACTCTCCAAATCCCACTTATTGACTGTAATGAAGGACTTGTACCACTTCATAAAGGCTCGAAGAGCCTGTCGTGAATTCGTGTTTGCCGGTGCCACAGTGAAACACGAACCCCGGAGGCTGATTTCCTCCAACATCTGGGGAAAACACCTCTTTCCTTCTGACCTTGTGAAGGAAATCACTGACAGAGCCGCCACGGAGAATAGGAACCTTCTCCACAAGTGGGGCATGTCCAGGAAAAGGAAACCCTCTCAGGACGACGGACCTCAGCCTAAGAGGAAACCCCAAAAGCAAAAACCCCAGCAACGTCAGCAAAGACGTCAGTTTCCGGGACCCGCTACCTCCCAAGTGGTTGCCCAACCACAACAGACCTTTCAATTGGTCCCCCAACCGGTGTTGTCACAGTCACCGGTCTTCACCCCTGCCTTTGAGCAACAATCAACTACCTTTCGTGCCAAAGGTAGAGGCTCATTCAGGGGTGCAAGCAAAGACGCATCTCGCCGTCCCTCCAGAGGTAGAGGAGGAAAGGGAGCTAGCGGCCGAGGCAGCAAGTCCTCGGGACACCAGAAGCAATGAAGTGCTTCCGGTGGGAGGAAGACTCCGCCAATTCCAGGATCGTTGGACCTTCGATCCCTGGGCGCACAGCATAGTCAAGAAGGGTCTAGGCTGGAGTTGGACTCAACCACCCCCAATCTTCCAGCAATTCTTCCAACAATCAACCCCCCTTCTGGAAGAATATGTTCTAGACCTCTTGAACAAGAAGGTGATAAGGAAGGTAAAGTCCACCAGGTTCCAAGGGAGACTGTTTTGTGTTCCCAAGAAGGACTCAGACAAACTCAGAGTCATTCTGGACTTATCCCCCCTCAACAAGTTCATAGCGAACAACAAATTCAAGATGCTGACGCTTCAACAAATAAGGACCCTTCTGCCTCAAGGTTCCTATACGGTCTCTATAGACCTGGCGGATGCCTACTGGCACGTTCCAATGAACCATCACGCTTCCTCCTACCTAGGATTTCGACTCCAAAGGAAAAGCTACGCCTTCCGGGCCATGCCCTTCGGCCTCAACGTGGCCCCTCGGATCTTCACAAAACTGGCGGATGCCATAGTACAACAACTCCGCCTAAGAAACGTCCAGGTGATGGCCTACCTCGACGACTGGCTAGTCTGGGCTCCATCGCCCGAAGAGTGTGCAAAGTCTTGCAACGAAGTTACCCAGTACCTAGAACACCTGGGATTCAAGATCAACGAGAAAAAATCTCGCCTCTCTCCAGCTCAGAAGTTTCAGTGGTTGGGAATCCACTGGAATCTTCAGTCACACCGCCTTTCCATCCCCCAGAAGAAAAGGAAGGAAATAGCAGGGTCTGTCAAGCGACTACTGAAATCCAAACGCATTTCAAGACGACAGCAGGAACGAGTTCTAGGCTCTCTACAATTCGCCTCAGTGACAAACCCAGTGCTTCGTGCACAGCTAAAGGATGCCGCGGGAGTCTGGAGACGCTCGGCATCCATCGCTCGAAGAGACCTCAAGAGACGGCTTCCAAACAGACTGCGACGCCTCCTACAACCGTGGTCGGAAGAAAAGGCCCTGAAAAGGTCCATCCCTCTCCAACACCCTCCTCCATCATTCAACATCCACACGGATGCCTCACTGGAAGGTTGGGGAGGTCACTCCCACCAGAAACAGGTTCAAGGTACCTGGTCTCCACTATTCAAGACGTTCCACATAAACATCTTGGAGGCCATGGCGGTCCTTCTAACACTGAAGAAGTTATCCCCGCCGCCCTCGATCCACATCCGTCTAACCCTAGACAACTCGGTGGTAGTTCGTTGTCTCAATCGCCAAGGCTCAAGATCGCCCCACATAAATCAGGTGCTTCTCCCAATCTTCCGTCTGGCAGAGAAGAAGAAGTGGCACCTGTCTGCAGTTCACCTACAAGGATTCCGCAACGTGACAGCGGATGCTCTATCTCGGACAAACCCGATAGAGTCGGAATGGTCTCTAGACGCAAGATCGTTCTCCTTCATCTCTCACCAAGTCCCAGAACTTCAGATAGATCTCTTTGCAACGAGCGACAACAATCAACTTCCTCTGTACGTAGCCCCGTACGAGGACCCCAAAGCAGAAGCAGTGGATGCCATGTCACTGGACTGGAACAGATGGTCCAAGATCTACCTGTTCCCTCCCACCAACCTTCTGTTGAAAGTCCTCTCCAAACTGAGAACCTTCAAAGGGACAGCGGCCCTAGTGGCTCCCAAGTGGCCCCGGAGCAACTGGTACCCCCTGGTCCTGGAGCTGCAGCCCAAGCTGATCCCTCTCCCGGGCCCAGTTCTCTCTCAACAAGTACAGAAGTCGACTGTCTTCGCTTCATCATCGAAAATCAAGGACCTTCATCTCATGATTTTCTCTCCCTTGCCGCAAAGAAGAGGTTTGGGATCTCGAAGAAAAGTCTAGACTTCCTAGAGGAATACAAGACCGAATCCACGAGACGGCAATATGAATCATCCTGGAGGAAATGGGTCTCCTTTGTCAAGACAAAAAATCCTAAAGAAATCACGATTGATTTCTGTATGTCCTTCTTTATTCACCTTCATGGACAAGGATTAGCAGCCAATACGATTTCAACCTGCAAATCGGCCTTGACTAGACCAATTCTATATGCTTTCCAAATTGATCTGTCCAACGACATCTTCAACAAACTACCAAAAGCATGTGCTCGCCTACGTCCAGCACCCCCACCGAAACCGATCTCCTGGTCACTAGACAAGGTACTCCATTTCGCCTCCAACTTGGACAACGATTCATGCCCCCTCAAGGATCTGACTCAGAAAGTTATATTTTTATTTGCTCTCGCTTCGGGAGCTCGAGTCAGCGAAATAGTGGCATTATCAAGAGAAGAAGGACACATCCTGTTTACCGATTCAGGAGAAGTGACCCTCTCCCCTGATCCGACGTTTCTCGCTAAAAATGAATTACCCACCAAAGGATGGGGCCCTTGGAGAATATGCCCCTGAAGGAGGATGTCTCTCTATGTCCAGTAGAGAGCCTCAAGGTCTATCTTCGCAGAACTTCGAACTTTGGTGGAGGCCAACTCTTCAAAGGAGAAACATCGGGCAGCGACCTGTCACTGAAACAATTAAGAGCGAAAATCACCTACTTCATTCGCAGAGCGGATCCGAACAGTACACCCGCTGGTCATGATCCTAGAAAAGTGGCATCTTCTCTGAATTTCTTTCAGAGCATGGACTTTGAAAGCCTTAAAAACTTCACGGGCTGGAAGTCCTCGCGAGTTTTCTTTAAACACTATGCGAAACAAGTGCACGAAGTCAAACATTTTGTGGTAGCCGCAGGTAGTGTTATGAAACCTGCACCTAACTCTGCGTAGAACAGTGAGTTACTTGGGACTCTAACTCTTCGGGTGCCTATGTTGACCCTCGAGCGATTCATAGTGATGTCGAAAAACACTTAGTGCTTTTATAACTGTTCTTATCCCAGGTGAAATGTCATAGTGTCACACAAGTGCCGCATGCCTTGAGCATGATGTGTTTTAATTAAAGACTTGCGTTCCTCGAGAACGAGTACCTACTAATATCCTGAAATTCCTTTTCAGATTCAAGAGCAAGCCTTTATTTCTATGTACATTATTATTACTGTAAATGAACTTTACTTTTTGCTGTAAATTATTTAATTTCTGCATTTGTGAAATAAAATTTCTATTTTATTACTTGTGCGTCTCTATCAGCTCCTACTTACTATGAAATACATACCTGTCATAGTTTTATTTATTCCTCCTTTCTTATGGTTATGAAGAATTTAAGATGTCTAATCCTAAATTATATTCACCCTGACTAAGTAAGGTTCCTACACGAATACTTACTTCTGATACCCAAGAGATGAACTCTATACACAGTGTCCAACCACCACTGGTCTAATTTCAGAATGTTCCTATACAAATACCAAACATTCAGCTTCATCTCTAAGTTCTTCAAGTTCTTCTCTCAGGATGAATAGCCCTTCAATACCACTTTGACGTCGGCATAGCCCATGGGAACTTCACTGCCAAGGGGGGCAGGATACTTCGTCCCTATGGATCTTTATCTAAGATTACTTTGCTGTTTTGTCAATGCCTAGGCACTTAATACTAGGGGAAAATCTACCACGATACATTGATTCTCTGGTACTCTTCCATCAGGACGCCATGGCTTGAGCCCAAAAAACGGATTTTGAGCGAAGCGAAAAATCTATTTTTGGGTGAGATAGCCATGGCGTCCTGATGGACCCTCCCTACTACTTCGTCCAGTTTTGTTCCCACCCTGTGCTACTGTATCATGGTGATGGGCAGCAACTGGCTTCAGGATGAAGACGGGCGTGACGTCATTAGAGCAATGGCGTCCGTTTGTTTACGTCTCGAGTATCAGTAGTAGCCATGAGTGAGATTAGCTGTGGAACGGCTCCCAGCTATTCTCAATCCTTTCACACCGAAGCATTAACTCTGTTCGGGGTGAAGATAGCTATGTGGCGCGTTCAGACATGCGCGTCCCCTGTTGTATTACGATGTCTTAAAGGGAAACCTTTGAGATACTCGCTCCAGAAGTTAGAATTCTGTGATAACCTGTGGTTAAATTCTCTGGGAATATCTTAGTAGTCTTATACCCAAGGAAGCTACCAAAAAGGAACCTTCCATCAGGACGCCATGGCTATCTCACCCAAAAATAGATTTTTCGCTTCGCTCAAAATCCGTTTTTTAGCCAGAGGGGCAAACCCAAATTTGCATTCGATGGATATCTGTTCATCTTCGATAAGGTGTCGAAAACAGACAGTTATTTAAAGTTTTGGAAATGTGACCAACTCGGCAAATGTAACGCTAGAATACACACGAAATTTGGTGAACGCACAGGCGTGCAGTTAAGTAGTTTATTTCGAGTTTTTGTCAGTGTTTTTTGTGAAAAGGCTAAAATGGAGACCATTTTTAGCCAGAGGGGCAAACCCAAATTTGCATTCGATGGACATCTGTTCATCTTCAATAAGGTGTCGAACACAGACAGTAATTTAAAGTTTTGGAAATGTGACCAACTCGGCAAATGTAACGCTAGAATACACACGAAATTTGGTGAACGCACAGGCGTGCAGTTAAGTAATTCATTCCGAGTTTTTGTCAGTGTTTTTTGTGAAAAGGCTAAAACGGAGACCATTTTTAGCCAGAGGGGCAAACCCAAATTTGCATTCGATGGACATCATTTCATCTTCGATAGGGTGTCGAAAACAGAGAGTAATTTAAAGTTTTGGAAATGTGACCAACCCGACAAATGTAACGCTAGAATACACACGAAATTTGGTGAACGCACAGGCGTGCAGTTAAGTAGTTTATTCCAAGTTTTTGTCAGTGTTTTTTGTGAAAAGGCTAAAATGGAGACCATTTTTAGCCAGAGGGGCAAACCCAAATTTGCATTTGATGGACATCTGTTCATCTTCGATAAGGTGTCGAAAACAGACAGTAATTTAAAGTTTTGGAAATGTGACCAACTCGGCAAATGTAACGCTAGAATACACACGAAATTTTTGAACGCACAGGCCTGCAGTTAAGTAGTTTATTCCGAGTTTTTGTCAGTGTTTTTTGTGAAAAGGCTAAAATGGAGACCATTTTTAGCCAGAGGGGCAAAGCCAAATTTGCATTCGATGGACATCTGTTCATCTTCGATAAGGTGTCGAAAACAGACAGTAATTTAAAGTTTTGGAAATGTGACCAACTCGGCAAATATAACGCTATAATACACACGAAATTTGGTGAACGCACAGGCGTGCAGTTAAGTAATTTATTCCGAGTTTTTGTCAGTGTTTTTTGTGAAAAGGCTAAAATGGAGACCATTTTTAGCCAGAGGGGCAAACCCAAATTTGCATTCGATGGACATCTGTTCATCTTCGATAAAGTGTTCATCTTCGATAAGGTGTCGAAAACAGAAAGTAATTTAAAGGTTTGGAAATGTGACCAACTCGGCAAATGTAACGCTAGAATACACACAAAATTTGGTGAACGCACAGGCGTGCAGTTAAGTAGTTTATTCCGAGTTTTTGTCAGTGTTTTTTGTGAAAAGGCTAAAATGGAGACCATTTTTAGCCAGAGGGGCAAAGCCAAATTTGCATTCGATGGACATCTGTTCATCTTCGATAAGGTGTCGAAAACAGACAGTAATTTAAAGTTTTGGAAATGTGACCAACTCGGCAAATATAACGCTATAATACACACTAAATTTGGTGAACGCACAGGCGTGCAGTTAAGTAGTTTATTCCGAGATTTTGTCAGTGTATTTTGTGAAAAGGCTGAAATGGAGACCATTTTTAGCCAGAGGGGCAAACCCAAATTTGCATTCGATGGACATCTGTTCATCTTCGATAAAGTGTTCATCTTCGATAAGGTGTCGAAAAGAGAAAGTAATTTAAAGGTTTGGAAATATGACCAACTCGGCAAATGTAACGCTAGAATACACACAAAATTTGGTGAACGCACAGGCGTGCACGCACAGGCGTGCAGTTAAGTAGTTTATTCCAAGTTTTTGTCAGTGTTTTTTGTGAAAAGGCTAAAATGGAGACCATTTTTAGCCAGAGGGGCAAACCCAAATTTGCATTCGATGGACATCTGTTCATCTTCGATAAGGTGTCGAAAACAGACAGTTATTTTAAGTTTTGGAAATGTGACCAACTCGGCAAATGTAACGCTAGAATACACACAAAATTTGGTGAACGCACAGGCGTGCAGTTAAGTAGTTTATTCCAAGTTTTTGTCAGTGTTTTTTGTGAAAAGGCTAAAATGGAGACCATTTTTAGCCAGAGGGGCAAACCCAAATTTGCATTTGATGGACATCTGTTCATCTTCGATAAGGTGTCGAAAACAGACAGTAATTTAAAGTTTTGGAAATGTGACCAACTCGGCAAATGTAACGCTAGAATACACACGAAATTTGGTGAACGCACAGGCGTGCAGTTAAGTAGTTTATTCCGAGTTTATGTCAGTGTTTTTTGTGAAAAGGCTAAAATGGAGACCATTTTTAGCCAGAGGGGCAAAGCCAAATTTGCATTCGATGGACATCTGTTCATCTTCGATAAGGTGTCGAAAACAGACAGTAATTTAAAGTTTTGGAAATGTGACCAACTCAGCAAATATAACGCTATAATACACACGAAATTTGGTGAACGCACAGGCGTGCAGTTAAGTAATTTATTCCGAGTTTTTGTCAGTGTTTTTTGTGAAAAGGCTAAAATGGAGACCATTTTTAGCCAGAGGGGCAAACCCAAATTTGCATTCGATGGACATCTGTTCATCTTCGATAAAGTGTTCATCTTCGATAAGGTGTCGAAAACAGAAAGTAATTTAAAGGTCTGGAAATGTGACCAACTCGGCAAATGTAACGCTAGAATACACACAAAATTTGGTGAACGCACAGGCGTGCAGTTAAGTAGTTTATTCCGAGTTTTTGTCAGTGTTTTTTGTGAAAAGGCTAAAATGGAGACCATTTTTAGCCAGAGGGGCAAAGCCAAATTTGCATTCGATGGACATCTGTTCATCTTCGATAGAGTATTCATCTTCGATAAGGTGTCGAAAACAGAAAGTAATTTAAAGGTTTGGAAATATGACCAACTCGGCAAATGTAACGCTAGAATACACACAAAATTTGGTGAACGCACAGGCGTGCAGTTAAGTAGTTTATTCCAAGTTTTTGTCAGTGTTTTTTGTGAAAAGGCTAAAATGGAGACCATTTTTAGCCAGAGGGGCAAACCCAAATTTGCATTCGATGGACATCTGTTCATCTTCGATAAGGTGTCGAAAACAGACAGTAATTTAAAGTTTTGGAAATGTGACCAACTCAGCAAATGTAACGCTAGAATACACACGAAATTTGGTGAACGCACAGGCGTGCAGTTAAGTAGTTTATTCCGAGTTTTTGTCAGTGTTTTTTGTGAAAAGGCTAAAATGGAGACCATTTTTAGCCAGAGGGGCAAACCCAAATTTGCATTCGATGGACATCTGTTCATCTTCGATAAGGTGTCGAAAACAGAAAGTAATTTAAAGTTTTGGAAATGTGACCAACTCGGCAAATGTAACGCTAGAATACACACAAAATTTGGTGAACGCACAGGCGTGCAGTTAAGTAGTTTATTCCAAGTTTTTGTCAGTGTTTTTTGTGAAAAGGCTAAAATGGAGACCATTTTTAGCCAGAGGGGCAAACCCAAATTTGCATTCGATGGACATATGTTCATCTTCGATAAGGTGTCGAAAACAGACAGTTATTTTAAGTTTTGGAAATGTGACCAACTCGGCAAATGTAACGCTAGAATACACACAAAATTTGGTGAACGCACAGGCGTGTAGTTAAGTAGTTTATTCAGAGTTTTTGTCAGTGTTTTTTGTGAAAAAGCTAAAATGGAGACCATTTTTAGCCAGAGGGGCAAACCCAAATTTGCATTCGATGGACATCTGTTCATCTTCGATAAGGTGTCGAAAACAGACAGTAATTTCAAGTTTTTGAAATGTGTCCAACTCGGCAAATGTAACGCTAGAATACACACTAAGTTTCATATAGGTCTAATTGTAATCTAATTTTCAAAATAGCCAGCATAACTGTAACGAAATTGAAATATATTTATAATTGTAATAAAAACTAAAAAAGTATTAAT
>NC_090725.1:202380090-202390090 GCF_036898095.1 Palaemon carinicauda | reverse complement strand
AGGAGGAGAGAACATCAGAACGACTAATGAGGTACGCACAGCAAGAGTGGGAAGCTTTACGAAGGTGGCCTCAAATAGTCTACAATCAAGTAGCTTCAATGCCAGATAGGCTACGAGGTGTCATTGACAGGAACGGTGGATGGACGAAGTATTAGATAAGTTTCTGCTCGTGTTAGTTTTTTGTATTCTTTTTTTTTTGGGGGGAGGTTAATATCTTACCACGATAATGGATATTGTTAGGAGGGTGTATGAATTATATTCTTTTAATTATGATTTCAGATTTGTGTAATATTAACATTACTTTGTGAATGCTAAATATGTAATAAATTTATTTAAGTTTAAATATTTTGCTGATTTGACCTATTTTCGAACTGCCAGTTATGAAAATGTCTATCCTTCTGAAAATGAGTTCCGTTACTTCCAAAGTCACCATTGACCGTAGATATTAGTTTTCTGACTATTATTTGATGGAGCTTACTTTTCACATTCAAGTTGAAAATAAATCTTTGAATGAAGTGAAGGGTTTGATTATCTCCCTCAGTGCTCAATCTGGTTGTATTTGACTAAAATGTGGGTCTTTAGACCTATGACAAAAGTTCCTGGATTACTGCTATTGACAACAAAGATACATAAATCAAGAAGTAATGCTGTGCTGTCTCAAAATGTAATTCTAAAAGAGGGCATTCTCTTATGACCTAGGTTTGGCTTTACTGAGGATCCCTGTCAATTTTATTCTCATAATGGATCATCATTGCTGTTTATTTTCTTCATCAAAGTGATAATAGTAACGATAACTATATATATATATATATATATATATATATATATATATATATATATATATATATATATATATATATATATTTTGATTTAATGTACATGCCAGAAGTACAGTATAGTAACGTCAAAGTAGTCCCTCCTTTAGCAGCATTAGCTCTCTCTATTATTTCTTTATTCTATAAGATAGCCAATATACATCGACTTAGCCATAGCATACTTGAGAGCAAGATCCGAAATATATGCATTGGTATGTTATTCAAGAATAAGTATACTGTCTCAATTGTTAGCATTTCATCTGTGGTTAAGGTATTACATATACCTGAAGGATTCATATTTACATTTGGAAATAAAACTAATGTTGTACGGTCCGCAGATGTTCGTGAATGTAATAATGTTTGAGGTTGCTTCCCCTCAGTCAGTAGGCAAAAAGCACCTGCCTTGTAGCACATCAAGATTCTAGAGCCGAGGGGCGATTTCTTAGCTTTCATAATACTGGCTGTAATAGTCTCAGCAAGGAAGGTCATTAGGGTATTGGGAGATTACTTCTCCATAGTTATGTCATCTTATAAACCAATGAGAAATAAGATCCTATATATATTAAAGATGTATATGTTATTGATGTAAGTTGCATTTCTTTGTAGGTTTTACATTGGGCTAATAGTTGCGGGAAATATTCATGCACCATTGGTATTTTTATTAAGTGTAGTAGATTGTGCAGCATTTTTCAAATGCATTGTAAACTACCAGAGTTGCATGACCACTTATTTGTTCCAATTTAAGTCTGAGAAAAACTAACCGTGACTTAACATTTGCGATGCAGTTCACAGTGGCCGAGCAGAAAAGAATGATTCGGGAGCAGAGTGGTAAGCGGCTGGAGGGGGAAATGGTCAGGCGGAAGCTGCACAATACTGTTATGGAATTGAAGGTAATTGTCAAGTGTTTGAGATTTAATTTTTTAACGAACAGTAGTACTGTACCATGAGGGGAGAGGATACGTAACGGCTCCTCGCCTATCCTTCTCCCTAGTTTCCTAGACTGGGTTAAGTCTATTAAGCTCTGGGTGATAGGATAGATGTGATGTGAGGGGAATAGGTCCTCAACGTTCGCACGCCACCCATCCTTGGATGTGTCCAAGAACAGAAGTATCTCTGTAGATGGAGACAGTGGAACTCCCCTGGTGAGCTTTTTGTTATTACACCAGAAACCATTCCTCTGCTGGAACAAGATGGGATGGAAGAATACTGGCTACTGACTAGTGATGTTTCTTCAGACATCACTGAAGTGATCGCTAATATTGACTCCCATGTGATAAGAGTTTCTCCAATGAGAAACAATGTCACAGAGGAGACTTCCAAAGCTGCGCTACCTCTCTGAGCCTGCAGATAGAATCAACTAAAGGATCGAGACCCTCGAGACAGAGAAGAATAACCTGGTCGAAACCAAGACTTCATACGAAGCGAACCCGGAGGAAGTGGAGATTCTGAGGAGAGATTTGCAGGCAAATCCAAACGGCCAGGATGGGACTTGAAGCGCCGCCTGCAAGACATGGAAGCCTTGCTGAAAAAGCAGGAACAAGAGCATCACGAATTAACAAAGAGGTTCAAGGACTACAACTCGAGGATCGAGACCCTCGAGATGGAGAAGTATAACCTGGTCGAAACCAAGACTTCATACGAAGCGAACCCGGAGGAAGTGGAGAATCTGAGGAGAGATTTGCAGGCAAATCCAACCGGCCAGGATGGGACTTGAAGCGCCGCCTGCAAAACCTGGAAGCCTTGCTGAAGATGCAGGAAAAAGAGCATCGAGACTTATCAAAGAGAATCAAGGACTACGACTCGAGGATCGAGACCCTCGAGACGGAGAAGAATAACCTGGTCAAAACCAAGACTTCATACGAAGCGAACCCGGAGGAAGTGGAGAATCTGAGGAGAAATTTGCAGGCAAATCCAAACGGCCAGGATGGGACTTGAAGCGCCGCCTGCAAGACCTGGAAGCCTTGCTGAAGACGCAGGAAAAAGAGCATCGCGACTTATCAAAGAGGTTCAAGGACTACGACTCGAGGATAGAGACACTCGAGACGGAGAAGAATAACCTGGTCGAAACCAAGACTTCATACGAAGCGAACCCGGAGGAAGTGGAGAATCTGAGGAGAAATTTGCAGGCAAATCCAAACGGCCAGGATGGGACTTGAAGCGCTGCCTGCAAGACCTGGAAGCCTTGCTGAAGACGCAGGAAAAAGAGCATCGCGACTTATCAAAGAGGTTCAAGGACTACGACTCGAGGATCGAGACCCTCGAGACGGAGAAGAATAACCTGGTCGAAACCAAGACTTCATACGAAGCGAACCCGGAGGAAGTGGAGAATCTGAGGAGAGATTTGCAGGCAAATCCAAACGGCCAGGATGGGATTTGAAGCACCGCCTGCAAGACCTGGAAGCCTTGCTGAAGACGCAGGAAAAAGAGCATCGCGACTTAATGAAGAGGTTTAAGGACTACGACTCTAGGATCGAGACCCTCGAGACGGAGAAGAATAACCTGGTTCATAAAAGGCGGCGATTAGAGTTTGCACAAGAATTTGTTGATGAGGACCTAGATTTTTGGTCAAGGGTCATCTTTTCAGATGAGAAGACATTCTCTTCAAGTAACCACGGAAAAATGGACCATTTTCCATACATTAGTATAACTTTCAAAACATAAACCAACTCAATGAGAACTCTTGATAAAATTACAGTGATATCAATTAAATGATTTTGTTTACAATTCCAGTACTTCTTTAGCATATATCAATGTCATTGCTCACTAGGAGATTGGTAACTATCTGTGCATCATTTTATTAATACATAACACCTGCTATAATTAATGTTTTTCTCGCAACAGATTTGATGAAGAAAATCTCTACACTGAAGCAAGGAGTGGCCACGTGACTTGCAATCACCTTGTGATGCTCAAAAGAGTCTGGATGATACACTGGCAATTCTAGTTCCTAATCCTCTTGCAAAGCCAAATAAAGTGATCTCGACTTTGGTGAATGTGGAGAGCTCTGATGATGGTGCCCCTAGAGGTAGCTCGGAACATTTAGATCTATTGAACAGGTGTTCCAGCTTCCGTAAGCTGGTTTCCATTCATCGGTGTGTCCTCGGATTCATTAATAAACTGAGATCTCGACTAAATGGTAGGAATTTGCATAGTTTATCCAGAACTCTCTGATGAGGAACTATACTTGCAGGCAAGAAGAAACATTATCTGTGAGGATCAAAGGATTAATTTTCTGGACATATTTGAATATTTTGAAAGCTGTAATAAGGCAGCCTATAAAATTTCCAACCTTGTTAGTCAGTTAAATATTTATCTTGACAGCCAGGGTATCTTGCGTGTAAAGAGTAAATTTTCAAGATTCAAAGATGATGAGACCTTGCGTTTCCCAATTCTTTTGGCCAAAAGTACTGTAGTAGGCTGACTAGCCTGATAATTTTAGACCTTCATAAATGGCACCTTCATGCTGGATGCTACAGACTTTTGACTGAATCAAGGAATCAATTCTGGGTACCCTGTTATTTTTCTGTTGTGAAGAAGGTTCTCAAAGACACTATTCCTTGCAGAAAAATTAACCAACGTACAATTAAGTTAAATCAGTCTCCATACAAATAATTTAGGCTAAATCCTCCAAACATCCCATTCCGGTCCATATTTCTTGATTATTTGGGACACTATTTTGTGAAATATAATGAAAGGAAAATCAAAGTTTGGATTCTATGCATTACATGTCTTTGGACTCGAGCCATAAATTTAAAGATTTGTTTCGATCTTGGCACTAAGGAATTTTTGAGGGCTTTGCAGCTTCATTCCTTTGAATAGGGTATACCTCAATCTTGCATTTCAGATCATGGATCTTCATTTGTTGCTGGCGCAAACATAATTAGGGCTGATTCACACCTTACACTCACGCTCACGCCCAAGTCACGGTCAAGCTCTCACTCAACTCATTTTACTGGTGTGTTCACATATGCCGCTCAAGCTCTCATGAGCTCAGTTTGTTTTGTGTTGGCATTGGTGAACCATGTGTGATTTTTCGGCTCTAGAATTAGCGGGTATAGCTCTCGCTCAAGTTTGAGCACGTTCAAAATATCTTTTGCTCTGATCGTGAGCTTGACTGTGACCGTGACTGGAGTTGAGCGAAAATGATTGACTGGATGGTTTGAATACTCTGCCTGTTTATCATTCAAAAACATTTGAACGCGATCAATTACGTGCACGTGATTGTGAGTGTGAGTGTCAGATGTGAATCAGCCCTTAAGGACCTCCTAAGAGGCTCTGAAATACAAACTTATTTTGAAGAACATGGTGTGAAGTCTTTCACATTTGATCATTATGCAAAAGGATGCCATCCTTTAGGTGGACTAGTGGAAATTTGTGTCAAAATGGTAAGGCAGTTGCCGAGGTGTTCCATCAAGAATTATGTTCTCGATCACCGAGACTTTGAATTTATCGTTTCACAGATCATTTATATGATTAACAGACGTCCCATATCCTTCCACGAGGCTCATCGTGACGAAGGCAGCGAGATTATACCAGATCCGATTACGCCAGAGAAGCTTATTCACAGGTTTGAGCTTATGTCTATAAATCTCATTCCCGAGTTGAATCCTGGACCAGATAAGGATCCTGACTGGTCGACAAATGTTGATGTTGTGAGTAAGGCTCAAGAAAGCTATGCAAAACTCAATAAGATAAGAAATGCCCTTAATGAAACTTATTCAGAATTTTTGAATACTTTGATGAAACAGGCCATAAATAATAAGAGTAGGTATAAACCTGTTACTCATCACAGACTTAAGGGTGACATTGTCTTAGTGAAAGAAGAAAACATTAAACCTATCAATTTTCCTATGGTTGTTGTCAAGGATGTAACAATCAATATAAATGGATAAGTCACAGATGCTATTCTTATGAAAGGAAACACTAGGGAAAATATAAAACACCATGTGACTTCTCTAATTCCAATTTTGAGTCGAAAGGAGATGTACTCCAATACTGAAGAGCAAATTAGTCGGGATCTAATTCTGAACTCTGGTCCAAGCGTAGAAACAGGAAATGAATCCAGAATAAGAAGGAAAGCTTCAAAGGCGAGTGAGGAGAAAACTCGGAATATTCTGTCTGATAGTTGAATCATGCGAGTTTTTGTATATGTGTATATATATATATATATATATATATATATATATATATATATATATATATATATATATATATATATTGCATATGATATGTTCTTTATAGAATACATTTGGTGATTGGTATGAATTAAGCTAAACTCTAACATTTAGTTCAGCATTTCCATAAGTAATTTGAAAATACTGAACAGCCCTTCCGGAGTGAAGGAAAAATAAGCCTATCATATTTCCTTTTTATTTTTTTTGATTAAGAAATATCTTAATATATTTTTAAATTTTGTCATATTTGTTTTCTTTCAATGTATGATTGATTTTTTAAATTTAATGTTATGATGTTCTTGGGTCTCACCCGACTAAAATAGTAATAACCTTAGTAAAAGTGCTTGCATTATGCTTGTTTACTATCAACAAGCCCATACGGTCGTTTGAGATCTCGGAACATCGTCTGTTGGTTAACGAAGGAAGTAAAGACTGCCCCGTAGTTGCTGATTTTTTCCAGTTTGGGTTGGAGTTTGAGAGGTGACTGGTCGGTGTGCACCAGGACAGTCAGAGAGTCAGTTGGTGGGTTCTCGCAACAGATGTGATGAAGAAAATATCTACACTGAAGCAAGGAGTGGCCACATGACTTGCAATACGCAGGGGTAGATCAATCTCAATGTAATGGAGAGCTGACTAGGATTGAAGGAAGGTTCAACGCCGAAACGTATCTAGAGATATTAGAAGAAATAATGTTACCAACAGTGAGGGAAATTGCTTTCCCATTCCCTGAAAGAATAATCTTTATGCAGGACAACTCAAGAGTCCATACAGCAAACATAGTAAAGGCATGGTTTCAAGAACAACGTTATATTGACCTCCTCCTGTGGCCCAGTAAAGCTTGCGACCTAAATCCAATCGAAAACACCTGGGCATGTATTGTAAATGCCTGGGATCCGCAGGAGGAGAGAACATCAGAACGACTAATGAGGTACGCACAGCATGAGTGGGAAGCTTTACGAGGCCGGCCTCAAATAGTCTACAATCAAGTAGCTTCAATGCCAGATAGGCTACGAGGTGTCATTGACAGGAACGGTGGATGGACGAAGTATTAGACAAGTTTCTGCTCGTTTTAGTTTTATTTTGTATTTTTTTTTGGGGGGGAGGTTAATATCTTACCACGATAATGGATATTGTTAGGAGGGTGTATGAATTGTATTCTTTTAATTATGTTTTCAGACTTGTGTAATATTAACATTACTTTGTGAATGCTAAATATGTAATAAATTTATTTAAGTTTAAATATTTTGCTGATTTGACCTATTTTCGAACTGCCAGTTATGAAAATGTCTATCCTTCTGAAAATGAGTTCCGTTACTTACAAAGTCACCATTGACCGTAGATATTAGTTTTCTGACTATTATTTGATGGAGCTTACTTTTCACATTCAAGTTGAAAATAAATCTATGAATGAACTGAAGGGTTTGATTATCTCCCTCAGTGCTCAATCTGGTTGTATTTGACTAAAATGTGGGTCTTTAGACCTATGACAAAAGTTCCCGGATTACTGCTATTGACAACAAAGATAACATAAATCAAGAAGTAATGCTGTGCTGTCTCAAAATGTAATTCTAAAAGAGGGCATTCTCTTATGACCTAGGTTTGGCTTTACTGAGGATCCCTCTGTCCATTTTATTCTCATAATGGATCATCATTGCTGTTTATTTTCTTCAAAGTGATAATAGTAACGATAACTATATATATATATATATATATATATATATATATATATATATATATATATATATATATATATATATATATATACACACACACACAGTAGGGTCCCGAATTATGTGTGTTCGAATTATGCAATTCCCCATTTATACGGTCGGTAGTTTAAAAAAAAAAATGTTTCTGCAAAGCTGTTCAAAGTCTGCAAGTCAAGCACTACAAAATATATAAAATCTATTGTCTTTTTAGGTATATTGGTAGCACTAAATACAGTGCTTGATAATAAATGTTACCAAACGATATTTATCTTACATTTTATTAACATAATTAAATAATAAATAGCCTATTTAAGGAAAAAATTCCATATCAACAATGAAATCAACTTTTAACTATGCGAATCCAGCTGACAAAATGTAAACAGAATTGTGGTTACATTCTCGGCAATCTTTATCTTTCTCTATCCTTTCGATAATTTTAATGGTATTGTTAATGAAGGTATATTCAAGCATTATTCTTATTTAGTATAGAATATATAAAAGCTTTAATTTTCCCTGTGGGTATTCAAGGTTTTCACAAGTAGGCTGGGTTCATTTATCGGCAGTGAATAGCCTAAATTTCGGTAACAAGTCGGCAATATTTTGTCATATAATCAGTAGAGATTTGCTTTACAATGATTTGTTTTGTATAGTACAAGGTGTAATTATAAAATCCTCTCTCCAAGAGAGAGAGAGAGAGAGACAGACAGAGAGAGAGAGACTCAAATCTCTCTCTCTCTCTCTCTCTCTCTCTCTCTCTCTCTCTCTCTCTCTCTCTGTATGTGTGTCAGAAATAAAATTTAAGTTCACATATTATAACCTGAGTTTAAGAAGGAAATTAACATGACTATTATTAGTTGCGGTGATCATTTCCTCGCTTCAAGTGGTACAAGAAACAAAAACATGGCATTCGATTACGACAGCTGATTCTCTCTCTCTCTCTCTCTCTCTCTCTCTCTCTCTCTCTCTCTCTCTCTCTCTCTCTCTGGTGTTATACAAAACTTACATATACTGTGGATGAAGAACCCAAAATAGGTTTTATCAAAAAGCGTCATTTAAATATGAAACAAAAAATTTATACAGAGTATAAATCCATTTCAATCGTAGCTTAAAATATGACATCCGATTTCGTCAGCAAACCACTATTTTTAGGAAACTTTACATTATTCTAGAAAATTGCTACTATTTAAATAGTTAATTGTGCTTTAAGAAAACCCTGTACTTTTGTTTTAAATTTCGGAAATGTTTTATAAATCGAGTATTGCCAATTTATTTTTGTATAACTTTTGGCTGTGATCAGATCAGCTAATGTCTAGCTCTCGCTCTCAAGAATATGAGCGTACGAATACAATAACAAAGCATTGTTTATACCATTTCTCAACTTATTCAGACCATCTATACAGTTAATATTACATAAGCACCAATGTCTTATAACCTATCATATTTATTGTTTAGTACATTTAAAACCATCATTCTCTCTCTCTCTCTCTAGGATACCTTTCACTACCCCCCTCATTTCTTACCTCTCTCTATCTCTCTAACAAATGAAATCTTTGTTGTTTCACAAAGTTCAGTTTTATTAAAAATCAAGCGTGATTCAATTTTCCTTACTTCTCCGATCTCGCACCTTCTCTATCATATCGAACGTTTTAGCGATTTGTTCGATGACTTTAAAAACCGGCCTAGGACTTTCTTCTTCTTTTACCTTTTTCCAAATGGTTCCATAATTGAGGTGGGTACAAGTTGATTTATAACTGCAGCTAAGAAAAATATTTTGGATATGGAAAGGCCAATTATCTTTCCTAACAGTTTAGAATTATCGTAAATTACCATACTGTTAATAGCGGCTGTTTGCTATTGTTGATTAAACGTATGAAAAAAAGTTTTCCCGCTTTGCTACGAATTTAAGAATTTATATGGATACGGTAACTAAAATATTTGTAATAACATGTTTACTAAATGCTTTTAATATTAATAGTTATCACTTTAATCATGTGTGTTTAATGCATTCGTTTGTTTATTATGATCGAAGATTGAGCGTACAGTAAACAAATGGAAGGTTTCTGTTTCAGGCGGCGTCATAAAGGAAAACGTTTTTCATTTATTTCGAAGTTCTAAAAATAATTAAGTAGAACAACATTGGTAATAACAAAATCATCATATAAAACTAACCTATACAACGATGTGTAAATCCGTTCGTTTCTTCGTTATGATCAGAGATAAACGTAAACAAAACAATGGTCGTCATTTTTCATTGTGCTTTTTGGCGTGTTTACGAAACTCGTGATATAAAATCTCCTTTATT
>NC_090725.1:202370090-202375090 GCF_036898095.1 Palaemon carinicauda | reverse complement strand
CAATTCACTAATTAACGACGGAGGAGGAGCGAAGGTTAGCACCGAACTCTTATGAAAAGGGCAGTTAACATTTACCCCTGCCGAAGACCGAATTTATTTATAAACAATTAAATAACTTACTTTAACATAACACCTTCCTCCCCCAAGAAAAATAATTTTCATTCACTAAATGCAAAATTTTTCTTTTAATGATAAGCCACAAGGCTGGACAAAACATCAGAAAATGCAGGGCCACAAAAATAAAGAAATTCAGGGAAAACACTAAAGCTACTACAAACCACTGATAAGATAAAATATCTTAAACCAAAAAAAAACAGTCTTAAACGTAGTATCTACAGTAATAAACCAATCACAAGGTAAAAACATCTTAAACCTAAGCAAAAAGACAAGAACATAGCAAGTTTTAAATACATCATCAAACATTTGGACAGAAATTCAATCCTATACCTGTCAACAATAAATTTTAATAGGCACACAGAAAAAAAATATATATAATATAGAATTATCCACACCAACCTAGGTCCTGGAACAATTTACAAGAGTACAAACCTACTACCTGAGCTCAATATATACATATCTCGAAACATGGATGTAACCTCAACACATACAACCAGGAGTACCGAGAGGGCCCCAAGAAACAGAGGGAGAGATCATAACTTAGACACGTGAGAGAGCATCTGGGATGCAATTATCCACCCCTTTGATGTGTTTTATAATTAAATTGAACTCTTGTGGCTGAAGGGCCCAACGCAGAATCCTCTGGTTTGATCCCTTCATACGTTCAATGAATACCAACGGATTATGGTCGGTCCAAATTTCTATAGGGAATGAAAAGTTAGTTACAAATGGTTTAAAATGTACCAATGTCCGCACCAATGCCAGAGCCTCTTTCTCAATGGTGGAGTACTTTCTTTCCACCTCTAGTAACTTACGGCTGTAGTAAGATACGGGGCGTACTTCACCATCATCACTCCTTTGAAAGAGGACTCCCCCAATTCCTACGTCACTGGCATCCACGGCTATGATGAATGGCTTCTGAAAATTGGGAGAAACCAATATTGGACTAGACACGAGTAACATCTTAAGTTTTAAAAATGCTTCTTCGCATCGAGAAGACCAAATAAATTTCTGCCCTTTTTTCAATAAATTAGTTAGAGGCTGTGCAAGGTCAGAAAAGTTTCGGACAAACCTACGGTAATATCCCAACATACCCAGCACTTTACGAACCTCTCTGACATTACACGGTCTCTTCAAAGCAACTATGGCCTCGAGATTAGCTTGCTTAGGAGCAACTTTACCCAAGCCAATCTCGTGACCCAAATAACTAACTTTAGCTTTCCCAAAGTTACATTTACCCAGATTCACAACAAGACCGGCGGCCCGAAGTGCCTCAAAAACTTTTCTTAATCTTACCAGGTGGGTCCGCCAGTCGTTGCTGTGTACCACCAAGTCATCTATATAGATTTCTGTACCTTCCAGGCCACAAATCACCCTGTTCATCAGACGCTGGAAAGTACAGGCAGCGTTCTTCATCCCAAAGGGCATTACTTTGCACTCGTAAAGCCCTGAGGGCGTCACAAATGCTGAAATTTCACGGGCACGGCCAGATAGGGGGACCTGCCAATATCCCTTTAACAGATCCAATTTTGTAATAAACCTAGCAGGACCTATCAGGTCCAGACAATCCTCAATACGGGGAAGAGGAAAGGAATCATTTTTAGTAACAGAGTTTACCCTCCTATAGTCAACACACATACGATATTTACCATCAGGCTTCTTCACCAAGACTATAGGGGAACTCCATGGACTTACTGATGGTTGTATGAGATTGTGCTCCAGCATGTATTTAATTTCGTCTTCAACAATGGCACTCTTCTCTGGACTGAGGCGATACGGGCTTTGCTTAACCGGAGAAGCGTCCCCAACATCAACATCATGCTGGAGCAACCTCGTCCTTCCTGGAGAGTCCTGAAACAAGTCTGAAAATTCCATTATTAGGTTTAGTATATCTTGTTTCTGAGGTGCCTCCAGATGCTCTAACCCCTCTTTTAATACATCTAAATTTTGCAAGTTATTACCTAGAGCATCTGAAGGCACCTGGTCCAAAACATCTTCCAAGTTTTCCTCAACAGGTGCAACCACACTCATAACTGGCTCAAAAACAATGGCCAAAGGATCCCGTCTATCAGAAGAGTAAGATTTCAACCTGTTTATGTGGAAAATTTTACATTTACGTCGAGTTCCAGGGGCTTCAACTTCATAATTGACCTCTGACAACTTTCTCAACACCTTCCAGGGGCCCTTGTACCTGGGTTCAAGGAAGTTGTCTGGGTCTGTGCTTAAAACTAATACTAAGTCCCCTGACTCAAATGAACGTACCTTACTCTTCTGATCAAATTTGGTTTTCATCGTAGCTTGGGAAGCAGACAAATTATCTTTGGCAAACTTCCAAGCTACGGCTAACTTGGACTTAAGTTCACTAACAACTTCTCCCACCATACGCTCTCCTCTCTGATTTGCTTCGAGTAATTCATGGAAGATTTCCAAAGGTCCTCGAACCTTGTGCCCAAATATTAATTCAAAGGGAGCAACGCCAGTAGAAGAATTGGGAAAATTCCTTATGGCAAAGAGAGCAAAGGGAAGCCCTTTATCCCAATCCTCTCCTTGCTCATAACAATATTTTTTTAATACACACTTAAGGGTCTGGTGAAATCTTTCCACCACACCCTGACTCTCAGGATGGTAGGGTACACTGGTAATGTGCTGAATGGCCAGTTCAGCACACTTACTCTTAAATACCCTGCTTGTAAAATTCGAGCCGCAATCTGACTGAATTTTACAAGGCAGTCCATACCTGGAGAAAAACTCCACTAATTTGTCAAACACAGCTTTTGAGGTTATTTTCTTCATTGGAAAGGCCTCAGGAAAACGTGATGCTCTATCAATTATGGTCAGGAGATGCGTAAACCCTAACTTCGTCCTAGGCAGAGGTCCTACCACATCAATTACCAATTCTGCAAAGGGTTCTCCAATTGAAGGAATTGGGTTAAGAGGAGCCTTGGGAATAGGTTGATTGGGTTTACCCATCACCTGACACTTCACAAGTTCTTACAAATTTCTTCACCGAAGACTTCATTCCTGGCCACCAAAAACATTTACTCAACCTACAAAAAGTTTTACTTAAGCCTAAGTGGCCAGAAAAGGAGTCCTCATGTGCAAGGCTTAACACAGTCTCCCTAAACTTGGTAGGTACGACAATTTGTCTTAAACAAGAAGTCACATTTAGTTGATGAGTTGGGGGGACGACTGACCCTATACAACAATCCTTTCCAAACCACAAACCTAGGCCTAGTCAAATCGTCCGTATTACCTAACTCGAATGAAAATTCATCTTTTTGGGCCTGTATGAAAGAGAGACGATCACAATCGGATTTCAATAATTTAAAAATTCCAAAACTAGAACTACTGCTACTACTACTACCTTCTACTA
Organism: Palaemon carinicauda; assembly: GCF_036898095.1. NCBI lineage: Eukaryota > Metazoa > Arthropoda > Malacostraca > Decapoda > Palaemonidae > Palaemon > Palaemon carinicauda. The sequence continues at coordinate 202,371,600 of NC_090725.1, read as the reverse complement.
GCCCGGGCTTCTCTACCTCTACTTCTAAATTACTTAAATTTAGGTCATCATCATTATCAGCTTCCGCTGCACGCTTAGCAGAGGCTCGAGTAGTTATTGCCACAGGGCAAGCCGTGACCGAAACAATAGGAAATAATTCCTGCCCCTCTGCACTCAACATATCATTCCCAAGGATTCCGTCTATTCCTGGTATTGGCAGGCTCTCAACTACCGCCAGCTCAGTAACCTTGTGATACCCTGGGATGGACAACTCCACCCTTACTAAAGGAGCAGATACCACCGTATCGGGAAATCCTCCCAGGATCACATATTCTCCAGTATAGGGAACTAAGTTAGACAAGGACCCTGCCAACACCAAAGATCTAGCGGATCCTGTGTCCCTCAAGAACTTAACATAAAGTGTAGAGGTCTCAGATTTCAATTTTCCTGGGTAGACATATTTGTTAAATGGTCATAAATTACCAGTGGACTCACACAATACAGGTTTTACTTTACCTACATCTGGTTCACTACTAACCTGGGGATCAACAATTTTACCAGTTTTACTCTCTGAAATAGAATTATTTGAAATTAGCGAGATTGGCGTAGGCTGATTAACATTATTTTGACTCTTATCTTGATTCTTTTGGAGGTAACGGCTCCTGGCTCTACATTCAGCTTGTCGATGCCCTGGCTTATTACACCAAAAGCAATTACCTCTAATTTGATTAGTTTTACTCGAATTGCCACGGTTAGAAAAAACCAGAGTGTGCCCACCACTCAAGTCCTTTCTGAAGCCACTACCAACATGATTACTCATGCTACTATTTGGGGTACTAGATTGGTTTTTAAAGGGATTATTCGACTTAGAAGACAAATTACTATTATTATTAGGGTATGAGGACGAGAAGTTACCTGACCCAGCCCGATGGGTCAGGACAAACTCATCAGCTACCTGAGCCGCCTTGGACAAAGTTAAAATTTTAGTGTCCTCCAGATGAACCCTCAATTCTTTACTACACACCTTCTTAAACTCCTCCAGTACCATCAGTTCCCTCAAGGAAGAGAAGGAAGCAACTTGACGACTTTTCAGCCAGTTGTCAAACTGCTCCTCCTTGAGACGAGCGTACTCAACATAAGACATAGAATTGGGCTTGCCAGTGGTTCGGAATCTCTGGCGATAGGCCTCAGGGACCAAATCATAGGCCCTGAGAACCAAAGCCTTTACTTTGTCATAATCTCTGGCAAGGCCCTCTTCCAATGCATTATATACCCGGAGTGCCTTGCCCGTCAATCTACACTGTATGAGTAATGTCCACATTTCTGTGGGCCAAGACAACCGGGTGGCAACCCTCTCAAAAGCTTTAAAAAATTCTGGTACGCTCCCCTCATCAAAAACTGCAATTAACTTTAGTGCACCCGAAATATTAAATTTGTCTGATGATGAGCTATAGGGAGAACTAACATGATTAGGGGACCCTTGCACCTTGGCCAACTCAAGCTTAAGCTTGAGCAACTCAATCTCATGTTT
>NC_090725.1:202335090-202362590 GCF_036898095.1 Palaemon carinicauda | reverse complement strand
TTGAATCTGCCATATTCCCGATAGAAAAGAAAATGAAAAAAAAAGTTATAAATAATAAAGTCAATAATTGAATAGTTAAATAATAATAATCAAATAAGTGGGTTGATAAATAAGTGATTTGATAGTTAAAGAAATAAAGAAATAGATAAATAAATAAAGATAATTGATAGCCATTGCAATGAGACTATCTTTAGGCGAGTCACTGATAAGGGAGACGAGGATGAAGATGAATTAAAAGAAAACTGAAAAAAATCATTGTTGGGGGTGAGGGGTTGTTGGGCTACATATCATTATAAAAATATTCTCTCTCCCCATCATTTAAGATATCACTAGCCATAAGTGGGGACTATATTGGTGAGCATTTAAAATCACATGATTATGAAGTTGATCATTCTATGGGTACTGGGGGTCTAAGAGAAAATTTCGTATGAGCTAACCATTGCCGTATTCGAAGGAGATACTGAACGACTCTCGCTCGATCATGGATTGGTTGTTACGACCAGTGGTGAGCACTCAACGTCCACGTCAGAAAAATGGCAAGGGGCAACGAATGGACCCTATATGACACGTGACCAGTAATATTGTAAATGTTACACAAAATTCACCAAGATATAACAACTGACTCAATGTCTTTTAACCCTGGATAGGTACGATGGGTCGTTCGCGACCCCGAGCGTAAAAAAAAAACAGGTTTTTCTCACGTGACTCACCCCCGTGACTGAATTTGTGGGTGATCGACCTGCAGGAGGTGTCTCCCCTACACGCTCTAGTAGTGTCCAGATGTGCATTGCTGTAGCTGTACTCCTTCCCCGATTTCTGAGACGCGTCGGGGTCGAGCGCGACCGAGTTTACCCTTCTAAGGTAATTTGCATAATTCTCAAAGTTATTACGTATTATGAAATTGTCGTAGAATGGTTCAACTTGTATAGGTTATCAGTTGTGGAAAGTCTTGGTGGATTGTTTGGCTACCATGTGCATGATTTTTTTTTTAGTTAAAATGTCGTTCATCACCACGAGGACCATTTTACCGCGAGTGCCCCTTTTTCATTTTTTTTCATTTTTTTGCCAAGTCATTTTTCCGTAAGATATTGCCAAATAGTGTCGTAAAACTTTTGCTTGTTTAGTGTTGGAAAGTGTGTCTAGATGATCTGGCTACCGATGCGTGACTTTGTTTTTGTCAGATACGACGTAGTTATTGGTATATTGGGTATTTAACTGCGGTTACCAATTTCTGTTTTTTTTCAATATTTGTAAAAATTACTACGTAGTAAGGAATTGCCGTATATTATTCATTTTTTTTTCATGTTTATGTGTTAGAAAGTGTGCCTTGATGGTTGGGCTAACACGTGCATGTCTTTTTTTTTATCTGAGATGCCGTATATTAGAATGTCGGGCATTTTACCGCGAGTGCCCCTTTTTCATTTTTTTTCATTTTTTTGCCAAGTCATTTTTCCGTAAGATATTGCCAAATAGTGTCGTAAAACTTTTGCTTTTTTAGTGTTAGAAAGTGTGTCTAGATGATCTGGCTACCCATGCGTGATTTTGTTTTTGTCAGATACGACGTAGTTATTGGTATATTGGGTATTTAACTGCGGTTGCCAATTTCTGTTTTTTTTTCAATATTTGTAAAAATTTACTACGTAGTAAGGAATTGCCGTATATTATTGATTTTTTTTCATGTTTATGTGTTAGAAAGTGTGCCTTGATGGTTGGGCTAACACGTGCATGTCTTTTTTTTTATCTGAGATGCCGTATATTAGAATGTTGGGCATTTTTCCGCGAGTGCCCCTTTTTATTTGTTTTGCATTTTTTTGCTTAGTCATGTTACCGTAAGGAATTGGAAAGTAGTGTCGCAAAACTTATATTTTTATAGTGTTCGAAAGTGTTTCTAGATGATCTGGCTACCCATGCCTATTTTTTTTTTAGCCAGATATGGCGTATATATAAGTATGTGTTCGATTTTCCTGTGATTGCCATTTTTTCGTTTTTTCCCATTTCTTTCAAAATTACTACGTACTAAGGAACTATCACAGAGTAATGATTCATTTATATGTTTATTTGTCGGAAAATGTGCATTGATGGTTTGCCTAGCACATGGCTGAAATTTTTTTTTTCTGAAATGTCGTATATTAGAATGGCCATTTTTCCACGAGTGCCCCTTTTTATTTGTTTTGCATTTTTTTGCTTAGTCATGTTACCGTAAGGAATTGACAAGTAGTGTCGCAAAACTTATAATTTTATAGTGTTGGAAAGTGTTTCTAGATGATCTGGCTACCCATGCCTATCTTTTTTTTAGCCAGATATGGCGTATATATAGGTATGTGTTCGATTTTCCGGTGATTGCCATTTTTTCGTTTTTTCCCAATTCTTTCAAAATTACTACGTACTAAGGAACTATCACAGAGTAATGATTCCTCTAGATGTTTATTTTTCGGAAAATTTTGTTTACTTCTTTTTTGATTGAATATCATCAAATTATTTAGCTAAAATATTATATTTTACATTTTTTTTTCGATTTTATTTCCCTTCAAAAAAATTTTTTTGGGTCAGAATTTTAATTTTATAGTCGTAAAATAATCGACAATTATCCAGCAACCCACCATACAATTTTTATGCATATCCAATAATAATTAGATTAGTAAATAACACCTTGAAATTGACATACCCTTCCTACATTTCAAGTGGCAGATGGCAGATTAGGGAGTCTGAGTCAGTGTGGTTGGCGGCCATTTTGTGGACATATCCGAAGCGTAAGTTGCCCTATCTATATATATTCTTGTTCCCTATAGAATTTGTGATATTTTGGTATATTTTTACCTGCATAAATATCATATTATATATTAAATATATGTATTTTTTTACGAAATTTCTAAGTACTCAAAAAATTACCTTTAGATATGGCCCCTGATATAAATGTAATTTACAAAATAATGAAGATTTTTTTACATATTTCTATTTTAGGATAACATATGTTCATTCCCTAAAAAAAATAGCCACTTCCTATTTCATTTGGGTACCCAAAAAAATTCATGAAATTTGGACAAATTTTTTTAGCCAAAAAAAGTTACCCTTTATTTCTCATTTCAGATCTTCACCTCCATGGGTCTGACTTCATCCAAAATACATCAAGATGTGTCCTAAACATTCAATAATCAATTCCTAAAAGGATTTGTGTATATATGTATAAACTTTTTTTTATGAATTTTTATGTCAGGTCTTTTTTTTTTCTACTTAATTTTTTAAAATATTTATAATAAATAGTTTTTCTGCAGATGAGTAGTATTTATCTTTACAGTTGTTTTAAGCATTCATTGAAGTTTTTTTTTGGCAAAAGAAAAAAGGAGGTTACTGCAAAAACTGATTTTTCAAGAATTCTTTTTGGCGTCGGGGTCGTTCGCGTCCGAGCATACCCTTAAAGGGGTGTCCGAGGAGCGTACCTATCCAGGGTTAATATGATTGTGTATTCGTACTTCTGAATTTCTGTGAATTTAAATTACCTAGAATAATTAGGGCAGTTATTAATAAGACTCCGGCAAATCAGCAAACTAGCTCCACCCAAACTTATTCCTAGGTGAAAGATGGCAATTGCTGAGGACGGATTACAGTTTTTATTGCTTGATATTTTAGAGTAAGAATACTATAACTTACCTTTATGTTTTACTATCACCTCATTTGGTAGAATAAACATAGAACTGCAGTATTACCTCAATAGACGTATCCCGTTAGTGAGACCAAGCTGAAATCAGAGAGAACACTTGAGTAAGCACTTGAGCTGCACTGGACAGTCCAAAAAATGACAAATTCGTAGATAATTTGTATTTTTCCTAACCATATAAACCTTAGCCATTTACATGGGTATTATTTCGGCGTAGCTGAAATGACGAGCCATTAAAATTTAACGAGGGTTTACTACCCACACCGCTAGTTAGCGGGGGTAGGGGAGGGTAGCTTGCTACCCCACCCCCCCTCACACACACCTGTGCTTGAGCTCACTTTGCTTGGATGTGGGACTTCAAGGGGGATAGGGCTGGCAGGCAAGTTTGATTAAATAGCTAAGGTTTGTATAGTTCGGAAAAATACAAATTATCTACCAATTTGTCATTTGTTCCATAACTGGAATACAAACCACGCTATTTAAGAGGGGTCACTCACCCATTAGGAAGGGTGGATGTCCCTGCCAGTCTGCCTTTTTGGCTTTCCCGGGGGCTCGTTATTTGAGTGTAAGCACCCAAGAAATAAGGAGTCCCTGCACTTCGCTAGAACCTTGCTACGCAAGGACTGTGGCCTACGCAAGCTGTGTGTGAAGGTATGAAGTGTGACTCGTCCTAGGAAGTTGTTCTGAAGTTTAGATGGAAACTTGTAGCCTAGGACTTTCCCAATACCACCTAGTCAGGGTATGGGCACGTAACAGTATTAGTCTTAAATACTAGGAACACAAGGAAGCATGGTTTATCCGCAGTGATTTGAGGTCAGCTATGCAGAGAACCCAGGATGCTGCTTTCCACACGAGAGGGTAGGATGAAGAAAAGGAGCCAGTCAAATCTTTTCATTCACGCAGACTAAAACCAGGTAACAGTGCCCTCAACCTTCGGCTACTTGTCCAATAAGGAGCTTGAGGTATATAACCAGCTGTTGTGCAGCCACCACTAGACCGATAGAGATCGTTTCGAGTTCCTGTGGGTCACGTCTTGCGGGAGAAAGGTTGTGAAAGTCACCTGGAGCATTCACATCATTTCTTGTAAAACCTGCGTTACAGTAATCTGCCAAGAAGGACCAGGGGCATAGTTATGCCCCTGCCCCTGACACTGAGTCGTCATGTCGAGATGATGTTTCGGTGATCCTCCTCTAGTCTCTCTCTGTGTTGACAAGAGGAGGGACCCGGGCAGGCTATTGCCGTTTTCTTTAGATATAGTCTCTCTCTGTGCTGACAAGAGGAGGGACCCGGGCAGGCTATTACCGTTTTCTTTAGGTAAAGTCTCATACCTTACCCTGGGTACAGTAACGGATGATCTGGATCATCCGTTACCTAGTTGAGACTTTTGTAGGATCAGTCACCTCTGGAGACTGTGTCTGGTGACATACTCAGGGACGAAACTGAACCTTGTCTTTCGCCCTTCTCAATAATGGGGGATGTCGAAAGACTCGTCTTAGCACTATTTTACCACTTACTAAAGCAAGGCTTTGACAAATAAAATTCTTGATCAATACTATTACTTTGCATCAATATTGGAGGAAAACTTCTACATGCAACCTACAAAATTATTTTAGTATATAGTTATGCAAAGTCTGAAAACACCTGTAGTAAACAAAAGTTATTACCAACAACAGACCATTAAGAAAAGTACAGGATGTTGCATAATAACCAACCATCTCCAAGCAATACAAACCTGAATCCTCTACTTGAGGATACTTGGATCTTACCACCCAAAAGGTTTGCCTTTCGTAGATCCGACAAATCAGAGGGGGTCCGTCTGCGATATTTAAGTAACTTACAGTACTTGGTTTTCCAGAGATCTTTTTATTGCCTGCTGAGCAAGGTCCACTATCTTAGAGACACTGAGTAGGGGTTTACTCATCCACTACAAACATCGTGTACGAGCTCTTGTGAGGTGTTAACGTAGTGTTAACACACTCCCACCCCTTCGTTTAAGGGCCGGACCCAGGTGAACTGAGCCTGCCCCTTCGGATAAATTTCGGTTTCTTTGGGGACCTTGTCAAACCTTACGAGTGTCTCCTCGGTAAGAAGTGTGAAACCAGAGAAAGGGAACTGTAGACCCGGCGGGTAGAATTCAAAATCTTCTACAGGCCGGGTGCCAAACCCTTCGATGGTTAACATACCATCTTTGAAGGGAGAGTGCAAGGCCACCTTCCACGAATTGCTTTCGACGAATTCCGGGAGCTTAGAGGCATCCGGGATGATATATTGTTGCTGTTGAGGTAGCCCATAATGAATGAGACCCTGTACGAGGCTATCTGGTTTAGCACTCTCCCAGTGAGGGTGCTAACAAGGGAACCCATTGCAATAAAAAATATATACACATACATATATATATATATATATATATATATATATATATATATATATATATATATATATATATATATGTATATATATATATATATATATATATATATATATATATATATATACATATATATATATATATATATATATATATATATATATATATATATATATATATATATATATATATATATATATATATATATATATATATACATACATACATACACACACACACATACATACATATGTATGGATAAAATCAACACAACATAGTGTTCAAAATAGAAATGAATTTCTACCTCATACTTGGGATCGAATGCTGGCCCCTTCTAATGAAAGGACAAGTCGAAACCAACCATGCCACGAGAGGCCATTGCATCAATCTTGAAAGGGCCGCCGGATCGAAGGGAGCCTCCGGGGTCGTAGGTTTCAGGCCGGGCTTCGCTCTCAACCCAAGAGAGGAAGCAGCAGCTGCGGCTGAGTCTTTGGGGACTCTGGAAGACGAAGTCTTAACTGGTTTGGTGATTTGGAAGACTTGTGAGTCTTTGAAAGGGGCTGGCGGGTAGCTTTAACTTTAGGGACAACAGGACGTGGCCTGACATCAGCCACGTGCTTCCCTGAAAACCCCTAAAAGGAAGAGACACAGGGTCTCTCTGCCCTGACACTCCGGGCGAACCCGCCGACCCAGATCTAAAGAGTCGCCAAGGTAGAAGTCTTGGAAGACTGCGAGCTCTGAAAGAGTATATCGTTACTAATAAACAAGGTAACTTCGTTGGGAATGTAAAATAAATAGATCGAGAATAAATGTTTAAATCGATCAATTACAAAGGAAATAAAATGAAAATCCCAAAGAATATATCCGAAGTTAAACTTATATAGTAACGACAGGGGCACCTAGAAAGTATCCCATAGAAGGGTAGCAACCCAAAAAGATCCGGGTGGTCCGAATTCTTAAAATAGACCAGTATGAAACCGGGACAAAAGGCTATGAACAAAATTTCGGACCGGTATAGTAACCGGCAAAAAAACTTTTCATAAATTAACTGACATTGTTAAAATAATTCCATAAAAAGTGAAGATTATCTATGAAATAATATTGTCATAGCGAGAAATATACTATCCCGTCGCTACTGGGGAAGTATAGACTAAAATAAGGATACATGAGTATCCCATAGTAGGTCAGTAACCTAAAAAGATCCGGGTGCTCCGGACTCTTAAAATAGACCGATATGAAACCGGGGACAAAAGGCTATGAACAAAATTTCGGACCGGTATAGTAACCGGGGGAAAATTTATCAAAAATTAACTGACATTGTTGAAACAATTCCGTAATAAGTCAAGATTATCAATGAAATAATATTGTCATAGCGAGGAATATACTATCCCGTCACTACCGGGAAGGTATATAATAAAAATGGGGTTATAATAACATGCTACCTGTTAAACAATTCCGTTATTAGATATGATCATTCAATGAAATAATATTGTCATAGTAGGAGATATACTATCCCGTCGTTACTGGGGAAGTATAGGATAAAAATGTTATAATAACATGTTATAATAACATGCTACCTGTTGGCTCCGGGGAGACAACTATGAGAGACCCGGGGGTCGTACCATGCCTACCGGGGTAGGGGGAGTCGAAAGGGGAGGGAGGAAGGGGTTCAATTACTCCCCGCCAGCCACAAGAACCCAAACGAACACCGACAATAAAAATAATATAACAACAAATATCCGTTTTCCGTGATACCCCACGAACAAAATTTCTATGTTATAGTAAAAACTAAAATAATACAGTACATAACGACACATAACCAATACACAACCGAGTTCCCCCCGCCGACCGATGGCCAATCAGAGCGGCGGGGAAAAAAGGCTACGACAAGGCATGAGAATGAATGTACTAGACTGAAACCCCGGTGGATGCTCTCGGTACCAACTAGTGAGTCATAAGGTATCCCAGGAAGGGATGGTGTGAGGGGGGGAGGAGGTGGTGGCAAGGCTGAGGTACGAGAGGACTCGATCCGTAATGCCAAACCGCTCACACAACGTGAGAGACGAGAGGAATCCCTGAATTGGGGATAATGGGGGGAAGGAGGCAACGAGAACTAACCAATGAGGGGGCAGGAGGCGATCACGTGGACATGAGGGAGGACAGGAGTACCAACCTGACCGATGGAATCACGTAGGTAAAACAGAATGAGCAATAAAATAGTGTAAAATAATGTACAATAATGTTAAATGATGTAACACATTGAACTGGTTTATAGGCATGCGTAACTTAAAATAAAATTAGTAAGAGAAGGACGCAAGGGAATGGCAGGGGGATAATAGCTGGCAGCCCTCCAGAGTGGGGAAGAGTCGCGCTGGACAGGGATACCAACATAACTTCTACCTCGGGTAGATGCCGAACGGTAGGAAACAAATAAAATAACTGCCCCGCGAGAGTCCCACTCAAACTAAGCGATAACTAGACTAGATGGTAATCGCAATAATTATTAATAAGATCAATATATAATATCAATAATATAATAATTTAAACAATGCGGTAGTGAAACCAACTAGACCGTGCCCGAAGGCAGGCTTGCCAACCGAGTTCAAAACTATGATACGTAGTATATCATCAAAACATCAAAATAATATCCAAAGCACAATGATGAGGTGTAATCGGTGAGAAAAACCATCAAAATAAGGTTCGAAACTAAAAACAATCAGTATGGAAGACCAATTGTAATACGTTAAGAACGAGCGAAGGCGGTAGCAAGCCAGCAAGGGAGCCGCAAGCGGTCTGACAAGAGGAAAAAATAAAACCTTGAATAAAATTAAAATCAATGGCAATGCTACCCCCAAAAGCTCAAAACTCATAGATCTGGTACTTAACTTAGATGGGGAGACCATGGAATCAGCCATCTGCACAAAGAAATGAGAAATGAACGCAAACACCGAAGAGAAACTATACAAATGTTCATGGAAAGATGTGCTAAAAAGGAGTGGTGCGAGACCTCTGGTTGTGAATTATCACGCCCCAGTATTATATCGACACCTTATACAGGTGAGCGAGCTGGGTTCAACCTGGCATTCCTATGCAATTTTTACTCTGGTAATGTATAGCAGTTATATACCTTAGAAATGGTGCTAAAGGAGCATTTCACTGGGCGGCACAGGTCTCTCGCCCAAAAATAGATTTTTCCTTCGTCAAAATCCCTTTTTTGTGCCATATATCAATTATCATTCTGTCCGTTGTGATTAGTGCGAGTCCCAATGGTGTCGTTTCGCTTTGCCTATACCATTGCGAACTTCCGCAGTGATTTGGTATGGGTGCCGAGAGCTGTACTCCAGTTGCCAATTAGCGAGAAGCTATAATGCAGAATTAAGATAAGAAAGAAATACTATAATAAAACCACATTCTATCATTTAACACAGTAAGCAAAACCACAATTGTAAAAACCTGATATCTATCAAGTTGTGGGCCTATACTTTTATAAAAGACTCAAGTTTGTACAACATAACTGTGAAAAATATGAAAGATCTTTTAACTCTGTAATTAGTTGCTACTATCAACAAACCTTTAGTTCTCCATATATGGAGATTCAGTCCTAGGATGTTCCTGAGCCTTGACATCTAATGGCATGGTCAACACTTGCAAGGGAGCAAGAATCAATACAAAATTAATACAGTGGTACCTCCACATACGAATTTAATCCGTTCCAGAACCAACTTCGGATGTAGAAAATGTTCGCATGTAGAAACGAATTTTCCCATAAGAATACATTGAAATAGGATTAATCCGTGGTTGAGCCCAAAAACCTATGATAACTTCTTAATAAACTACTACACATAATTTCCCATGAGAATAATGCACACTAAATTAGATAATAGACATGTAAATAAGAAGAATTAGCAAAAGATGATAAATAAGAAACGGGGTTTTAGCATCACTTTACCTTAGAAACTCCAGCACAGGTGTTGTTGGTCTTGCTACGCAGAGAGGAGACGGACGGGCGGCGAGGAGGTAGAGAGGTTAACTACGATAAACGTACACTACCGTAACTTATTCTAACTTACACTAAGTGAACTTTAACATAACTTTGCTTATTTTTTTTTTATCATTATATTTTATATTTTTTTTTACATTTTCTTTTTTTCTTTTTGATGATTACGTAATTTTAATAACTTTCACTCTCTACACTTAAAATTGACTGAATTTCTTTCGCTTCACTCTTTGCCGTTTTCTTTGTTTCACTTTCTTCCGCTTCACTCTTTGCCGTTTTCTTCGAATCACTTACATCCTCTTCATCACGAGTTCGCTTCGTAGTTTTTTAAAGAAATTATCGATAGATAATTGCTTGGTACGGCTTTTCAAAATGTTTCGAAAGTGAGTTAGGCAAACATCATCGAACTGCGAAACTACGCGACAAACCTGAAATTTTTTTGGGTGGTATTTGTCGATGAAGTCGACCACGTCTTGATATTTCCTCTTTTATATGCGCCGAACCTAACACATGTTCTACCTCCTCGCCCCCTTCCTCGTCATCACTCATGTGCTCAGACATAGCATGGAGTTCCTTGAGCTCATCCGTGGTAAGTTCGTCGTGATGTTCGGCGACGAGTTCCGTAACGTCATCTGCGTCGACCTCCAGACCCCTGGACTTGCCAAGGGAGACGACTTCCTCTACGGCTTCCGCTGCACCCACCACGGGATCAGGTTCGGGGTCTAAACCTTCGAAATCTCGGGAAGAAACTGCATCAGGCCACAGCTTCTTCCAGGCAGAATTGAGGGTCCGTCGAGTTAATCCCACCCAAGCCTGATATAGGATCCTCAAGCAGTGCACGATGTTGAAGTGGCTCCTCCAAAATTCACGCAAAGTTAAGTTGGTGCTTTGCGTGACATTAAAGCACTGCTTAAATAAGTGCTTGGTGTACAGCTTCTTAAAATTAGAGATGACTTGCTGGTCCATGGGCTGGAGGATAGAGGTGGTATTCGGTGGAAGATACAGCACCTTTATGAACTTAAATTCATCGAAGATATCATCTTCAAGTCCGGGGGGGGTGAGCGGGTGCATTGTCAAGGTATAGCAGGCACTTTAACCCTGGAAAGGTATGATGGGTCGTATGCGACCCCTACAGCATTTTCAAAACCTGTTTTTTTCCCATAAATCATCAGCTGTCTCGAATATGGAAGTGATCGACCTGCAAGGGATGACTAGTCTAAATGCCATTGTCTGCTTTAGGACTGATTTTCGTCTAACTTCCCTCCTTCCCCGTTTTTTTACTCCCCCCCAGGGGTCGACCTCGACCCTGACATACCTTTATAGGGGTAAGTGGTCAAACAGCAAAGTTATTACATAATTATAAATTGTCGAAGTGTTGATACTTGTTTGGTTCTTTATAGTTGGAGAGTGTGGATGGATGGTGTGTCTACCACTTGCATGACATTGGTTTTGGCTTAGATGCCATATATTGCCATGAGGTCCATTTTCCCTCAAATGCTAATTTCTGAATTTTTTTTATTTTTTGCAAATTGGATTTTTTTCTATTTATTTTGAATTTATCTTTTATAATGGCCAGCAGGCAGTATTCCCTCGGCATGGATGTCATCAACACACTTCTAATGGAGTTAAAAAGAGATGTTGATGATATGGAGTTTGCAACCCCATTCTTCATTTCAAGTGGTAGATTGGGCTGTAAGAGTTGTTGCGGTCTGCGGCCATTTTGTTGACATACCCGAAAGGTAAGTTGGCATATCTCTATATATTCTTTTTCTGTATAGAATTCGTGATATTTTGGTATATTTTAATGCATAAATATCATATTTTATAGAAGATACAATGATTTTCATAAGAAATTTACATTGTGAAACTAGGCCGTCAAAAAATTACCTTTAGATTTCGCCCCTGATATAACAGTAAATTAAATCTTAGTGCACATTTTATTATGAATTTCTGTTCTAGGATAATATGAGTTTATTCTATAAAAAAATTTGCCTCTTCCTATTTCATTTGGGTACCCAAAAAAATTCATGAAATTTGGACAAATTTTTTTGGCCAAAAAAAGTTACCCTTTTTTTCTCATTTCAGATCTTGACTTCTATGGGTCCAACTCATTTCCAGCAATTACACGCTGTTGCTTTGCCATCTAAGAAGGTGTCCCTAAAGGGAATTATGTGTATATGTATATTTCTATTTTTTGTGAGTATTTACGTCGTCTTTTTTTTTGTATACTTAAATTTTTAATATATTTCCAATAAATAGTTATTTTGTAGATGGGTATCATTTATGTTTTCAGTAGTTTTTACCATTCTTTGAAGTATTTTTAGCAAGTCAAACAATACAGATTGATGCATAACTAAATTTTTCCTGAATTTATTTCGGAGTCGGGGTCGCGCGCGACAGAGTATACCCTTAAAGGGGTGTCCGAGGAGCATACCTATCCAGGGTTAAAATGACAAATTCGAAGATAATTTATATTTTTCCTAACCATACAAACCTTAGCTATTTACATTGGGTTTACCTTTTAGCGTAGCTGAAATGGCGAGCCATTAGAATTTAACGAGGGTGTATTATCCCCGGGCTAGTTAGCGGGGGGTAGGGGAGTAGTAGCTAGCTACCCCTTTCCCCCCCCCCTCACACACCGGTGAAGCTCACTTTCACTTAGAGGTAGGACTTGTCTTGGGGGACAGGGCTGGCGGACAAATATGTGTAAACAGCTAAGGTTTGTATGGTTAGGAAAAATACAAATTATCTTTGAATTTGTCATTTGTTCCGTAACCGAAATACAAACCACGCTATTTACATTGGGTGACTTACCCCTTAGGTAGGGTGGAAAGTCCCCAGCCATACTGGCTTTGACTTTACCCAGGGACTCAGAATCCGAGTGAGTCGCACTCGAGAAAAGGAGTCCCTGCACCTCACAAGTTCCTTGCTCCGCAAGGAACCGTGTGGCCTACATAAGCTTGTGTGTGAAGGAAGAAGTGTGACCCATCCTAGGCAGTTGACCTGGAGTTCCAGAAGGAACTCTGGGTTAGGACGTTCCCAATACCACCTCGTCAGGGTATGGGGGACGCGACAGTATTGACTCAATACTCGGAACACAAGGAAGCATGGTTTACCTGCAGAGGTTCGAGGTCAGCTATGCAGAGACCAGGATGCTGCTTCCCCGTAGAGGGGATGATGAAGAAAGTAAGGGCCAGACATACTTCTTTCGTTCATGCAGACTAAAACCTGATAACAATACCCTCAACCTTCTGCTACCTGTCCAAAAAGGAGCCTGAGGTTAGACCAGCTGTTGTGAAGCCACCACAGAGCGATAGAAAACGTATCAAAACTCCTGTGGGTCACGCCCTGCAGGAAGCGGGCTGCGAAGGTCATTAGACGCTTCCAAACTCCAGCTTGTAGCACCTGCGTCACAGAGTAGTATACTCGAAGGCGGGGGACATTGCCATGTATCCGACATCGTGCTGTAGGACGACGTGACGGGGGAGGGTCTGGAGACAGGTCGAGATGAATGTCCTTGAGTCCGAGCTGAAGAGGTATACTGGTGACTCTCCCCCGTGTCCTTCTTGTGCTCCCAAACCGGCTGCAACTGAGGACAAACTGCAGCTGTTCCCAAAGCTAACCTCTCGATTCCTTTACTGGCAAGGAGAAGGTTTTGGGATATCAGATACAGAATGGAGACTCAAAATCTTGAAGGAATTGGACCGAAGGGCCGGGACCCCAAGATTCTGAGTCTAGCCAACAATTCAGGAGCGAACCTGAATGTTGCCTTCCCCCATTCCTTAGAAAGGGCGGAGTCGTACGAGACCAAGAAGATTGCTTACACACTGGCCGCGGCCAGAGTGAGCAGGAGACCCAAGACGGAATACAATCAGAGGCCTGACGTAAAGGGTCTTGAGAAGATCTCTTAAGGGACTAAAAAGTCCGAGCCATGCTCCAAGTTGGAGGTCTCACTCCGACTAGGGCAGGGACATTCGCAGCTTCGCATGAGCGAGGAAAGGTCCAGCGGGAAAGAAAAAGTTATTCCTTTAAGCCTGAAGGTCAGGGAAAGGCTGAGCGACAGGCTTCATTGCCGAGAGCGGAAAGGAGTTTCCTCCCGCCGAAAAGCAATAAGATCGTTATTGCTGGAGAAGAGGCCTCAAGGGAAGAGGTATATCTCCCACGACACCAACCACCGAAGACTCTTCACTTCGCCTGGAAGACCCCTGCGGATGACTATCGCAGATGACGCGACTGTAGCGGGTTGTCTCTTCTTGAGGAGGAGGTGTAGTGTCTCCAGGCATGAAGTCGAAGCGACGCCCTGGCTCGTGAAAGATGTTGCAGTGTGGTTGTTTGAGTAGCCTGTGCCGTGGGAGAATCCCTCCCGGGAGTTCCGTCAGGGGAAGCAGAGGGTCCGGAAACCGTTCTGCGCATAGTCCCAGTGGAGCTCTCAGGATCATTGAAAGGTTGGCAGACAACCTGGTCTTGTTGAGACCCATTCTCAACAGACAACAAAGGAGGGAAGACGCAGGCGTCGATGTTGTCCCACCATCACCGGAATGCATCTTGCCAGAGTCTCGGGGTCTGAGACTGGGGGGAAGAACAGCGGAAGCTTGAGGTTCCAAGCTGTCGCGATCAGGTTCCCCAGACCAGGACTTGCTGGTTACTCAAGGCCAAAGACCCCCAGGTACACTCTCTACGAGGCTCTGCTCGGATAGTCGGAGAGAACATTCCTCTGCCTGGAATGAGAGAGCCGATGGTGGTATTGAGAGTATCTCAATCATCTCGGTATCTCTACTGCAAGATGCGAAGGTGTGAAAATGCGTCCCCTGCTGGTTAGAACACGCCAGAACCATGAAGTCGACGCGCACGGAGCGACTCGGCAGGAGCTGTAGGATCTGTAGAGGGGCCAGACTACGGCCCCTAAGCCTGCCTGAATGATGGAGAGGTATCCTGGACCGGAACATGACCCCCCCCCCCTTTTCTTTGACGAGTCCGAGAACAGCATAAAAAATGTGGGGAAAGGAGGAGAATATCCACTCCCATCAAGAGGTTCCATAGCTCAACACCCATTGCAGGTCTAATCGTTCCGCTGGTCCCATAGTGGCCAGAAAGTCCGGTTAATCGTTGCTGGAAACCACCGGAACTTGGACCGCCCCACATGGAACTTATCCTGAGGCGACCGTTCGGAACTATAGACGGGCCAATGAGGAAAAGAGAACTAGGAAACGTTCCAAGGTAGGGCTGAAAGCTCTGCTTGACTGAGAACAGGTACTGCGACTTTCCTCAGCCTTGCCACAGTCAACTGAAGGGAAGGCTCGGAGGAGGTGGCAACAGAATCTGGCGTCCCCAGGTGGACACCCATCCAAGTACCGACCAGAACCGACGTTGCTTAACCTCGCTGGACGGACGAGAAGCGGGGTTTCCAACGTGGTAAGGCCGTTGACTCAATATCATGGCTAGATACTCCAGATGTTGAGGCAGAAGAAGAGAAGGCTCCTAGCAAAATACCATGAACCCCCACTCATGGTAAGCATCCGGAAGCTTGTCCCGGCGCTGAAGAAGGTCGAACCCGAGCCTACCGGAGTTGACCAGACCTCCAAAAAGCGAAGGAGGCGGAAGCCTGCACCTGAGCGGCCATGAGGAAAGCAGGGAGAGTTCTCTGGGGAAAGAAAAAAAAAAAAAAAAAAAAAAAAAAAAAAAAAAAACCTGCGATGCCACGGCGGGATCGCCACACTGCATCTTAAGCAGGAATACCTGCAGTCTAGGCTTAATTCCACGAGCTTCCTGGAAGATGGATGGAATGGAAACTGAAAGTACCCGTCCTTCCGATCCAGGGTCTAAGGAGTCCTGTCGCCTCGTTACCAGTCTGATCGATTCTGCTGTTCCACGCTGGACGAAGTTTGTTTGACAAACTTGATCAGGGCTGAGAGGTCGACCACGGAACTCCCGTCTCAGCTACTTCCTTACAAGAAAGGATCGACTGAAGAAGCCGAGGGTGAAGCCGTCGATGATCCTATGGAGGACCTTCTCCTAAGGCATGGATCATTCTGCCCAAACGGGCAAACTCTTCCCGACCCTATGGCATAGAAGTTCAGAGACACTGAATTCGCTGACAGAAACAGGCGCGATATCCTTGGCTGATCACAGAGATCGTGCAGGAATGGGCATCAGGAAGCTATCATCCGGATGAGTAACCTTAGGCATCCTCCCAGCGTGAAACCTGCAAGGGAGGGGCCAATCCTAGAGTTCGTGAACTCTGCCGCTCCCTTTAGGACTACGCCCCCCCCCCCGGGAGAGCCTTCTGTGCCATCTGTTCCTGACAGGAGGGAACTGCAATTGGACACCTTGTCTCAGTCGTCGTAGCCGGTCCGATAACTTAGGCCGACGTGGCTGAAAGAAAGAGGCGCTGGAGCCCTGCAGGGTCTGGAAGAAAGCACCTTGGAGGAGTGAAAACGGAAGTCGACTTCCTCCGTACAGCCGCTGTCTATGTCTCTGTCCTTGGGCACAAACAAACTCTTCAAGGATGGAAGGGTGTCTAAGGTTGTCGACATCCACGGATGAGACACCCGAAAGGAAGCCCTCGGTCATTGCGTCCAGATGGTCCAACATCGAGCTTGCCCGCAAGTTCGATACTTGACGACGAAACGCTAAGGTGCTTGAGCCCGAGAGGAGGAAAGTACCCATGACCTTCCTGTAGCTTCCTTGAACCAAACCTCGGGTCGTAACCGAGGAGGGAAAGGACCTGGTAAGCCCCTTTCACGAGATGGAGAAGAGGAAGGGGTAAAAAGTCACCCCTTGGCCAAGGAGAAATCTCGAACGGAAAGCCCCCCGCCAAAAATCCTTCCAGGGAATGACGGGGAAGAGCTAACCCAGGTTCTGGAAAGAAGAATGTTGCTCAGACCTCCCTGAAGATTCTTCTTATTCTTGCATGTGCCATGCTCTGCGTTTACGGGGTGAGGCCGTGTTCTGGAAATACGCTCCAGAAGACTCGCCAGGCTGGCCATGTTGCGAAAACCCCAATGGGAATCGCGATGGCAATCGCGGTGGCAATCGCCCTGGAGCTCGCGCGATGGTAAATCAATGATTTGCGCGTGGGCGAACGTGGAGGCACCCATGCGCGGGCACGCAGGAACGCAAACGAAGGTGAGCGAAAGAGCGCAGAAGGAGGGCGACCGTGGTAGGAAGGTCAAGAGCTGGTGGTCGGCGAACGATAACCCATAGGCGAGCAATGGATACTGCAAGAATTAAGCAGACGTTATGCGACGAAACACCATCCGTCCGTCCGCGCGGGGGAACACTGTCCGTCCGTCCGTCCGCGCGGCGGAACACCGTCCGTCCGTCCGCGCGACGGAACACCGACCGTCCGTCCGCGCGACGGAACACCGTCCGTCCGTCCGCGCGAGCGACGGAACACCGTCCGTCCGTCCGTCCGCGCGACTGAACACTGTCCGTCCGTCCGTCCGTCCGAGCGACAGAACACCGTCCGTCCGAGCAACGGAACACCGTCCGTCCGTAAATCCGTCCGCCGCGAAGGAACACCGTCCGTCCGTCCGTCCGCGCGATGGAAACACCGTCCGTCCGTCCCGACCGCGCGACGGAACACCGTCCGTCCCGTCCGCGCGACAGAAAAACCGTCCCGTCCCGTCAGTCCGTCCGCGCGACGAAACACCGTCCGTCCGTCCGTCCGCGCGACGGAACACCGTCCGTCCGTCCGTCCGTCCGCGCGACGGAACACCGTCCGTCCGGCTCCGTCCGTCCGCGCGACAGAACACCGTCCGTCCGTCCGTCCGCCCGTCCGCGCGACGGAACACCGTCCGTCCGTCCGCGCGACAGAAAACCGTCCGTCCGTCCGTCGTCCGCGCGACGGAAACACCGTCCGTCGTCCGTCCGCGCGACGGAACACACCGTCCGTCCGTCCGTCCGCGCGACGGAAACACCGTCCGTCCGTCCGCGCGACGGAAACACCGTCCGTCCGTCCGTCCGTCCGCGCGACGGAACACCGTCCGTCCGTCGTCCGTCCGCGCGACGGAACACCGTCCGTCCGTCCGTCCGTCCGCAGCGACGGAACACCGTCCGTCCGTCCCGTCCGTCCGCGCGACGGAACACCGTCCGTACCGTCCGTCCGTCCGCGCGACGGAACACCGTCCGTCCGTCCGTCCGTTCCGCGCGACGGAACAACCGTCCGTCCGCGCGACGGAACACCGTCCCGTCCGTCCGTCCGTCCGCGCGACGGAACACCGTCCGTCGTGCGACAGAACACCGTCCGTCCGTCCGCGCGACGGAACACCGTCCGTCCGCGCGACGGAACACCGTCCGTCCGTCCGTCCGTCGTCTGCGCGACGGAACACCGTCGTCCGTCCGTCCGTCCGTCTGCGCGACGGAACACCGTCCGTCCGTCCGCGCGACGGAACAACCGTCCGTCCGTCCGTCCGCGCGACGGAACACCGTCCGTCCGTCCGCGCGACGGAACACTGTCCGTCCGTCCGTCCGCGCGACGGAACACCGTCCGTCCGTCCGTCCGTCCGCGCGACGGAACACCGTCCGTCCGCGCGACGGAACACCGTCCGTCCGTCCGTACATCCGTCCCGCGCGACGGAACACCGTCCGTCCGTCCGTCCGTCCGTCCGTCCGCGCGACGGAACACCGTCCGTCCGTTCCGCGCGACTGAACACCGTCCGTCCGTCCGTCCGTCCGTCAGCGCGACGGAAACACCGTCCGTCCGTCCGTCCGTTCCGTCCGTCCGTCCGCGCGACGGAACACCGTCCGCGCGACGGAACACCGTCCGTCCGTCCGTCCGTCCGTCCGTCCGTCCGCGCGACGGAACACCGTCCGCGCGACGGAACACCATCCGTCCGTCCGCGCGACGGAACACACACCGTCCGTCCGCGCGACGGAACACCGTCCGTCCGCGCGACGGAACACCGTCCGTCCGCCGCGACGGAACACCGTCCGTCCGTCCCGTCCGCGCGACGGAACACCGTCCGCGCGACGGAACACCGTCCGTCCGTCCGTCCGTCAACGGAACACCGTCCGTCCGTCCGTCCGCGCCGACGGAACACCGTCCGTCCGTCCGTCCGTCCGCACGACGGAACACCGTCCGTCCGCGCGACGGAACACCGTCCGTCCGTCCACGCGACGGAACAACGTCCGTCTGTCCGTCCGTCCGCGCGACGGAACACCGTCCGTCCGTGCGACGGAACACCGTCCGTCCGTGCGACGGAACACCGTCCGTCCGTCCGCGCGACGGAACACCGTCCGTCCGTCCGTCCGTCCGTCCGTCTGCGCGACGGAACACCATCCGTCTGTTCGCGCGACGGAACACCGTCCGTCCGTCCGCGCGACGGAACACTGTCCGTCCGTCCGTCCGCGCGACAGAACACCGTCCGTCCGTCCGTGCGACGGAACACCGTCCATCCATCCGTCCGTCCGCGCGACGGAACACCGTCCGTCCGTCCATCCGTCCGCGCGACGGAACACCGTCCGTCCGTCCGTCCGTCCGCGCGACGGAACACCGTCCGTCCGTCCGTCCGCGCGACGGAACACCGTCCGTCCGCGACGGAACACCGTCCGTCCGTCCGTCCGTGCGACGGAACACCGTCCGACCGTCCGTCCGTCCGTCCGCGCGACGGAACACCGTCCGTACGCGCGACGGAACACCGTCCGTCCGCGCGACGGAACACCGTCCGTCCGTCAGCGCGACGGAACACCATCCGTCCGTCCGCGCGACGGAACACCGTCCGTCCGCGCGACAGAACACCGTCCGACCGTGCGACGGAACACCGTCCGTCCGTCCGTCCGCACGACGGAACACCGTCCGTCCGTCCGCGCGACGAAACACCGTCCGTCCGTCCGTCCGCGCGACGGAACACCGTCCATCTGCGCGACAGAACACCATCCGTCCGTCCGTTCGTCCGTCCACGCGACGGAACACTGTCCGTCCCGTCCGTCCGCACTACGGAACACCATCCGTCCGTCCGTTCGCGCGACGGAACACCGTCCGTCCGTCTGTCCGCGCGACGGAACACCGTCTGTCCGTCCGTCCGCGCGACGGAACACCGTCCGTCTGTCCGCGCGACAAAACACCGTCCGTCCGTCCGTCCGCGCGACGGAACACCGTCTGTCCGTCCGTCCGCGCGACGGAACACCGTCCGTCCCGTCCGCGCGACGGAACACCGTCCATCCGTCCGTCCGTCCGTCCGTCCGTCCGTCCGTCCGTCCGCGCGCGACGGAACACCGTCCGTCCGTCCGTCAGTCCGTCCGCGCGACGGAACACCGTCCGTCCGCGCGACGGAACACCGTCCGTCCGCGCGACGGAACACCGTCCGTCCGCGCGACAGAACCACCGTCCGTCCGTCCGTCCGCGCGACGGAACACTGTCCGTCCGCGCGACAGAACACCGTCCGTCCGCGCGACGGAACACCGTCCGTCCGCGCGACGGAACACCGTCCGTCCGTCCGTCCGGGCGACAGAACACAGTCCGTCCGTCCGTCCGGGCGACGGAACACCGTCCGTCCGTCCATCCGGGCGACGGAACACCGTCCGTCCGTCCGTCCGGGCGACGGAACACCGTCCGTCCGTCCGTCCCCGCGACGGAACACCGTCCGTCCGTCCGTCCGCGCGACGGAACACCGTCCGTCCGTCCGTCCGTCCGCGCGACGGAACACCGTCCGTCCATCCGCGCGACAGAACACCGTCCGTCCGTCCGCGCGACGGAACACCGTCCGTCCGCGCGACGGAACACCGTCACACCGTCCGTCCATCCGTCCGCACGACGTAACACCGTCCGTCCGTCCGTCCGCACGACGGAACACCGTCCGTCCGTCCGCGCGACGAAACACCGTCCGTCCGTCCGTCCGCGCGACGGAACACCGTCCATCTGCGTGACAGAACACCATCCGTCCGTCCGTTCGTCCGTCCACGCGACGGAACACTGTCCGTCCGTCTGTCCGCGCGACGGAACACCGTCCGTTCCGTCCGTTCGCGCGACGGAACACCGTCTGTCCGTCCGTCCGCGCGACGGAACACCATCCGACCGTCCGTCCGCGCGACGGAACCACCGTCCGTCCGCGCGACGGAACACCGTCCGTCCGCGCGACGGAACACCGTCCGTCCGCGCGACGGAACACCGTCCCGTCCGTCCGCGCGACGGAACACCGTCCGTCCGTCCGTCAGGTCCGTCCGCGCGACAGAACACCGTCCGTCCGTCCGTGCGACGGAACACCGTCCCGTCCGTCCGCGCGACGGAACACCGTCCGTCCGTCCGTCCGTCCGTCCGTCCGTCCGTCCGTCCGTCTGCGCGACGGAACACCGTCCGTCCGTCCGCGCGACGGAACACCGTCCGTCCGTCCGCGCGACGGAACACCGTCCGTCTGTCCGTCCGCGCGACGGAACACCGTCCGTCCGTCCGTCCGCGCGACGGAACACCGTCCGTCCGTCCGTCCGCGCGACGGAACACCGTCCGTCCGTCCGTCCGTCCGTCCGTCCGTCCGCGCGACGGAACACCGTCCGTCCGTCCGTCCGTCCGCGCGACGGAACACCGTCCGTCCGTCCGTCCGTCCGCGCGACGGAACACCGTCCGTCCGTCCGTCCGTCCGTCCGTCAGCGCGACGGAACACCGTCCGTCCGTCAGCGCGACGGAACACCGTCCGTCCGTCCGTCCGTCCGTCCGTCCGTCTGTCCGTCCGCGCGACGGAACACCGTCCGCGCGACGGAACACCGTCCGTCCGTCCGTCCGTCCGTCCGTCCGTCCGCCGCGACGGAACACCGTCCGCGCGACGGAACACCGTCCGTCCGTCCGTCCGCGCGACGGAACACCGTCCGTCCGTCCGTCCGTCCGTCCGTCACGGAACACCGTCCGTCCGTCCGTCCGCGCGGACAGAACACCGTCCGTCCGTCCGTCCGTCCGCACGACGGAACACCGTCCGTCCGCGCGACGGAACACCGTCCGTCCGTCCACGCGACGGAACAACGTCCGTCTGTCCGTCCGTCCCGCGCGACGGAACACCGTCCGTCCGTGCGACGGAACACCGTCCGTCCGTGCGACGGAACACCGTCCGTCCGTCCGCGCGACGGAACACCGTCCGTCCGTCCGTCTGCGCGACGGAACACCATCCGTCCGTCCGCGCGACGGAACACCGTCCGTCCGTCCGCGCGACGGAACACTGTCCGTCCGTCCGTCCGCGCGACGGAACACCGTCCGTCCGTCCGTCCGCGCGACAGAACACCGTCCAACTGTCCGTCCGTCCGCGTGACGGAACACCGTCCGTCCGTCCGTGCGACGGAAACACCGTCCATCCATCCGTCCGTCCGCGCGACGGAACACCGTCCGTCCGTCCATCCGTCCGCGCGACGGAACACCGTCCGTCCGTCCGTCCGTCCGCGCGACGGAACACCGTCCGTCCGTCCGTCCGCGCGACGGAACACCGTCCGTCCGTCCCGTCCGTGCGACGGAACACCGTCCGACCGTCCGTCCGTCCGTCCGCGCGACGGAACACCGTCCGTCCGCGCGACGGAACACCGTCCGTCCGCGCGACGGAACACCGTCCGTCCGTCAGCGCGACGGAACACCATCCGTCCGTCCGCGCGACGAAACACCGTCCGTCCGCGCGACAGAACACCGTCCGACCGTGCGACGGAACACCGTCCGTCCGTCCGTCCGCACGACGGAACACCGTCCGTCCGTCCGCGCGACGAAACACCGTCCGTCCGTCCGTCCGCGCGACGGAACACCGTCCATCTGCGCGACAGAACACCATCCGTCCGTCCGTTCGTCCGTCCACGCGACGGAACACTGTCCGTCCGTCCGTCCGCACTACGGAACACCATCCGTCCGTCCGCGACGGAACACCGTCCGTCCGTCTGTCCGCGCGACGGAACACCGTCTGTCCGTCCGTCCGCGCGACGGAACAACGTCCGTCTGTCCGCGCGACAAAACACCGTCCGTCCGTCCGTCCGCGCGACGGAACACCCGTCTGTCCGTCCGTCCGCGCGACGGAACACCGTCCGTCCGTCCGCGCGACGGAACACCGTCCATCCGTCCGTCCGTCCGTCCGTCCGTCCGTCCGTCCGCGCGACGGAACACCGTCCGTCCGTCCGTCAGTCCGTCCGCGCGACGGAACACCGTCCGTCCGCGCGACGGAACACCGTCCGTCCCGCGCGACGGAACACCGTCCGTCCGCGCGACAGAACACCGTCCGTCCGTCCGTCCGCGCGACGGAACACTGTCCGTCCGCGCGACAGAACACCGTCCGTCCGCGCGACGGAACACCGTCCGTCCGTCCGTGCGACGGAAACACCGTCCGTCCGTCCGTCCGGGCGAACAGAACACAGTCCGTCCGTCCGTCCGGGCGACGGAACAACCGTCCGTCCGTCCATCCGGGCGACGGAACACCGTCCGTCCGTCCGTCCGGGCGACGGAACACCGTCCGTCCGTCCGTCCCCGCGACGGAACACCGTCCGTCCGTCCGTCCGCGCGACGGAACACCGTCCGTCCGTCCGTCCGTCCGCGCGCGACGGAACACCGTCCGTCCATCCGCGCGACAGAACACCGTCCGTCCGTCCGCGCGACGGAACACCGTCCGTCCGCGCGACAGAACACCGTCCGTCCGTCCGCTCGACGTAACACCGTCACACCGTCCGTCCGTCCGTCCGCACGACGGAACACCGTCCGTCCGTCCGTCCGCACGACGGAACACCGTCCGTCCGTCCGCGCGACGAAACACCGTCCGTCTGTCCGTCCGCGCGACGGAACAACCGTCCATCTGCGCGACAGAACACCATCCGTCCGTCCGTTCGTCCGTCCACGCGACGGAACACTGTCCGTCCGTCCGTCCGCCGCGACGGAACAACCGTCCGTCCGTCCGTTCGCGCGACGGAACACCGTCTGTCCGTCCGTACCGCGCGACGGAACACCATCCGACCGTTCGTCCGCGCGACGGAACACCGTCCGTCCGCGCGACGGAACACCGTCCGTCAGCGCGACGGAACACCGTCCGTCCGCGCGACGGAACACCGTCCGTCCCGCGCGACGGAACACCGTCCGTCCGTCCGCGCGACGGAACACCGTCCGTCCGTCCGTCAGTCCGTCCGCGCGACAGAACACCGTCCGTCCGTCCGTGCGACGGAACACCGTCCGTCCGTCCGCGCGACGGAACACCGTCCGTCCGTCCGTCCGTCCGTCCGTCCGTACGTCAGCGCGACGGAACACCATCCGTCCGTCCGCGCGACGGAACACCGTCCGTCCATCCGCGCGACAGAACACCGTCCGTCCAATCCGCGCGACAGAAACACCGTCCGTCCGTCCGCGCGACGGAACACCGTCCGTCCGCGCGACAGAACACCGTCCGTCCGTCCGCTCGACGTAACACCGTCACACCGTCCGTCCGTCCGTCCGCACGACGGAACACCGTCCGTCCGTCCGTCCGCACGACGGAACACCGTCCGTCCGTCCGCCGCGACGAAACACCGTCCGTCCGTCCGTCCGCGCGACGGAACACCGTCCATCTGCGCGACAGAACACCATCCGTCCGTCCGTTCGTCCGTCCACGCGACGGAACACCGTCCGTCCGTCCGTCCGCGCGACGGAACACCGTCCGTCCGTCCGTTCGCGCGACGGAACACCGTCTGTCCGTCCGTCCGCGCGACGGAACACCATCCGACCGTCCGTCCGCGCGACGGAACACCGTCCGTCCGCGCGACGGAACACCGTCCGTCCGCGCGACGGAACACCGTCCGTCCGTCCGCGACGGAACACCGTCCGTCCGTCCGTCAGTCCATCCGCGCGACAGAACACCGTCCGTCCGTCCGTGCGACGGAAACACCGTCCGTCCGTCCGCGCGACGGAACACCGTCCGTCCGTCCGTCCGTCCGTCCGTCCGTCTGCGCGACGGAACACCCGTCCGTCCCGTCCGCGCGACGGAACACCGTCCGTCCGTCCGCGCGACGGAACACCGTCCGTCCGTCCGTCCGCGCGACGGAACACCGTCCGTCCGTCCGTCCGCGCGACGGAACACCGTCCGTCCGTCCGTCCGCGCGACGGAACACCGTCCGTCCGTCCGTCCGTCCGTCCCGCGCGACGGAACACCGTCCGTCCGTCTGTCCGCGCGACGGAACACCGTCCGTCCGTCCGTCCGTCCGTCCGCGCGACGGAACACCGTCCGTCCGTCCGTCCGTCCGTCCGTCCGCGCGACGGAAACACCGTCCGTCCGTCCGTCCGTCCGTCCGTCCGTCAGCGCGACGGAACACCGTCCGTCCCGTCCCGTCCGTCCGTCCGTCCGTCCGTCCGCGCGACGGAACACCGTCCGCGCGACGGAACACCGTCCGTCCGTCCGTCCGTCCGTCCGCGCGACGGAACACCGTCCGCGCGACAGAAACACCGTCCGTCCGTCCGTCCGTCCGTCCGTCCGTCCGTCCGCGCGACGGAACACCGTCCGTCCGCGCGACGGAACACCGTCCGTCCGAGCGACGGAACCACCGTCCGTCCGCGCGACGGAACACCGTCCGCGCGACGGAACACCGTCCGTCCGTCCGTACGACGGAACACCGTCCGTCCGTCCGTCCGCGCAACGGAACACCGTCCGTCCGTCCGTCCGTCCGCGCGACGGAACACCGTCCGTCTGTCCGTCCGTCCGCGCGACGGAACACCGTCCGTCCGTGCGACGGAAACACCGTCCGTCCGTCCGCGCGACAGAACACCGTCCGTCCGTCCGCGCGACGAAACACTGTCCGTCTGTCCGTCCGCGCGACGGAACACCGTCCGTCCGTCGTCCGCGCGACAGAACACCGTCCAACTGTCCGTCCGTCCGCGCGACGGAACACCGTCCGTCCGTCCGTGCGACGGAACACTGTCCATCCGTCCGTCCGTCCGCGCGACGGAACACCGTCCGTCCGTCCATCCGTCCGCGCGACGGAACACCCGTCCGTCCGTCCGTCCGTCCGTTCCGCGCGACGGAACACCGTCCGTCCGTCCGCGCGACGGAACACCGTCCGTCCGTCCGTCCGTCCGTGCGATGGAACACCGTCCGACCGTCCGTCCGTCCGTCGCGCGACGGAACACCCGTCCGTCCGCGCGACGGAACACCGTCCGTCCGTCCGCGCGACGGAACACCGTCCGTCCGCGCGACGGAACACCGTCCGTCCGTCAGCGCGACGGAACACCGTCCGTCCGTCAGCGCGACGGAACACCGTCCGTCCGTCCGCGCGACGGAAACACCGTCCGTCCGCGCGACAGAACACCGTCCGACCGTGCGACGGAACACCGTCCGTCCGTCCGTCCGCACGACGGAACACCGTCCGTCCGTCGGCGCGACGAAACACCGTCCGTCCGTCCGTCCGCGCGACGGAACACGTCCATCCTGCGCGACAGAACACCATCCGTCCGTCCGTTCGTCCGTCCACGCGACGGAACACCGTCCGTCCGTCCGCGCGACGGAACACCGTCCGTCCGTCCGTCCGTCCGTCCGTCCGTCCGTCCGTCCGTCCGCGCGACGGAACACCGTCCGCGCGACGGAACACCGTTAGTCCGTCCGTCCGCGCGACGGAACACCGTCCGTCCGCGCGGCCGGAACACCGTCCGTCCGTCCGTTCGCGCGACGGAACACCGTCCGCGCGACGGAACACCGTCCGCGCGACGGAACACCGTCCGCGCGACGGAACACCGTCCGCGCGACGGAACACCGTCCGCGCGACGGAACACCGTCCGTCCGTCCGTCCGTACGACGGAACACCGTCCGTCCGTCCGTCCGCGCGACGGAACACCGTCCGTCCGTCCGCGCGACGGAACACCGTCCGTCCGTCCGTCCGCGCGACGGAACACCGTCCTTCTGTCCGTCCGTCCGCGCGACGGAACACCGTCCGTCCGTGCGACGGAAACACCGTCCGTCCGTCCGTCCCGTCCGTCCGTTCGCGCGACGGAACACCGTCTGTCCGTCCGTCCGCGCGACGGAACACCGTCCGACCGTCCGTCCGCGCGACGGAACACCGTCCGTACCGCGCGACGGAACACCGTCCGTCCGCGCGACGGAACACCGTCCGTCCGTCCGTCAGTCCGTCCGCGCGACGGAACACCGTCCGTCCGCGCGACGGAACACCGTCCGTCCGTCCGCGCGACGGAACACCGTCCGTCCGTCCGCGCGACGGAACACTGTCCGTTCGTCCCGCGCGACGGAACACCGTCCGTCCGTCCGTCCGGGCGACGGAACACCGTCCGTCTGTCCGTCCGTCTGTCCGTCCGTCGTCCGTCCGCGCGACGGAACACCGTCCGTCAGTCCGTCCGCGCGACGGAACACCATCCGTCCGTCCGGGCGACGGAACACCGTCCGTCCGTCCGTCCGGGCGACGGAACACCGTCCGTCCGCGCGACAGAACACCGTCCGTCCGCGCGACGGAACACCGTCTGTCCGTCCGTCCGCGCGACGAACACCGTCCGTCCGTCCGTCCGCGCGACGGAACACCGTCCGTCCGTCTGTCCGGGCGACAGAAACACCGTCCGTCCGTCCGTC
>NC_090725.1:202315535-202334590 GCF_036898095.1 Palaemon carinicauda | reverse complement strand
TGGCAAGATAATCAATCTCTCGAATTCCAAACTCTCTTGTTTGCTTTTACCTGAAAACTGTTATTAAACATTAATACACGAATTCTGAGACCGTTAAATAACTCCCAGACAGAAATATATAAAACATTGAATATCCAAAGGTCTCTTAAGTACACTCAAAACTAAACTGGGTAATTACTATTAAGTCATATTAAGACGTATTTAAAACTTACTGTAGTTCATAACAGGAAACGAGCGTAATCTTGTTTCAAATAAATATGATTGGAATAATATACTCTTTACAAAAATAAATATATTCTATATAAATTACACTTTGAAAGAATTTACACGATAACAAAGTTATTCACCCGAAAAAATTAATTTTGAACAAAACTTAGATTGAGACAAAAATGTTACGATCTGAAAATTATATATGAATTCAACTTGAACTGTGATATCTGTATAAACCTTAGTCTAAGAAAATAAATAATGCAATGAAAATTATACAGAAGCTTGAAATAAATCAGAATAATACAATGTTCAAGTTCGATACTTAATGAAAATAGATAACCATATCACGATACAAAATCTTAACCTTCCTACAGGGCCAATTACAAACTCTTTATAAAATGCAAACACTTACCCTAATACAATGAATTCAAAATCACCGTTTAGTCTCATGTATCTTTTTGACACACGATTTATTCCCCTTGAATAAAAATATTCTTAGTTTTACGAGTATTTGTTTTCTAAGGTATTTCCCAGTTTCTATGAATATATGTTTAAATGTGATTATTTTGCTCCACAGAAGTAGTTTTATCATATTAACTATATCAATGAGTTTGTATGAATTAGTATAATAATATTTAAAGTAATAAGCTACTTTTCTTGCAAATTTTATCCATCTAGATCAGATAAGATAACGTATCATCCCATTGTTGTCAAACTTCTTCCTGTGGAGATTATATATAGCCTATTGTTTGATTATTGTAAGGGCACATGCCAGTAATTTAAACTTGCCTTCTGGACGAAACCCCTTTTCTTTGTATGTTGGGTTACAATTAAATCACTTGATGTTTGTTACGTAACCCTTGCAAATTTGTAAATGTGACAACATTGTACTCCTCCCGAGTTCTCTTCCAGAGTGGAAATGTGACGCGGGCGGGTTTCTACCAGCGGACTCCAAAAGGCAAGTACTTAGAAGATATTCTCCTGAATCCGACCACCATCATCACCTCGTGAACCATCGCATTGTTGCAGCAATGTTCTTATAAGAATACTCTGTAAACCCGTTTGATATTTGTTTAAATTTTATCAAGAAACGTAATTTTTTTTCATTTGTGATAATGTTAATGTTCGCTCTTTAACGTAACTCTGATGATTTTTGTTTGTGTACTTTAAATATTAAATATATGTCAAACTTTTTAATTGAGTCTTTGTGAACCCGTGTGGCATCACCCCAAAAGAATCGGTGCAGGAAATATAGTTTGAATCAAAGGTAAACGGCAGATGTCTCTTAAGTAAGTTTGTTTCTCAGTTCTGTAACTTGGCCTCGTGCAAAGCTGGTGCACGAGGGTTTACAGTTTAAAGAAAGTTATCATATGTGGTTGTAAATTTCCCAGTGTTTCACCAAAGGAGAGGGACACTAAAAGGTACTTAACATTTTCGACAACAATACTCTGAGCTGCGTGCGAGAGGGAGAGAGAAGTTGTCTGAATTAAGGCTGTAATCTCTATCCCTATCTGTGTAAGCTAACCTTGGTGTCACCTTTTATATGAAATCTAACCTGCTTCCTTAAACTTCCCCGAGATTTGAGAAGTGTTGGTAGGCCAGCGAAAGGTGTCATAGTTGCCAAGTATTACTCTCCCAAACGCTACTCATGCCGCGCCAGACGGCTCTCACAGTCAGATAGCTCCGCCCACCCTTTGTCCTTGAAATAAAAAAAAAGATAACATCCTATCACCAGGCTCTTCGCGAAATTTCTAAAGCATACGTACATAATTTTCCAAAGCACATGTCACTGAATATTCTCTCTCAATCATGACGCAATACATCATAGAATATAAAAGAACATTACCTAAGCCCTTGTTCAAGACTTCGTTACAAACATACTTGAAATAAAAGTTAATTCTTAAAAATAACATATATTTAATTATACTAACTTGAATAAAGAATGCATTGAAATTCCCTTTGAAAGTTTTACGTATTTTACATAAAATACTTACATCTACATATGAGGAGCTCATTTTAGGGGCAGGGTATCATCTGTTGAATGCAAAAAGCGAAAACTATATGAAATATAAATTAAATCATTAATAAACTATGGTATTTACTCTACACTAGACCAACTTTGTAAATATATATATATATATATATATATATATATATATATATATATATATATATATATATATATATATATATATATCATCATCTCCTCATACGCCTATTGACGCAAAGGGCCTCGGTTAAATTTTGCCAGTCATCTCTGTCTTGAGCTTTTAGTTCAATACTTCTACATTCATCATCTCCTACTTTGCGCTTTATAGGCCTAAGCCATGCAGGCCTGGGTCTTCCATTTCTTCTAGTGCCTTGTGGAGCCCTGTTAAACGTTTGGTGAGTTAATCTCTCTTGGGGAGTGTGAAGAGCATGCCCAAACCATCTCCATCTACCCCTCATCATGATCTCATCCACATAAGATACTCGAGTAATCTCTCTTATGGTTTCCTTTCTAATACTGTCCTGCCATTTAACTCCCAATATCCTTCTGAGGACTTTATTCTCAAATCTACTAAATCTATTGGAGATTGTTTCATTGTCATACTATGACTCATGTCCATAGAGTAACACCAATCTCACTAAATTGATATATAGTCTGATTTTTTTATGAAATTTTAGGTGATTTGATTTCCAAATCTTACTTAACCTAGTCATTGTCTGCTTTGCTTTTTTCAATCTTTCATTAAACTCCAATTCTAAAGACCCTCTTTTAGAGATCACTGTTCTTAAATACTTCAATGATTCTACCTCATTAATCCTTTCTCCTTCCAGTGATATTTTATCTTCCATTGCATACTCCGTTTTCATCATCTCTGTCTTTCTTCTATTTACCTTCAGCCCCACCTCGTGTGATATTTCATGCATTCTGGTAAGCAAACATTGCAAATCCTGTGGTGTTCTGCTAAGAAGGACAGCATTATCAGCATACTCTAGATCTGCTCGAATCCTATCACCAATCCAGTCCAATCCTTCTCCACCATCTCTGTTCTACACATTACAAAGTCCATGAGGAGGATAAATGACATAGGTGACAACACATTCCCTTGGAGTACTTCGCTGTTCACTGGAAACTAACTTGATAAGACTCCATTAACATTAACTTTGCACTTGCTATGCTCATGAACATGAACAGACTTAATAAAATTTATATATTTAAGAGGAATTCCATAATAACGCAGAACTCTCCACAAAATTAGCCGGTGCACAATAACAAAAGCTTTTTCATAGTCCACAAATACCATCAAAAGGGGACTTCTATATTCTTTGCATTGCTGTACATGTCTTAAAATGAAAATTGGTCAGTGCAACTTCTAACTTTTCTAAATCCTGCTTATTCATCTCTCAGCTTTTCATCAGTCTTTCTCTCCCGTCTCTGAAGAATAAGCAAATTATATATTTTCATAGCAACAGACATAAGTGTTATGCCTCTGTAATTATTGCAATTAGTCAGGTCTCCCTATTTAGTTATTCTCACTAACACTCTAAATTCCCATTCATCAGATTTGGCCTCTTCATGCCACATTCTACAAAATAATCTTGTAAGTAGTTTGGGAGTCACTCAATTTTCGGCCAGTATCATCTCGGCAGTTATTCCATCATATCCAGGGCTTTCCATATCTTTAGTTTTTTGAGGATAGCTTTGACTTCAAACACACTGAATTCATTCATGGGCACATCAAGGTTTTCATCAACTTCAGGTATATCAATCAAATTATTCCCTTCATATGTCCTATTCATAACCTCACTAAGGAGTTCCATCCAACGTTGTTTTTCTTCATCTTCTGTTGCTATAACAGGCCATCTCTCTTTTTGATAGGTATATGCTTTTTCTTCTTTGCCCCATTCGAGATTTCATTAATAATTCTATGAGCAATTCCTACACCACAGCCAGTTCCTGAATTCATAGCTTTGTCGGCCTCATCTGCTTTACTATGTAACTACTCTCTCCAGTCATTCCTGGCTTTTCTTTTGACCTCGCTGTCAGTGCTGGAATACTTAGCATGCTCTACCTTGTAATTTTCATTACTTCCTCGAAAACTTTTAGCAATCAATTTCTGTCTTTGTCTCCTTGTTATAGTATCCCAAGTATCATTCGATATCAATGGCTTTCTCCTTGTAACTGTTTGTCCCAAAACTTCACTACTAACTGACTGATATATGTTCTTAATATCACACCATTCTTAATCAGTTGTCTGTTCTTCTACCGTTAAAGTCTCTAAGACTGCAAATCGATTCCTACATTCAATTGCAAATGTTTCTCTTTGCTCTTCCTCTAGAAGCTTATTGTATCAAACCTAGGTATTCTATCTATCTTTCTGTTGGGTGCTTTTAGTTTTAATTTTAGTGTGGCAATGAGGAGCTGGTGATCACTACCAATATCTGCACCTTTATAGCTTACATTTTTCAGAGTCCTCCTTCTCTCTTTATTAATGGCAATGTGATCTATCTGATTTTTGTAATTGCCACATGGTGAAGTCCATGTATACTTGTGGATGTTCTTATGTTGGAACAGAGTACCTCAAATGATATATATATATATATATATATATATATATATATATATACATGTGTATATATATATATATATATATATATATATATATATGTTGTCATCTACACACTTCAAGAGAAAAATAATGACAATGATATTTTGGGGAAAAATTTAGAAAATAGAACGAATAAGATTGTAATCTTAAAATCTTAGGTGAAGTAGGATTGGCCAAAGAAGTTAATGGACAGCTAGGAATTTTTATATTCAACAAATATTCAACAGAAAGAGAATAGTAATACAAAATGTAAGACATTCATAATTTCGATTAATATTGTTTCCTTCAGCGAAAAACACAGTCGATTATCCTGCAAAAGACATACGGACAGATGTATGTTTGATAATTAAGGTACATTTAAGTAAGTAAATATACGATATAGATAAGTGTATTATGATGGAGAAATTTTGATCAGTTTGAATAGGTAAGGTATAGAAAAAAATCATCTCAAAAACACACGGAAAAATTGTGCTAAAACCACTCAATGAATACCACTACCTTCGATTATTTTGTGAACTCAAATAATTGCCGTTAATAACACTCAAAAGTACTTGCTGACAACAAGGAAGTAATCCCTTGCCACTTCTCGGCTCAAGTTTCGTGGTCTTAGTGAATTGCTGTTTTTCAAAACTATTCATCGAAAAATAAAGATTAAAAAATACCACCATATCGGTACCCGTGTTGTGGAAAGCAGCACTGTTTCTCTGTGATGCGTGAGAAAAAACGGCTTCCCAGGATGACAGGCAAAGAGAGAACCTCTCTCAGAGCCTTTGTACATGGCTGCACATCATTGCATCCTCTCCCAGCTTCTTCCCTTATTGTATCTCCCCACTATCGTTCACGCTGTCAACTGTGTCTCGCGTATCTTATTGTTGTGTTTGAAATTAACTTTTTGTCAAGCCCTTGCAATGCCTCTTAAGCACATTGCCCCTGTAAAAGATTCCTCAAGTGAGCCCAGGAGGAAGAGGAAGATCTTGACCAACAGTGAAAAGGTCAAACTTTTAGATATGTTAAAGCAGGGCAAAATATATGACGCGGTGGCACACCATTATGAAGTGAATGAATCGACAGTGTGCTGCATTAAAAAAGATGAAGCTAACATCCGCAAAACTGCTGTAATAAACTTCACTAAAGAAGCAAAACGTGTGGTACTCCGCGTAATAAGAGAATTTTGAAAATGGAAGCCGTATTAATCTTGTTGATTGCTGATTGCAAGAAAAAAACGTTTGTTTGAACACTAATATGATCAGAACAAAGGCCAAATCTCTCTATGATCAAACTTTTCCCGATGACAACGACAAAGGATATGCTGAAGAAGTCGCTGAAGATAATTCTGATGAACCTCAAGCTAGTACTAGCTCTGCCACCAGTGATTCACCTCCTCGAGGATGAGGCTTCACAGACAGAAAAGGCTGGTTCGATAAATTTCAAAAGAGATATGGCCTAAAGAATAGAATTTGCCTTTGTATGGTGAGGCTGCCTCTGCTGACACCGATACTGCTAGTCGTTACGTGGAGGATGAGTTTCTTAAGCTCATCAGTGATGGCAGCTACCTTCCTGAGCAAGGTTTTAATATGGACGAAACAGGCCTCTTTAGTAATAGGATGCCTTTTCATACATTTATTTTCAAGGATGAAGTAAAGAGGCTAGGCTTCAAGGCCTACAAGGATCATGTCAGTCTCATCATGTGTGGCAATACTGCTGGCTTTATACTTGAGCCAGGTCTGATTTATAAGGCCAAAAATCCACGGGCCTTAAAAAACAAAAATAAGGCTCTACTCCACATGTCTTGAATGCATAACTCTAAGGCCTGGATAACGAAAGCCCCATCCCTCGAATGGTTCCGACATTGCTTTGTTTCCCAGGTGAAGCTGTATTTGGCTCAGAAGGGCCTCCTTTTTCAGCTCTTTTTCTTGATGACCTGTGCAGGAGGCCATGCAACAGACCTGCATTATGATGGGATTCAGATCGAGTTTCTGCCCCCTAAGACCAAATCTTTGATTCCGCTGATGGATCAAGGTGTCATTCGTGCCTTTATGGCACTCTACACTCGTTGCACAATGGAGGTCCTCATCACAGCAGTTGTCGACCAAGAAAGCTTCACCTTGAAAAATTACTGGCATAACTACGACATTGCGTCATGCTTGACTAATATCCAGCAAGCATTGAAGGACATGAAAACTGAGACCATAAATTCTTGCTGGAATAAGTTATGGTCCAACGTGGTGCATTACTATAAAGGCTTCATTCCTAATGAATTTCATCACTCGGCAATGGAGAAGGCGTTGAGCCTGGCTCGCGTCCTCGGGGATGAAGGAATTGTCGACATGACAGAAGAAGACTTCAATGACCTTATCGATGCCCACTTGGACCCACTGACAGATGAAGACCTTGAGATGATGAAGTCTGCAAGTGAAGAAGATAGTGAAGAAGAGTAAGACGAAGAAATGGAAGTGTGGCCTCACCATACAACAATTGTGCAACATGGTAAGGGCATTGCAATGATTTGCACAAGGCATTGACGATAATATGCTTCGAGCCACCAAGTTCAACAACCGTGTTGACGGGGATATGCTCTTGTAAAAGGGCATTTTACAGCAAAAGAGAAACCAACAACAGCAACTACCCATCCCTTTGTTCTCTGATATAAAAACCCCAGCTACACCAGCAGCGTCTCCAGTCGAAGAGTTTCTGAGTGAACCTGAAGCCTCTGCGAGTGGAGTGGGAGCCCCTGTTCTGCCACCACCAGCCTCTTCGACTCTCTCAGAAGCAAATGTTGATGACCCAACGCCGATATTTGACGATGAAGCGCTTCCCGAACTGATTTAAAAGCCTCATTATACCAGTGCAGTAACACCATTATTATCATAATTCATCATCAGATTCATCGAACTGCACAGGTCTATCATCGTTATTATCATCGTTGTCGTCATTACTGGAGTCATGTCTCAAGATATTACTCTCATTGGTGAGTGAAGAACACCATAATATGTATCGTATGAGAGAGAGAGAGAGAGAGAGAGAGAGAGAGAGAGAGAGAGAGAGAGAGAGAGAGAGAGAGAGAGAGAGAGAGAATGTATAATACTGAGGTTTTATAATTATATTCTGTAGATTTAAGTAAAATATATATATATGATGAATAAGATATAAATATTTCTAACATTCTGGTACTCACGCATACACATATACGGAAATTCCCAGGGGGCCAGTCCTACTTAGCGGACTTTCACCTACTGCGGGGTGGCCTCAGACCAATTATCCGCGATAAATGAAGGAATACCTTTTACAACATAACCTATCATCCACGGGCTGCTTTCTCGACTCGAGAACGCCAGTCAATATACTCTTTCAGTATTAAGATAATTGGATATTGCTGTTTAATCTCTCTCTCTCTCTCTCTCTCTCTCTCTCTCTCTCTCTCTCTATACACACACACACACATATATATATACATATATATATGTATGTATATATATATATATATATATATATATATATATATATACATTTATATATATAGATATATATATTCTATTTATTCTTTATTGACAAAACTTTATATACATTGTAGTACAATATTTATATTCGGTTCAGACAAAACAGTGGATTTTATTCTGTAACATTATACATCTTCCCCATTACATTATAAAATATTTTGTCCAGAAAAATTAAGATATTTTCTTCCATAAAGATATATAAGTCTATTAATCAACCATCACAACAAGCCCCTCATACATCAACCACCAAAACAAAACAAATATTTAATTATAAATCTTTAATACTTCAAATATATACTGGCACAGGTCAATTACGTGGTTTTCTTCTCCAAACAGTGCGTCTATGTTCGTATAATTAAGATTACTAAATTTCTGCCTCTTCGATCGTGACATTGTACATTCAATTAGGACATGCACTTCATTCTGTACTGTCTGTGAATCACAATTAAACACTCGCAACTCCTTTGGAGTTCTGCTCCACCTTCCCGTCTCTATCCTTAGGTCGTGGGACATTAAACGTAATCTCGTGAAGGCAATTCGCATATAGTCTGGTAAATAACCATTTTCACTGTACACTCTATGCATTTGCAAGGATCTATTTAAAATTTCTCTATATGTATAATATTTTGTTGCTGTTTCAGGTTTATTACGGATCTCATTTTTCAATTGGTCAAGGCTCGACCCGATGATGTTATCAATCAGACAAGAATTCAAAAATCTGTAACCGGGCGTATTTTCACCTTTGCAAAATTCATAAATATAGTGGAACGGTTCTTCCATATCAATGTTCGCCATTTCATTTTTTTAAAAAACGTTTCCTTCATTCTTGAACTTCACGATTAAAAGACATAAGGTCACTCTCCACTAAGCACAATGTCATAGGCGTATTATTTCTGACCCCCAATAAGCATCTAACAGCCTGGATATATATCCTTTCCATGCATGTTACGTTGTTTGTAAGCTAACTTTCTGCACTATAAAGTAGTGAGGCTCCTAACGCTGCTTTGAACACTTTGACTTTATATGCATATGGCATAGTTGTATAGTTATAACAATATATTGAGAACTTGTTAATGGTCTTTGCATTTTCAATTTAATGTTGTTTAAGCACTGATTGCATTTTACCGTCGCCCGTAAACCATGCACCAAGATACAAATATTAACATTATTTATGACTAAAGACTCTTTATCTCTTGCATTTCCATTTACTACAAAAAACTTAGTCTTTTTTTCGTTAACAATCATCCCATATGAGTTACAGTAATCCAACATAATCCCAATTTTCTCAAAACACTTTTCTCTTGATGTACTTAAAATAACTGTGTCATCCATCAATAATAGCGTATGCATTGTCCCTAAAAACCCATCTCTGCCAATTCCCTCTTTTATCATTTTAACCAATTTGTCCAGGTAGATAGTAAAGAATAAATAGCTTGTTGAAGCACCTTGACGTATTCCAACAGTAGATATATATATATATATATATATATATATATATATATATATATATATATATATATATATATATATATATACATATATATATATATATATACATACATGGCTAAATATGTTAATTTGGTGAAGTTTCCATTGTGATACAAACTATGTTAATCATGATGAGGAAGACAGTAATCACTTCACTATTAGTAACGATATCAACAAAATCAAAGTACTATAAAAAGCTGAAAACAAATACTAACACAGACAAATTCTGACTTGAACGCCGTTGTGTATATAACGTACACTTTACCGAAAAAGTAATCAGGCAATAAAGATGAGTTACTATTTTTATTGGCTGAAAAGAGACGAGGAATGATCACTTATTTTTTCGTCATATTCTCAATTAAAAACTTATAGCTTGAAGGCTTCGTTTGTTGAATTGAAAAGTGAGAGAGAGAGAGAGAGAGAGAGAGAGAGAGAGAGAGAGAGAGAGAGAGAGAGAGAGAGAGAGAGAGAGAGAGAGAGGTTGTACATTTCAAACACTATGTGCGCTCACAAATTAATGGAAACAAAGTGAAGGAAAAATAGGTAACGGATAACAGAGAGAGAGAGAGAGAGAGAGAGAGAGAGAGAGAGAGAGAGATGCTGCACATTTCAAGCATTGCGCGCTCACAAATTTAATGGAAACATTGTGAAAAAGAACTATGTAACCCATAACAGTGAGAGAGAGAGAGAGAGAGAGAGAGAGAGAGAGAGAGAGAGAGAGAGATGCTGCACATTTCAAGCATTGCCCGCTCACAAATTTAATGGAAACATTGTGAAAAAGAACTATGTAACCCATAACAGAGAGAGAGAGAGAGAGAGAGAGAGAGAGAGAGAGAGAGAGAGAGAGAGAGAGAGAGAGAGAGAGAGAGTAGTGGTGCATTTTAAACACCAGGAGCAAGAATATTGACAAGAAATAATGGATGTCTTCTACGTAACCAAGCATATGTGCCTGAGACACTGGGGGTAACTTTGAAATACGATTGGAGACAGAGTAAGTACAATGCAAAAATGTTGAACATAAACATTTATTATTAGTCAGGTTCACTATGATTGGATTTCAACTTCAGTTGTATTTTTTTTTGTGGATAGAATGAAAACAAAGTTTTGGGAAACTTTATAGCTCAAGCAATCAGAAAAACAATGTTTCCATTTGACCAGAGTCCCATATGGATGCTATCTTGGATTTTACAATGGCTGCCGTGGAAATTACTTTTCATAAATATCAAAGCTAAATAACCCAGAGCTTTTATTTTGACATCTAAACCACCATTTTCAAGGCTACAGTATCTAATCATCATAGCTATACTTGTGTTGAGATATTTGTTATAGCAGTTCTTGCAAATATTAATTTCATAAGACAAATTGGGCATGAAGCCATACTATGCACCAATAACAAGGCTCTTCATCTAGTGATGTAATTATTGCAGTTGGACAATATTATGTACGTTGAATAGTTCACTATACCCTAAATGTAATTTGATAGTGGTTGTATTACAATGGTTCATTTTATTTTGCAGGGTCTAAGCATGAGTGACAAATCACAAGATGAAAGAATCGAGGTCAAGGTCAGGAATCTACCAAATGGAAGTAGTGTATACTGTGCCAATCTAATGCGGAAAAGAAAGAGTTGGTGTAACACCCCTGGGCAGACTCATATCAGGGTGACCTGAACATATTAGAAGAGAGGGCCAATGTGCTTGATGGCAAGCATGTTGAGGTCCAATTACGACTGAAAAGTTGTACAAAGAACACACCCTGCACAAATCAGGCAGTCTTTCATTGTGGTTTCTATGCATAAGCAACTAACAAAGGACACAACACTGCCAGAAAATGGAGAAAGCACTGAAATGGACAAACCAGGCTCATCAACATTTGGTCTCCAGCACCATTCCCGAGGTCTCGTACAATGCTTCTTCTGTCAGAAAGATGAGGATGAGCCCTCTATTAAGTGATTATAGTCAATGTTGGAAATTATTATTATTATTATTATTATTATTATTATTATTATTATTATTATTATTATTATTATTATTATTAATAGCTAAGCTACAACCGTAGTTGGAGGAGAAGTAGGATGGTAATAAGCCCAAGAGTTCCAACAGAGCAAACTAGCCCAGTGAGGAAATGAATTAAGGAAACAAACAAACTTCAAGAGAAGTAATAAACAGCTAAAATAAAATATTTTAAGAATAGTAGCAACATTAAAATAGATCTTTCATATATACTGTGAACTACAAAACCTTCAAAAAAGAAAAAAAAAGAGAAAGAGAAACAAGATAGAATAGTGTGCCCAAGTGTTCCCTCAAACAAGAGAAATCTACCCCAAGACATTGGAAGACCACGGTACAGAGGCTATGTTACTACCCAAGACTAGAAGGGCTGCTTAACTTAGCTAAAGAGTCTCTTCTACCTTTACTAAGAGGAAAGAAGCCACAAGGTTAGCATGGTTCATTCTGCAATGTAGAGTCGTATTAATGAAGAGGACATCATACAGACAATCTGCAGAGCTATACAGCTGATGAGGAAACCAGCACACATCCTAGCTGAGGCTTTCACCACTGCTGATGTCATTACAGGTTTTCAAGAATGGGAGAAACAGATATCTAATAATTCAATGTTCAAGGAAATGATGTTTATCCCTGATGAATATATACCAATAATCTTAAATGCATATGTGACTGGTCAAAAGCTGTATGAAGGCTACATGTCAGAGCAAATCAATGAAAATATCAGCTCATGGGTAAAGTGAAGAACAAGACGAAAAATTTAAAAAATAAAGATATATTTCTTTTTATATGACTTGAAAAGCAGGTTCATTTCTGATTTAGTGTATCTTCACACCTCAACTGACTACCTGCAAAATCCATCCATCACAAAACTTAGCAAAATCGAGAAGTTAAGGTCATTTTACCAAAAGGGTATGTATAAGTGAATTGTTTTGGAGTACAAGTTATTGTGCAATGCATTATCATCATAATTGCAATTAAGGTCATCTTAAAGCATCCATGAAATCTACCAGCACATGGGGAAAAATAAAATGCTGGAATTTTATACATACGTTGCATGAGCTTATCAGTTAGTGCTAACCTTACCAGTGTCATCATGGTCAAGTGAAAGATCATTCTCTTATTTTAAGTTTCTAAAGAGCTGGTTGAAGAGCACAAGGAGTCGGACTTACCTGAGTGATCTTATAGTCTTACAATTAGGTGATCTTTGGAAGGTAGTAGACAGATTCTGAAACAATGCTACTATACTTTAGTAGATGATGCTGTTTCTTTGCATACTAATATATTATTGATTTATGATTTCTCATCTGAAATTAAGAAATAATATTTTTACTCTAATATCAACATCAGGTTTAATGTGCAACTTTAATTTGTAATTATGTTCATGTTATAATTGGGAAACTAGAGCTTATCTACAATTATACTTGATATCCCATTTCTCTCTATGGTATGAAAGTACATGTGATTATTTCACAACCTCTAGTATTTTTCCTGCCAATAAGCTTAAGCCCCCAATTTTGCCATAGCATGATGGCCTTGATGATCATGCTATGTGATCCAGCATTCGTAGATGCAAGCATACTATCTGCAGTAGTTCTTATAAAGTCAAACTGAATCTTCTGGAAGCATTCCATGTGCATCAGCACTCCTGTAACTACACATGGGAACCAGGGGGGTTTTGTAGATTACAAGA
Source organism: Palaemon carinicauda (assembly GCF_036898095.1). Lineage (NCBI taxonomy): Eukaryota > Metazoa > Arthropoda > Malacostraca > Decapoda > Palaemonidae > Palaemon > Palaemon carinicauda. The sequence continues at coordinate 202,321,101 of NC_090725.1, read as the reverse complement.
GAGGAATCACTCCATGTTGAATGGATACAGAAGCGTAATTATTGGCGCTTGATTGCCAAAGCAGTAAGGCAGTATAGTTGTCGGGCAATGGATCATGTATCAGAGAATCCACGATTCTTTTTTGGTCAATGATGTAGAGAGATTCCAACAGTGATTATGACAGTGGCAATGGCAGAGCAAATTCTGCAAATGTTACATCTCTACTGAGTATAACCTTGCAGACCTTGAAACAAGAGGCTTGTTGATGGAAGAGTTAGCATAGTTCCAGCTATGGAAATCAGGTTTATACAGTGTCAATTCCTTCTTAATATTCACAACAGATAATTCTCAAATACTACGCAACAATATTCCAGACACCATAACAATCCCACAGATTCTACAATTATACACTTGAAATATGAGTACTCTGGATTGTCAACAGGCTCCTGAAAATTACCAAATGAATGTTACAGAAACCTGATCCAGGAAGTTTCAATTTCATGAAAAAGGACCCACCGGTAATTTCTTCTGCCTGGGATTAGTTTAACTCAGTGCCACACTTGAACTCATGGTCAGCACGTCTCTACTATGAAAACATTCAGTTATTGTACTAACACTGTTAGACTGAAGATTCTCAGTAAGTAGTAAGGGTTCTTATAGATAGCCCTTCTGACAAAATTGTACCTCATATATACAAAACAAGACTACCCTCTCTTGAACCTCATGATTAACCTTTACCATCGCTGTCCAAAACTTCATATAATCAACACCCTCATACTTGTTTTCTGTTAGGACTACTGTTCTTCTAGAATTAGACTAATGATAAAGAGATTCTGAGAATGAACCTCCGGTGCCAGCGCATACCAAAGGTGCCCCTCACCTAACCTTTATTCCAACACCCTCCATAAAAAATTTAAAAACATTTTCTGCAATTCAATTGTACAGGTATGGACTATACGGGAATTCTAGCTTTTAAAGATAAAGTATATGGTTAGGTTAACATTGGCTCTTCTGCATGACCTCTCAGTCACTGGTACACTAAATCAGTCAGACCTTATTTGTGATGGAGTTCTTTTGCATCCCATGCTAACTGGTCAATTACCTCCCTCAAGAATTTTTTTCCAGAGGGAAGCATTAGAGACTTCATATGGGAACAAGTGATCACTTGTCATCATCATTGTGCCCCAATTGATGAGAGGTGGTGTTATGAGAAACTAATCGTCTTAGTAACAAACAATATTGGTAAAAATCCAGCTGTTGCAGAAAAATATTCATCCTACAGTTCCAACTCTTGCAATGGAGGCTACAACCCTTATTAAAAGCCTTCTACTCTGTTACCTCAGTGAGGAGAAGCCCCATTTTTTCCTCTTCCTAGTAAGACCACTTAACAGACGAGCCCTACTGCTCACCCCCTTGTCACTTCTGAGATTAATCTGCAGATGAAACAAAGACTGTTATTACATCATAATCCTGCCTTACTCAACTAGTTTCTTCATAGATTCATGAAGACATGGCCGGACAATTACCGTTGAAGGAGAGGGGACCTAGTACTGATGTTTGCAGACAACCTCAAAGGACACTGCTACCCTGTTTGAGACATAGAGACCCTCCACCATGGACTGAATGAAGTTATACTCTTCATGCAAGTGAGAACAAACCGAGGATCTTATTGCTGCCCTCTTAACAAAATAATAATTCATGTCTGGAATGTCATGGTGACGAAATATTAGGTATCTGTGGACAATCTGTGGCTCATGATGTGCCTTTTGATGTGAATCCCCTTCTCGGCCTACCAGTACCCCAACCATGCGACCCTCTCGATGTTGAGCCAAGGCTCAAGCCCTGAGTCAAGCTAAGACAGGCCCACCAGATTAAATGAAAACCGTTTTCGATCGCATCCTTGAAGTATATCTTTCAAGTACTTATCTGGAACAGTCTTTCAGGGACCCTAGTATTAGTCCTAATTTCTACGAGATTTATGAATAATATGTGTAAGTGGTTTTATAATCTATGATTGTAGGAGCAACGTTGCAGTGCAGCTCAATTCATTACTCCGATCATGAATTTAAGTATTCATTCAGTGCTTGTAATAGTTTTTACTAAGTGGAGTTCTCTCTCTCTCTCTCTCTCTCTCTCTCTCTCTCTCTCTCTCTCTCTCTCTCTCTCTCTCTCTCTAGATTTCCTTTATGTACATCAGCTACAAAATGTTATATTTCCGTTGTATTGCTGATGATTTGTATTTGAGCTGTAAAGAAAATTAATTTCATCCCCTTGAATAAGGTTTGTGTTACTACTTATTCCATCTAACTTTACGCTTCTCCTAAACATAGATTCAAGCTCATTAGTCATGGTTCTGATTTATCTCACCTTCATTGTCGCGGTCATTGGAAAACATATGAGAAAAATTTATTGTAATCAAGTAAGTAAATTCTGTTCATGCTTCACTACTCCATGTGTTTCGCAAAAATTTGAGATTCTTTGTCCAATATTTTCTTGCTAAAGATGAGTAATATCAGTTAATAAGCCATATATAGGCTAATATATGGCTAATGATAAAAAATCACGACTTTAATAAGAAAAATACTGAGAACTATGATAAATGTTTGTCCAGGTCTTTATCGGTTGAGTTAAAGTGGTAGGTAATTTGAGTGGTGTTTGTTAGAAAGTGTGGTGGTTGTGTGGCTGAGTTTTAGAAAACGACTGTGATAAGAGTCTCATATATACTATTCATGCAAAATTGATCCTGTAAGCATTTCCTTTTATCAGCGACAGAGTAATCTTTTATTATATAATTGCATTTAATCAATTACAGTGTTTTGTAAATAGCGACCAGAATCAATGTAGATGGGTTTAGTCTAAACATACAGTTGAAATAAAAGTTTAGAAAAGTTTAGGATGCAGTATAAGAACAATAGTCTGTACTAATTTCTTTTTAAGATCTCTTTGTACACATGCTTCAATAGTAACCGAATTTATTCAACTTCCTGAACTCTTAAACGAACTTTGAATTCGGTTCTTTCCAGTAAACAGTATCCAAGGGTCAATGTTAACAGGTTAATGAACACACTGCCTAAACTACCAAAATTGGAAATTCCTTTCTTTTTATTCATGCACAATATTGCCTTCAATACTTTAATAACATCCCACAATCTTGATGAAAATACTTATTTTAATAATCTGACTATCATTTTCCTGTTTAGTTGAATTATTTATAATTATATATCTCATTTATTTGGTGATTGCCATCAAAACTGATTGGTTTTTACATTTTGCCAAATGTTCTCATTCATACTGGAACAATATCACTTTCATCTTACAATGACAATCAACATTATGTTTGTAGCTCTTAGAGCTACATGTAATGTCAAGCTCCTTCAAATTTTTGCTTTTGTAAATTTAGATAAGTTTCCTATGTAGTTTTACTTTGAATACTATATAAGCTTATTTAACCATTGTTAAGGTTAATATATATCAGTCTATATATAATTTTAGTGAGATCGGTGTTACTGTATGGACATGAGTCGTGGTATGGCAATGAAACAAGATCCAACAGATTTTGTATATTTGAGAACAGAGCCCTCAGAAGAATATTGGGAGTTAAATGGCAGGATAGGATTAGGACTGAAACTATAAGAGAGATTACTCAAGTGCCATATGTGGATGAGATCATGGTGAGGGGTAGATGGAGATACTTTGGGCATGCTCTTCACAGTCCCCAAGAGAGATTACCTCGCTAAATTTTCAAATGGGCTACACAAGGAACTAGAAGAGTTGGAAGACCCAGGCCTACATGGCTGAGAACTATGAGGCGTGAAGTAGATGATGTATAGAGGAGTATTTATTTAAAAGCTAACCGAGGGCCTGGGAGGCGTGGGAGGAGATAATGATGATGATGATGAAGGTTTTCCTATGGGTCCCCCGAATCCGAGTGTTTGGGGATATTCCTTTCAATAAATTCAACTTGATATTATATTATTCTTACATAGTTGACATGATATGCCCAATTAAGGGTTGTAGTATTTCACACCGGAAATTTTAAATGGTTAGATTTATAAATCCACTCAGCTACATTTCTATCAATTTTAATTTGTGTCAGAAAAATTATTTTTGGGTTAAATAAGTGACCCTTGTCTTCAAGCATCAATTTTCAATCCTCATTTCAATATCCACCATGCGGCCTTTCGTCAGTACTTTGAATTTCAATGCAAGCCACTTTGCGAACCCCTTTTTTCCCCTTGTTTTATTAAATCTGAAGACAATGATATAGGCCTGTGAGATTTTGGTCGTTCCTCAGATTTTCCCAGCTGTGAGTCATGAAAAACGTTATCCGTATAACAGGATAGATTAAATATATTAAATTTTTTACACTTGATTCAATTTGTCTTCAAACATATCACTGATCAAATGGTTAGGGATTCTGTCAACAATTTTTGCACTTTAAATATGTAATGCTTTAATCAAGTCTTCAGGCTCTAGTATAAAGCAAAATTTGCTTAATGTTTATACCCATTTATGATTTTTGTTACATCAATAAATTCTGTAATCTCATTTACATAATCCCGCCAAAATCGAAACGCACTCAAATCCTGTTAGGAATTTAGTCTTTTGCAATGGATCAAATGTGAAAGTTAGCATTTGTAACTTGATTCAGTTAATTGTATTCTGAACTTTTTATAAACTTTATTGATATACATTTTCTAAGTTTTATTAACCTGTATCACTTTATGGATTTAGTAGATTTTTTTTAACTATTCCCCATTTCTACAAAAATTTGGTTCAGCGCAAAGGTTTGATGTTTATCATATGACGTCTTAGTTCACCATTCGTAGAAATAGTCTCTGCTATTCCTATCTTATCCATATTTTACTACTTAGTGTATTTTCCAACGTATTCCCTAACTCTATCACCTTTTTCGATTCAGGCTTGTATAGTGGCCAAGTTAGTATACATTTGTGTATAGCCACTATTACTGTGAGGCACTTCTTTTATTTTGAAGTAGTCTGCAACAGATGATAAAATAAAGCAGACAATTGTTTTATACTTTTTCTGCAATGGAGTTGAGCCAAAAAAAGAAGTCTAGATAATGAGTGCATTATTTTCATTTAGTACTTACACTATTCCTTCCTTTTATTATTTCCTCCTTGGTAATATGAGCATTAAAGTCCCTAACTATAATATTTAACTGATCTCGTTTATTCAACATCTAAATTATCATTCGGATAATCTGCACTTGAGTTATCAATATCTATTACATACAAAATGCATTTCTCTAAGTCAAATTCAAAACTTTGCAATTCTAAAATGCCAAAGACATTTTGTGGTGCTCCTCACGACAAAACAAGTAAGAGAACCATCCCCACAAAGCTATGATATGCTCTATCCCCAGTAAGTTTATAAATTTTATGATTATTACACTGATTTCAAAATTGCCTATTATTATAGAAAAAAACTCTCTTTACTTTCGGAAAATTAAAGGATAATTGAAATTTTACTGTAATTCTTTGCTGAATGTATTTTCCACACTCAAATCCTTCCAAAGATTCTAGAAATCTAAATTACCCGATGAAATAGAAAAAAATGTCAAGTA
>NC_090725.1:202303863-202310035 GCF_036898095.1 Palaemon carinicauda | reverse complement strand
TTCACTACTCCATGTGTTTCGCAAAAATTTGAGATTCTTTGTCCAATATTTTCTTGCTAAAGATGAGTAATATCAGTTAATAAGCCATATATAGGCTAATATATGGCTAATGATAAAAAATCACGACTTTAATAAGAAAAATACTGAGAACTATGATAAATGTTTGTCCAGGTCTTTATCGGTTGAGTTAAAGTGGTAGGTAATTTGAGTGGTGTTTGTTAGAAAGTGTGGTGGTTGTGTGGCTGAGTTTTAGAAAACGACTGTGATAAGAGTCTCATATATACTATTCATGCAAAATTGATCCTGTAAGCATTTCCTTTTATCAGCGACAGAGTAATCTTTTATTATATAATTGCATTTAATCAATTACAGTGTTTTGTAAATAGCGACCAGAATCAATGTAGATGGGTTTAGTCTAAACATACAGTTGAAATAAAAGTTTAGAAAAGTTTAGGATGCAGTATAAGAACAATAGTCTGTACTAATTTCTTTTTAAGATCTCTTTGTACACATGCTTCAATAGTAACCGAATTTATTCAACTTCCTGAACTCTTAAACGAACTTTGAATTCGGTTCTTTCCAGTAAACAGTATCCAAGGGTCAATGTTAACAGGTTAATGAACACACTGCCTAAACTACCAAAATTGGAAATTCCTTTCTTTTTATTCATGCACAATATTGCCTTCAATACTTTAATAACATCCCACAATCTTGATGAAAATACTTATTTTAATAATCTGACTATCATTTTCCTGTTTAGTTGAATTATTTATAATTATATATCTCATTTATTTGGTGATTGCCATCAAAACTGATTGGTTTTTACATTTTGCCAAATGTTCTCATTCATACTGGAACAATATCACTTTCATCTTACAATGACAATCAACATTATGTTTGTAGCTCTTAGAGCTACATGTAATGTCAAGCTCCTTCAAATTTTTGCTTTTGTAAATTTAGATAAGTTTCCTATGTAGTTTTACTTTGAATACTATATAAGCTTATTTAACCATTGTTAAGGTTAATATATATCAGTCTATATATAATTTTAGTGAGATCGGTGTTACTGTATGGACATGAGTCGTGGTATGGCAATGAAACAAGATCCAACAGATTTTGTATATTTGAGAACAGAGCCCTCAGAAGAATATTGGGAGTTAAATGGCAGGATAGGATTAGGACTGAAACTATAAGAGAGATTACTCAAGTGCCATATGTGGATGAGATCATGGTGAGGGGTAGATGGAGATACTTTGGGCATGCTCTTCACAGTCCCCAAGAGAGATTACCTCGCTAAATTTTCAAATGGGCTACACAAGGAACTAGAAGAGTTGGAAGACCCAGGCCTACATGGCTGAGAACTATGAGGCGTGAAGTAGATGATGTATAGAGGAGTATTTATTTAAAAGCTAACCGAGGGCCTGGGAGGCGTGGGAGGAGATAATGATGATGATGATGAAGGTTTTCCTATGGGTCCCCCGAATCCGAGTGTTTGGGGATATTCCTTTCAATAAATTCAACTTGATATTATATTATTCTTACATAGTTGACATGATATGCCCAATTAAGGGTTGTAGTATTTCACACCGGAAATTTTAAATGGTTAGATTTATAAATCCACTCAGCTACATTTCTATCAATTTTAATTTGTGTCAGAAAAATTATTTTTGGGTTAAATAAGTGACCCTTGTCTTCAAGCATCAATTTTCAATCCTCATTTCAATATCCACCATGCGGCCTTTCGTCAGTACTTTGAATTTCAATGCAAGCCACTTTGCGAACCCCTTTTTTCCCCTTGTTTTATTAAATCTGAAGACAATGATATAGGCCTGTGAGATTTTGGTCGTTCCTCAGATTTTCCCAGCTGTGAGTCATGAAAAACGTTATCCGTATAACAGGATAGATTAAATATATTAAATTTTTTACACTTGATTCAATTTGTCTTCAAACATATCACTGATCAAATGGTTAGGGATTCTGTCAACAATTTTTGCACTTTAAATATGTAATGCTTTAATCAAGTCTTCAGGCTCTAGTATAAAGCAAAATTTGCTTAATGTTTATACCCATTTATGATTTTTGTTACATCAATAAATTCTGTAATCTCATTTACATAATCCCGCCAAAATCGAAACGCACTCAAATCCTGTTAGGAATTTAGTCTTTTGCAATGGATCAAATGTGAAAGTTAGCATTTGTAACTTGATTCAGTTAATTGTATTCTGAACTTTTTATAAACTTTATTGATATACATTTTCTAAGTTTTATTAACCTGTATCACTTTATGGATTTAGTAGATTTTTTTTAACTATTCCCCATTTCTACAAAAATTTGGTTCAGCGCAAAGGTTTGATGTTTATCATATGACGTCTTAGTTCACCATTCGTAGAAATAGTCTCTGCTATTCCTATCTTATCCATATTTTACTACTTAGTGTATTTTCCAACGTATTCCCTAACTCTATCACCTTTTTCGATTCAGGCTTGTATAGTGGCCAAGTTAGTATACATTTGTGTATAGCCACTATTACTGTGAGGCACTTCTTTTATTTTGAAGTAGTCTGCAACAGATGATAAAATAAAGCAGACAATTGTTTTATACTTTTTCTGCAATGGAGTTGAGCCAAAAAAAGAAGTCTAGATAATGAGTGCATTATTTTCATTTAGTACTTACACTATTCCTTCCTTTTATTATTTCCTCCTTGGTAATATGAGCATTAAAGTCCCTAACTATAATATTTAACTGATCTCGTTTATTCAACATCTAAATTATCATTCGGATAATCTGCACTTGAGTTATCAATATCTATTACATACAAAATGCATTTCTCTAAGTCAAATTCAAAACTTTGCAATTCTAAAATGCCAAAGACATTTTGTGGTGCTCCTCACGACAAAACAAGTAAGAGAACCATCCCCACAAAGCTATGATATGCTCTATCCCCAGTAAGTTTATAAATTTTATGATTATTACACTGATTTCAAAATTGCCTATTATTATAGAAAAAAACTCTCTTTACTTTCGGAAAATTAAAGGATAATTGAAATTTTACTGTAATTCTTTGCTGAATGTATTTTCCACACTCAAATCCTTCCAAAGATTCTAGAAATCTAAATTACCCGATGAAATAGAAAAAAATGTCAAGTATTAAGTAACTCTTTGGGCTATAGCTCAAAAAGTTACTTAATAATTGAATTTATTTTTTTTAATAATAGGCAATTTTGAAATGCGTGTAATGCTTATAAAATGTATAAACTTAATAGGGGATAGCGCATATCATAGATTTGTAGCGCTGGAGAGGCCAATAAATGATAAAGTACAAATGAAGGAACGCCCCACAATTAAACTTTGAAGTAGAATTGAGCCTTTGGACAGGGAGATAAAATGATGGAAGTGGGAACAGAGGCAAAGTGAAAGATTTAACATAAACGTTTAATTTTTTCTCAATATCCTTTGTATTTCACTTATAAAGCATCAGTTTATTCATATTTTTAGAACTTACTTCTTATCCAAATTCATTATGTTCTTTATAATAATAATCATTATTTAAAGTTTGATAATGCTGCTGAATAATTAGCATTTTTTCATTCTTTAAGAGTTGCTGAAAAACTTTCAGTTGAATGTTTGTCTCCTATTTGGGAAGTAATTACACCAATTTTGACTCAGGCCTACCTGTCTTCCTTTATTATATCCCTTAAACTTTTCCACTTATCACAGTAGGATTGTTTTCCTTCACCCTCACGTTTTCCTTCTTTCACTTATATTTTTTTTTCATTTCAATAAAAAGTTCACCTACCAATATTCTTACAACTTACTATTTGTCTTCATAGTTGAATCATTGTCATCTTTACCATTGAAATTTATACATTCTAATTATTTTCTGTCTAGTTCTTTGTGACAGTCCTTCTCTGTATGCTATCACACCGATTTCACCTATCTGTGAAAGGACCCATTATTAATTGGCTCAACAGTTATGTTAACTACAGTCTAATTTCGTTATTCAGAGTAATCTAAACCGAAAATCTGCACAAGGGCTGAACTGACAAACTAAAGTGCTTACCTAATATCTTGGCTACAGTTCTCGATGACTTGGGCTAAGCGCATTCCGGGCTTTTGATCATTCCCTGTTGTGTTTTACTGGAGCTGTCTGTTGTGTTTATTACATGTTTTACCTTTTTCTAGGATCATTAGATATTGCTTATATATAAAACATGAGTTTTTGTCAAGCAATGGAATGACAACATGAACTACCATATACACCTGCAACCAGGAGAGTCAATGTACTGAAATATACATATACGAACAACATGCATGTAAATAATTGTATCTAAATAAACCCTCTTCTTTGAATTAAAAAAGAAGGCTACGAGAAAATGAGGTAATTTATTCTATTTTAAATATCATAAAGAAAAGATATTGCTGCTTGTTTCTGAACTGTGACAACGAACTACACCTTTATGTTTGCAATTTTAGAATGCAAATACTTCCGCCCTTGAATGAACGTGTGTACCAGAGGAATAGCAACGACCACTATGAAACAGGGAGTAGAACTGAAACCAAAGTTACATGCCAGTCTGAATAGTGTGACGAGCCAAGAGTAGGTTGAGACTCAAAAGTGGGATGAAAGCAACTGAGTAACTTTATTACAGAACATCAGTTTATATATATATATTTCATGTTCAACTGACAACCGGTTCTGTTAACAGTTAACGGTGAGAAAAACAGACATGTTTATTCAGGTCCCTATCAGTGCGAGGGGAGAGCGAAGATACAAAGCATAATATATACAAAAAAAAGAAGAAATGTCGTTACTATGTACTATCGTGTGACACACGGTTGGTACGATAGCTTATAAAGAGCCTGTGAACAGTCAAATGACAGTTTAACTCCGCGTATGGTTCCGATTTTCGATGTATATACGATGTAGATACTTTTTAAAATACAAGAACTAATTCATCTCTGTTATTTTACCGCAAATTTTCTCAAGGATTTAATTTTCCCTCTATGCAAAGGTTTTCTTCACATTTTACACTATATTTTTTCTTGCATATCCACAATCTTTTTAAACTGGTTACTTTAAAATTTCTTCATTAATGTCCTCTAACTTCCTGATGTCTCCTACAGATAATCAACATTCAATCTGATATTTGTCCTTACGCATGACCCAAACGTCTAAGGATCAGACAAATCAACCATAACATCTCCAGTAAAAACTTTTACTAGAGGTTTTCGTAATACAATAGCTTTATAGTTATTTATAATTGTCTACATACTTCCCCTTTCTCTAGTATCCTTCCATCTTATTTTTTTTTTCAATAATATCTTTGCATTTCTTTATCATGTGTCCAAGAATTGTGAAATCCTTACTTTAATTTGTATATTGGATCCTGACCTAGCCTTTTTCCAATCATCTCCAAATATGCTCTGCTACACATTCTTTGTTGGTGATGAGATTTCGGTCCTGGGAAGTCGAATTTGAATAAAAAAATATCAATCCAATTCTCTCTCTCTCTCTCTCTCTCTCTCTCTCTCTCTCTCTCTCTCTCTCTCTCTCTCTCTCTCTCTCTCTCTCATATTTTCGTCTTTATTAGAATAAGATTTTTGCTCCACCGCAAAAGTGTAGGCAATTAGCCGTCCAACTCCATTTTATTGCTTTTCTTTAGTTTCCTCTTTATCTTTGCATCTTGAGCTTTCTTCTGACTCCTTTTATTGATTCACTTTCATCGCTTTATCAAAACACCTCGAAAGCCTCATAATGAGAGAGGAGAGAGAATTTTCACCTGATATGACATTCATCGGAGAAAACCATCATCGCGGAAGAAGGAAAACATTGATGTTTACAGGAGAATTTTAAATCTTTCCAGCAACTTCTGCACAACTTTGAATTTTTATTAGACGTAGATAAGAAGGAAATGGGAAAAGAAGGATGAATGATTGTGACAGCATCTTCATTTAAAGAGATATACTATATGTGTCTGGAAACCATATCAGCAGTTTCTAACTGAATTTAAGGATACTAAAATATACATTCAGCATTGTTACTAGCGCAATACAAGAAAAAACTCATGCATTTCATTTGACACTCACAAGATTGTCAAATATTCAACATCACCCCTTTTCAACTACATTGCTTTACTAACTTGTTAATACAGAACCACCCATCCCAGGTACC
>NC_090725.1:202296363-202301363 GCF_036898095.1 Palaemon carinicauda | reverse complement strand
AGTTATTTATGAAACATGGCACCCGCACGCACTGATATATATATATATATATATATATATATATATATATATATATATATATATATATATATATACTGCATATATATACATGTATATATATGTATATGTATATATATTTATATGTATATATATATGTATATATATACATATATGTATATGTATATATATATATATATATATATATATATATATATATATATATATATATATATGTATATATAAATATATATATATATATATATATATATATATATATATATATATATATATATATGTATGTATGCGTGTGTATGTGTGAGTGTGTGTGTACGTGTGTGTGTATGTGAGATACAAAATTGGAGTCAGATATAAAATTGTGTCATAGTAATTTCCGATATACTTTTCAATTAGCAAAAGATACTATAAATTCTTAAATTTTGTCATATGGTTTATTGTTTCTAAATTTCTTACAAGATCTGATAGCATTTATTTTTCATTTTGAATCTGTTATTGAAAATAAACAATTGGGAATAAGATACTAAAACTAAAAATATATCGTTAAATTTCGGAAATATTTTTTTTTTTCCGTCATTAAGAACATTAAGACGTCTGATATTGTTTTGCCACGAAATGAAGAAAGTATGATAAGTGTTTAAAAAGAAATTTAAAACGTAAGTGAGTGTATATAAATATTATATATATATATATATATATATATATATATATATATATATATATATATATATATATATATACATACATATATATATATATATATATATATATATATATATATATATATATATATATATATGTAGATATATACACATATATGTATGTATATATATACATATATATACATATATATAATATATATATATATATATATATATATATATATATATATATATATATATATATATGTATGCATATACATATTACATTACAATTCAGAGAAACAATACAAATTATCTATGAGGCATCAATAAACTAAGAAATATTATTGCACTAGAAAATTATTGGGAATTATAATATTGTAAATTTACATTTAGGTTATATCTTTGTCTTCTAATAGAGAAATACCAACCAATATATAATCATTATGATAATTTATGAGAAGAAAATGTCCCAATCATTCCTTATGGTAATAAGAGCAATTATATTTCAATCTAGTTATATATTTGTGATCCTATCAAAAGCTTTCACAGAATTATACATAGCAGCCTCATTACTAATTCAACTACTCAAGTAATTAATGCTGATTAAAAGCGATTACAGGTGAAAGGTGATTATATGGTAATTGGCAACGACATATTCTCTCTTTGACTCATACGGTGAATTCCATACTATATATATATATATATATATATATATATATATATATATATGTATATATATATATATATTTATATATATATATATACATATATATATATATATATATATATATATATATGTATATATATATTTATATGTATATATATGTGTATATATATATGTATATATATATGTATAAATATGTATATATATGTAAATATATGTATGTATATATATATATATATATATATATATATATGTATATATATACATACATATATATATATATATATATGTATATATATATATATATATATATATATATATATATATATATATATATATATATATATATATATGTATGTATCATAATCTTAAGCTATTGCCAGTCCACTGCTGCAGGACTAAGGTCTCAGATATGTCCTTCCACTTGCGCCTGTTTATGGTCTTTTTATGCCAGTCTATACGTGCAAATTTTCTTAACTCGTCAATCCATCATCTTCTCTTCATTCCCCTTCTTCGTTTGCAATCTTTAAGGACCCATTCTTTTATTCTTTTCGTTCATATGTCATTCTCATTATACAGTATGTCCTGCTCACGTCCAATTTTTCTATTTTTACTCGTCAGAATATCCTTTACTTTAGTTTGCTCTTGTAACCATGTTGCCCTTTTTCTGTCTCTTAGTGGCAATCCTATCATTTTTCTTTCCATAGCTCTCTAAATTGTAAGAATTGTAAGTAGGTTATGTTCTAAAGCTTTGGTAGGGCTCCAAGTTCCCTTTGCATAACTCAATACTGGTAGGACCACCTGATTAAACACTTTTCTTTTTAGAGAAAGTGACATTTTATGTTTCATAATATTCTTTTGTTCACCAAATGCTCTTCGTCCTATGCCTATCCTTCTAATTTTAGCTTCATGTCTTAGGGAAACACTTATTGTTTGTCCTAAATATGTATAATCATTAACAATTGCTGGAGGTTCGTCTTTAACTCTTTATTTGTTGTTTCTGGTTTTTCATTAAAAATTATTTTAGTTTTACTCATATTCATTTTCAGTCCTACATTTCTTAAGATATTAAGGTATTGCCCATCAATACTAAATTCTTAAAAACTTCTAGTCATGCTGCGAATAACTTAGAAGATATGGGGTCTCTCTGTGTAACTCCTTTTTTTTTCAATCAGAATTTTCTCACTATCTTTATGTAGTTTCTGGATTGCTGTACTACCCATACATATATCTTCAAGTGTTTTAACATACAATTCATCTATTAATTGCTTTTGAAGGGCTTTCATAACTGCTTAAACTTTGATAAAATCAATAGCTTCCCCATAGCCTATCAATGCCATACATACTGGTTTGTCCTTCTCTTGATTTTTCCATAAGTTGGTTAATGACATGGATATGGTCAGTTGTTGAATACCTGCTTCTAAAACCTGCCTACTCTCTAGGTTGATTAATTAATATAAAGAATTTTACTCTCATTTCTAATCGTTTCTATATTAGTATTTTTATGTGTTTTTTATAGTTTTCCTTGATATTGTTTGGAAAGTTTTCCACCTATCTCTTGTCTAATTCTAATAAAAAGGATTTTATTGCACATGCACGCACACACGCATATACATACATACATACATACATATATATATATATATATATATATATATATATATATATATATATAATTATAAATATATATATAAATATATAGATACATACATACATATATATATATATATATATATATATATATATATATATATATATATATATATATATATATATATATATATACTGTATGTATGTATGTAAAATATGTATATCCATACATATATACATACATACATACATACATACACGAGTTTTCCTGCTCTACCCACAAGCAATAAACAAATTCTAATTTCAAGTTGGTGTCTCCAAGCTCTTGTCACACATAGACTAATCGACATAGCACTTGTAATGAATTTTTCATGCAGAAATTAATTAGCAATTTTCCAAGTGCTGGTTTTTTTGATAACTAGTAACTATCTATTTAAAATTATTCATAAATGGAGAACGTTCGGGGCTGGATTTAGATATGTGGATAATTGGGGGGGGGGGGGATTTAGATATTGTGGCGGGAATGGGAAGCACTTATGTTTAGGGAGGTCCCCTCCCCATAAAGAAATTGAATCATCTATAAAGAAAGTTTCATTATCTTTTTTTAAACGAGGAAATAAATAATTTAAGGGTTTGAATAAAGTTTTTTTTTTTTTTTAATGATTACAATTTCATCGACTAAGAATGACTTTGACCACATTATTCAGTTCACATTAAATGGCAGATTACTATAAAGATTTGTGATCAAGAAAGGTATGGACTATTATGGCGCATATATTTTTTCAATTTGTTCAACTTATTGTTAAATTTCTTTACAGTGCCTACAAAAATTCCGTCTTTCTACATCTTACCTCAGTAAATTCTTTGATTAAATCATAAAAATATACATTTTTATAATACCACTTTTCAAAGCTAACAAACATAAAACACTTAACCTTTCAACAGTCATTGAGGTCCTAAGATAATTTTTACAAGTGTCAATTTCCTAAATGACCTTTATACTGAACAATTAGTAACCACCATGCTAAGATCTATTCAAAGGGCTACATTACTATTTAGAAAGGTATCAGTAAGCCCTTCAAAATTGCCTGTTGGAATCGAGTGACATGATCAGAGCTTGGCAAAACTGGCAAATTGGATAGTTTCCTCAGGAAACACACTACTGCCACTGAGTCTTTAGGAAAAGCACTGATAAATTTATCAACCTTTCTTCTTATCTTAGCATCAGATAAAGAACATAAATTGACTATTACTTAGATTCCGGCATGCACCAATTGGTATGCTACCCTCCGTTGATGTATGGTAACAGACAATTGATCTAAAATGACATTGAAAGTTAGGTTGTAACTAAGAGACTCTCGTGAATGCAACTGAACTTTATTTGGTTGGGGCTTGAATATACAGGGTGTTTAAAAACATTTGATATCATTTGAGGTGTAAATATCACAGAAACTACACGATCAAGGCAAATGAAACTGAACAGGCTTAATGCTGAACATTAAAGATTTAGTCCTCTAAATCTGAATGAGATATTCAAAGGCATGGGGATTCCATGAACGATTTCACAAATGTTCAATATGCGCACCGCTTGAGACATGGCACATGTCAAGTCGGAAGTCCAGCTCCTCCCAAACATTTGGGGCGAAGAAAATCCCCATGCCACAGTTGAACATGAGAGGGACTCGCCGAAAGTAAATGTGTTCTGCGCCATCTCCAAGAATCATATTTATGGCCCAGTCAAGAATATGACAAAAAATTCAAACAAAATGGTGTTGGAAAATACATGAATAGATAGGTTATTAGTGAGAGGGGAGAGCGATAACAACAATATACAAAAAATAGGACATACTGTTGCAATATACGAGCGTGTGTGATACACAGGCAGTACATGGGTTCTCCTCCTAAAAAGACATACATGTGAAATAGGGGGCCATGCTCTTGAGACGAGTACTGTAGGCAAATCATCTAGCAGGAGATACGTAGGTTTTAGGCAATCAATGGAGACCCAGTCTTCTTTACTGTGGATGTTAAGGAGGAATGCTTTTGGCGTATGGCCGATCACGAGAAAATGGCCTTTGTAAGGGGAC
>NC_090725.1:202273863-202286363 GCF_036898095.1 Palaemon carinicauda | reverse complement strand
CCTCGCTCTCCACATCAGCGCACCAACGGATGCCTACGCCCACCTCCTCACGTCATACCCGGAAGTTTTCCATCCAGAACTTCGCCAAACGCCCACGGTTCCTGCCAAGCACGGTATTTATCACCATATCAAGACGACGGGACCCCCAGTCTTCGCAAAATTCAGACGTTTGGCACCGGAACGATTGGCAGCCGCCAAACAGACGTTCGCCGAAATGGAGGAAATGGGCTTTTGCCAAAAGGCCTCCAGCCCATGGTCGTCACCCTTACACATCGTTCTGAAGAAAGACGGCTCCCTCTGTCCGTGCGGGGATTACAGGCGCCTGAACATGCAGACAAAACCGGATCACTACCCCCTCCCAAACATTGCCGATGTGACCTCCTACCTGCACAAAGCGAAGGTTTTCTCTACGCTCGACCTCCTGAAGGGGTATTATCAGGTACCTATGAACCCAGAAGACATCCCCAAGACCACCATCACCACTCCGTTTGGTACATACACCTTCAATTACTCCGGTTTTGGCCTTCATATGCTGGGGCCACGTTTCAACGTCTCATGGATGGCATCTTAGGGGACCTCCCTTTCTGTGTATGTTATGTGGACAACACACTTGTGTTCTCCTCCTCAAAAGAGGAACACCTCTGTCACCTGCGCATCGTGCTCGACCGCCTGCAACAAAACGGCCTTGTAGTCCGGTACGACAAGTGTACCTTTGGCGCCAACGAAGTGTCGTTCTTAGGGCACCGCATTACTCCTGAAGGAGTCCATCCCCTCCCTGAGAAGGTAGCAGCCGTTCAGGACTTCCCCACGCCCTCGACCATCAAAGCTCTGCAGGAAATCTTGGTACATACACCTTCAATTACTCCCGTTTTGGCCTTCGTAATGCTGGGTCCACGTTTCAACGTCTCATGGATGGCATCTTAGGGGACCTCCCCTTTTGTGTATGTTATGTGGAAGACACGCTTGTGTTCTCCTCAAAAGAGGAACACCGCCGTCATCTGCGCATCGTGCTCGACCGCCTGCAACAAAGGGGCCTTGTAGTCCGGTACGTCAAGTGTACCTTTGGCGCCAATGAAGTGTCGTTCTTAGGGCACCGCATCACTCCTGAAGGAGTCCATCCCCTCCCTGAGAAGGTAGCAGCCGTTCAGGACTTCCCTGTGCCCTCGACCATCAATGCTCTGCAGGAATTCTTGGGCATAATAAACTATTATCACCGTTTTCTTCTAGCCATTGCCGCCATTCTTGCTCCCCTCTACGCCTCCCTCAAGGGCAAGCCAAAGGACCTGAAGTGGGGTCCCCTTCAAGAAGCGGCCTTCTGCAATGCAAAGATAGCCCTATCAACTGCTGCGGCTCTCACTTTTCCTATCCCACATGCCCCTCTCCTTCTCTCCACCGATGCCAGCGACGTCGCTATTGGTGCAGTACTCGAGCAGGTGGTCAACGGCTCGCCCCACCCATTGGCCTTCTTCAGCAGAAAACTGTCCAAGGCAGAATCGGGTTATTCTACCATCGATCGTGAATTGCTGGCGGTGCACTTGGCTCTCCGTCACTTTCGCCATTTCTTAGAAGGTATGCCCTTCGTCATTTGCACAGACCACATGCCTCTGGTGCACGCCTTTACTCGACAGTCTGACGCCTGGTCCACCCGGTAACGCCGACATCTCTCCACCGTGGCTGATTACAATTGCACCCTTCGATACGTCCCTGGGAAAATGAATCCCATTGCCGATGCCCTGTCAAGAAACACGTTGGCTGCCATTCAACTGGGATTGGATTACTACGCCCTGGCTGAAGCCCAACAACAGGATCTAGAGTATCAAGCATGTAGGACATCCTGCACGTCCCTCCGTTGGGAAGACTTTCCCCTCGAAGACTACAACACCACCCTCCTCTGTGACGTTAGTACTGGTAGACCGCGACCGTAGATTTCTGCTCCCATGCACTGGCAGGTGTTTGATTTCATTCACGGCCTTTCTCATCCCTCGTGCCGTTCTACTGCACAGCTGCTAAAGACGAAGTTCATTTGGCACGGTATTTCTAAGGATGCTAAGGATTGGGTCCGCGCCTGTACTTCTTGCCAAACTTCCAAAGTACATCGACACACGGATTCAGGAGTGGGCACCTTTCCTCAACCTTAGTGTCGTTTCGCACACATTCACGTCGATGTTGTAGGCCCCCTACTCACATCACAAGGACATCGTTACCTGTTTGCCGTCATCGACCGCTCCACTCGTTGGCCTGAAGCCATTCCCATGGATACTGCAACGTCCGCCTCATGTACATCTGCCTTACTCTCAGGATGGATTGCAAGATTTGGTATCCCTGAGCATATTACTTCTGGCAGGGGTACCACTTTCACCTCTCAATTGTGGACATCATTAGCGAATCTCCTGGGCATCACCCTACATCAGACAACGGCCTACAACCCCGCTGCCAATGGAATGGTTGAACGTTTTCATCGCACCATCAAAGCAGCTTTGATGTCCCGCTGCAAGGATTCCAACTGGTTTACTCAGCTTCCCTGGGTCCTCCTTGGACTAAGGACCACTCCTAAAAATGCCCTCGACGTCTCGGCAGCTGAAATGGTGTATGGCAACCCGTTGGTCGTCCATGCCAAATTTTTTCCTTCTACAACCTCCTCCGACGATCTCCAGCGCATACGTCACGTCGTGGGCCCTTTCCTTGTGATCCGACGCAGTCCGAAAGCATTCCTACTAAACATTCGTGGCAAAGAAGATTGGGTCTCCATTGATCGTCTAAAACCTGCTTATCTCCTGCCAGATGACCCGCCAACAGTTCGCCTCTCTAGATCAGGGCACCCTATTTAACCTGTACAGTATGTAATTCTTAGGGGGGGGAGCCATGTACCAACCGTGTGTCACATGATCATACATAGTTCATTTTGTGTATATATTATGCTTGTATCTTCGCTCTTCCCTCGCACTAAAAAGAACCAGAATAAACATGTCTACTTTTCTCCTCTGTAACAGTGTCTGTTTTTTTAACATGAAATTTCTTGTTGCTTTGAGCTTTTGTATATAAAGGAGAGTGATCTATGATAAATTTACTCAGTTGCTTTCATACTGTCTTTGAGTCACAACCTTCTCTCGGCCCGTCACAATTTTCCCCGAGTGTCTGCGTTCTTTTGATTCTAACTACTTACGTCATGTAAAAAGAAAAGCTTAGTGACAGGAGAGACTACTGCTGCTAGTGTTGGCCTAATTACACTTAGTTTGTTCACTGACAACCATTTGCACATTTCTTCGCACCTGCCCCAATTTTGGAGGGGTACTAGAATAACTGCGTCCGATGGGCGTAGGTAAGTGGCTGGAGAGGTTAGTGGTTGGGGCATAGGTGAGAGGTGGTATATGTGGGTGGTGGGCGGCTTTGTAGCCACTCCGCTATTTCATGGGGTGGGAGTCCGTGTCCTACTGCATTAATGTCAACTTCGGTCGATGTTGAATTGTTGTCCACTTCGTCAGGAGTAGAGGCGTCGATGTAAGTCTGGAAGGCAGTGAAATGGCTGTCTATAAGGGCATTGACTTTGATCATCAAGGCCTTCATGAGCAAAATATCGACATCGAGGATGGCAGCATGTACAAGTTTGGATAGGCGCCGTATCCAAAGTGCATGGAGTAGATTCACTTCACGAGGAGAGTCGTTAGCAACAGGTTGCTGGCGAGCAATACTGGTCATTTCCCTGAGGGCAAGCAAAGCCTTTTGGTTCCCCCAATGGTTGTTGAGAGAGTGGAAAAAGTTTTGATATGCGGGCGGCCGGTGATAGCGGGTACTGCTCCACGAGGTATTATTTGAGATCTTTATACGTTATGAGGGTGTCCCCTTGTTTACACAGCCAATCGGAGATTTCCGTGTCCCTGGGGGATGGCCGCAAAAATATAATCAGCAATGGTGCTTCACCGAATTACAACCTTTATGCGAAACTGGACTTCAGCACATTGGAACCAGGTGAATGCTTCTCCGCTGACGAACATCAGCAAAAGCTAAGGCATGGGAGGTAGTTGAACACAACGGTGTCACCAATGTGTTGGCGAGGAGTTAGGTTATAACTGAGAGACTTTTGAATGCAACTGAACTTTATTTGATTGGAGCTTGAGTATTATACAACTCGTTCCAGTCAAGAACAACAAAATAATTCCAACACAATGGTGCAGTAAAATACATGAATAGAGAGGTTATCAGTGAGAGGGGACAGTGATAACAACAATATACAAAACATAAGAAATACCGTTAATGTACGAGCATGTGTGATACACAAGCGGTACAAAAGTTTTACAATGAATTTTCTCTGGAGAAAATATCTACTTCCTCTGAGGCTGAAATTATGTTTGTATCATATTGCTTATTTATCTTTCTTGACCTTTCTTTAGTTGATTTCTATTGTGTTGCCACACAAATTCTTGGCCTATAGCTCCAGCTCTTCATACCTTTCTCTAAGTGATTTTAGAAACTTTCCAAGAAAGTCAATAAGAGCACCCCCATTTTATTTTTTTAAGTCAGCATCAATGGTTTTCAGAGCTTTACTCATTTTGTTGAACTGTACAAGTATTGGATTCCACATCTTAGCCATCAAAGTTGTCTCAAGACTGGTCATTTTGTTTTACAATGCTCTGAGTCACTGTTAAAATCTCATAGAGCATTTAAAATAAAGTTGTATCCATCTACAAGGACTTTGGTAGCATCAACTCTTGCTGACTAACGAGTGTCTGAACGACTTTGAAATTAGTACTCGTTTCCTTCCCGCCAAATACTTCATTAGATTTTCTCATGGTTGTGTAGGCTAACTGCTCTTACACAGCAAGACACTGAGGATATTAGTAATTTTGAACTAAAGGCTACAACTTCAAATTTGGATAACAATGAAAATGATAGTCACGCATATTATTCTTCATCATATATTGGCGTTTGTTTTAAATTTGTCTGTTACTTTAACTTAAGGCCATTAATAGCACTTTTTGCAGAGGTAATCGTTACAATTTCTAAAGAAAGTAAGAAAAATAATAAATAAACTTTTCTCAGTATGTTACGGCCCAACCCCTTGGTCACAAAATAATTTTTTCCCAACATCTTACAAATTTCACACCTATATTTATTTTGATCCGGGCACTCCTTAGGGCAATTGCCCCCTATGCTCTCCTCATAAATCCGGCCCTGAAAACGATAAGCTGAATTTTCATCTAAGAACAGTTTCCTTTCTTGCTAAAATTATCCTCAAATCCTCTAATTATCTGGATTTCCCATCCACCTTAAATCAAATGGCCAGAGACTTTTCTTGACAACCATTATATATATATATATATATATATATATATATATATATATATATATATATATATATATATATATATATATATATATATATATAAGTATATATATATATATATATATATATATATATATATATATATATATATATATATATATATATATATATATATATATATAAGGGAGGGCTGAGCTTTCCCTCGGGTAGGACGAGAGTGAGTAGTCATACCCTGTGAGAGTGGGATGCGTGTGGTTGCATTTCAATATAAATATTTAGTCGTCTTTTTGACGTGTTGCGCACACTATTAGATAATTTGTTTAGATATATTTTTCAATTTCAAGGTTAACTTGAATACCGGTTCCATTTACGAGTTTAGTAAAACGTGATAATGAGTTAATTGCTGTTAGATGCTTATTATACAGGCTTGTTTAAGTTTCCTTACTTCATTAAAACACAATTAATAAGGTTTAGCAAAATATGTTTACTACATTCAAAAGCCTTTGTTAGGAGAATAATCTTCAAAAGAATATCCGCTGAAATCCTTTAAATAGAGTCTAGAGGCTCGTTTGAAGACTTTTTATTCCTTATATGGCGGTTCATATCAGCATCTATATTTGATCTTAAACCCTTTATGGAAGCTCCTTTTAAATGATCATCTGCATAGGGACGCATTAATGTTTACCGTCGATTCTTTTTTTTTTTTATTCGTGTCCATCGTGATATTCATTACAATATTTTAGCGAGTTCATGATTGATTCAGATTCTAGTCTTCTAAGAAGTGATAGCAATTGCTAGAAAAGTACAACAGAGCGAAAATTCAAGTCGTCACGGATGGGGAAATATTTTTCCCAAGGAAAATAGTCCAAGGCAAACAATATGGGATGAAGTTTTCTTGCTAACAATGTCCCCTAAATGTTTTCTTTATCATTAAAAGATATTCCCTGGTATCAAAAGAAAACTGGATTTACAATAATCAATACCAGCCAAAAAAGACTCGGCGCTAATTTTGAAAACTAATTTGTTAAATTCCCCCCGTTACTCCTATATCCTCCTTTTAAGCGGAATTTATTGCTCGACATTATAGCTTCCCTATAAAAAATACAGAGATACCAGGTATTGCACGAAACCTGGCATTTAGTTCAAAATGTGTGGCTGTTGCGCATTGGGTGTAGTTATCATGATGACGTCATGGGACAGCAGTTAACTTCCCCGTGACCCTCCTCCCTATAATGTACGTGTCTCTCACATCCCGTTTTCTATGGCTTAATTTCTGCGAGAATAGGGTGAAACCAGTATTGGACTATGGGCCGATTCACTCTAAAGGCTTCAGTTCGTTTTCGTATGGATATGGTTAGTTTACGTTCCAGCAAAATGGCAGTGTTCACACTATATGTTTCCAATACGTTCAGTGTGGATACAACTGTTGCTATGATATGGCGCCAAAAATAAATTACTCTAAAACAGCTCGCTGCAATAGCATTACTTATAGAGGACGGATGTGCCAAGTGAAGAGGAAGCTGGAGGGAGATACTGGAATATCAGTAAACAATTACTAGACGATGAAAATATGTCTTACCAGTACTTTAGAATGTCATTATTCCAATTCAATTATTTAATTAAGAAAATTTAAGATAATCTGCCCAAGGTCAAATTAACCTTCGAGAAAAAGGCATTTCACCTCGGGAGACACTGACTGCCTCAGTTTGCATGGGTGGGTGAATTTACTGTAGATTGGCCTTCCTAGAAGGGGCCACTGGCTCTTGCCAATCAATAGCAGCCTGTAAGTGGAATATGGATGTGAATAAGATAAGGTCATGTATAGAGGATGGTGATGAAATGGAAGGAATGGAATGAGAGCACCATGACGACCATGGCAGGAGTCCGAAGCCCAGTACAGGCGCTGAAAAGCAAACGTCGTTCCCAAATCCGGATCCTCTTTGGTCCTGGATAAATTTAATTTTCTTTTCTTATTTCAGCGATCCCGGAGAAGTGAATGTTTCAGGTTAATATTATTAAACTCAACGTGTTATACAATAAAAGATTTATTTTACATATATCATAATTCACTAAACATTTTATTACACAAAGCTATTAATCATTTAACGTTTTATTACACAAATAATAATAATAATAATAATAATAATAATAATAATAATAATAATAATAATAATGATAATAAAAAACTATATATATATATATATATACATACACACACACACACACACACATATATATATATATATATATATATATATATATATATATATATATATATATATATATATATATATATATATATAGAGAGAGAGAGAGAGAGAGAGAGAGAGAGAGAGAGTTTATTTTTTGATACCTTAAATTTCTATCAACTCTCACCATTCATTATTGCTTAAGTAGCCGACAATTGGTCACGTTAGTAAGAACGTCTTCATTATGTTTAATTCTCCCCAGCCAGAACGTGACCGAAACTGATACGTATCTCTGTTCACACTGGGCAGTAGTATACGTATATCTTTCGTACGTATAAGTTTCGTACGTTGGAGATTTCTTCCAAATGTATTCGAGCCGTACGAACGAAAGCATTACGAAAGACGAACGAAGACCGAACCGTGTAGTGTGAACAGCCCCATTAGTTTATAGGTAGTAGGTTAGCCAGGGCACCAGCCACCCGATAAATTATTATGCCGAGAGAGTTATTGAGTCCTTTGACTGGCCAGACAGTACTACATTGGATCTCTCTCTCTCTCTCTCTCTCTCTCTCTCTCTCTCTCTCTCTCTCTCTCTCTCTCTCTCTCGTTACGGCTCATTTTGTCTTTGCTTACACATACACCGAATAGTCTGGCATATTCTTTCCACATCCTCCTCTGTCTTCATACACTTGGCAACAATGAGATTACCAAACAATCCTTCTTCGCCCAAGTCGCCAACTATTGCACTGGAATTGTTCAGTGGCTACTCTCCCTTTGATAAGGATAGAAGAGACTCGCTAGCTATGGTAAGCAGCTCTTCTAGGAAAAGGGTACTCCAAAATTAAATCATGGTACTCTAGTCTTGGGTAGTGCTATAGCCTCTGTACTATGGCCTTCCTCTGTCTTGGATTTGAGTTCTCTTGCTTGGGCGCACACTCGGTCATGCTGTTCTATCTTATTTTTTGTTTATTTTTTTTTAATAGTTTATCTATGAAAGATCTAGTTTAATGTTGTTACTGTCACATCCATACTGCACTATGAGTTCCTGGGTTGCAACCTGTCTCACTCATACTGTGCTGTGAGTTCCTGTGTAGCAATCTGTCACACCCACACTGTGCTGCGAGGTCCTATGTTGAAACCTGTTACACCGATACTGTGCTGTGAGTTCCTGTGTTGCAACCTGTGACACCCACACTGTACTGCGAGTTCCTGTGTTGCAATCTGTCACACCTACACTGCGCTGTGAGTTCCTGTGTTGAAATCTGTCACACCCATACAGAGTTGCGAGTTCCTATGTTTCAACATGCCACACCAATACTGCGTTGCAAGTTCCTGTGTTGCAACCTGTCACACCCACACTGCACTGTGAGTTCCTGTGTTGAAATCTGTCACACGCATACTACGTTGCGAGTTCCTGTGATGCAACTTGCCACACCCACACTGCACTGGGAGTTCCTGGGTTGAAATCTGTCACGCGCATATTACGTTGCGAGTTCCTGTGTTGCAACCTGTCATAGCCATACTGCATTGCAAATTCCTGTGTTGCAACCGGTCACACCCATACTGCGCTATGATTTCCTGGGTAGCAACTTGTCACACCCACACTGCGCTGTGAGTTCCTGTGTTGCAATCTGTCACAGCCACACTGTGCTGCGAGTTCCTGTGTTAAAACCTGTCACATCCACACTGTGCTGCGAGTTCCTGTGTTGCAACCTGTCCCACCCATACTGTGCCACGATTTCCTGTGTTGAAACCTGTCACACCCATACTATGGTGCGAGTTCCGGTGTTGCAACATATCCCTATACTGCATCGCGAGTTCCTGTGTTGAAACATGTCACACCCATACTGTGCTGCGGGTTCCTGTGTTGCAGCCTGTCACACCCATACTGTGCAGTGAGTTCCTGTATTGAAATATGTCATACCCATACTGTGCTGCGAGTTCCTGTGTTAAAATATGTCACACCCATACTGTGCTGCGAGTTCCTGTGTTGTAACCTGTCGCACCCATAATGCGCTGTGAGTTCCTGTGTTGAAACCAGTAACACCCATACTGTGCTGCGAGTTCCTGTGTTGAAACATGTCACACCCATACTGTGCTGCGAGTTCCTGTGTTGCAACCTGTCACACCCATACTGTGCAGCGAGTTCCTGTGTTGAAATATGTCACACTCATACTGTGCTGCGAGTTCCTGTGTTGCAACCTGTCACACCCATACTGTGCAGCGAGTTCCTGTGTTGAAACATGTCACACCCATACTGTGCTGCGAGTTCCTGTGTTGCAACCTGTCACACCCATACTGTGCAGCGAGTTCCTGTATTGAAATATGTCATACCCATACTGTGCTGCGAGTTCCTGTGTTGAAACATGTCACACCCATACTGTGCTGCGAGTTCCTGTGTTGCAACCTGTCACACCCATACTGTGCTGCGAGTTCCTGTGTTGCAACATGTCACACCCATAATGCGCTGTGAGCTCCTGTGTTGAAACCTGTCACACCCATACTGTGCTGCGAGTTCCTGTGTTGAAACATGTCACACCCATACTGTGCTGCGAGTTCCTGTGTTGCAACCTGTCGCACCCATAATGCGCTGTGAGTTCCTGTGTTGAAACCAGTAACACCCATACTGTGCTGCGAGTTCCTGTGTTGAAACATGTCACACCCATACTGTGCTGCGAGTTACTGTGTTGCAACCTGTCACACCCATACTGTGCAGCGAGTTCCTGTGTTGAAATATGTCACACTCATACTGTGCTGCGAGTTCCTGTGTTGCAACCTGTCACACCCATACTGTGCAGCGAGTTCCTGTGTTGAAACATGTCACACCCATACTGTGCTGCGAGTTCCTGTGTTGCAACCTGTCACACCCATACTGTGCAGCGAGTTCCTGTAATGAAATATGTCATACCCATACTGTGCTGCGAGTTCCTGTGTTAAAACATGTCACACCTATACTGTGCTGCGAGTTCCTGTGTTGCAACCTGTCACACCCATACTGTGCAGCGAGTTCCTGTGTTGAAATATGTCACACCCATACTGTGCTGCGAGTTCCTGTGTTGCAACCTGTCACACCCATAATGCACTGTGAGTTTCTATGTTGAAACCAGTAACACCCATACTGTGCTGCGAGTTCCTATGTTGAAACCAGTAACACCCATACTGTGCTGCGAGTTCTTGTGTTGCAACCTGTCACACCCATAATGCGCTGTGAGTTCCTGTGTTGAAACCTGTCACACCCATACTGTGCTGCGAGTTCCTGTGTTGAAACATGTCACACCCATACTGTGCTGCGAGTTCCTGTGTTGCAACCTGTCACACCCATACTGTGCAGCGAGTTCCTGTGTTGAAATATGTCACACCCATACTGTGCTGCGAGTTCCTGTGTTGCAACCTTTCCCACCCATACTGTGCTGCGAGTTCCTGTGTTGAAACCAGTAACACCCATACTGTGCTGCGAGTTCCTGTGTTGAAATATGTCACCCCCATACTGTGCTGCGAGTTCCTGTGTTGAAACCTTTCCCACCCATACTGTGCTGCGAGTTCCTGTGTTGAAACATGTCACACCCATACTGTGCTACGAGTTCCTGTGTTGAAATATGTCACACCCATACTGTGCTGCGAGTTCCTGTGTTGCAACATGTCACACCCATACTGTGCAGCGAGTTCCTGTGTTGAAACATGTCACACCCATACTGTGCTGCGAGTTCCTGTGTTGCAACCTGTCACACCCATACTGTGCAGCGAGTTCCTGTGTTGAAATATGTCACACCCATATTGTGCTGCGAGTTCCTGTGTTGCAACCTGTCACACCCATAATGCGCTGTGAGTTTCTGTGTTGAAACCAGTAACACCCATACTGTGCTGCGAGTTCCTGTGTTGAAACATGTCACACCCATACGGTGCTGGGAGTTCCTGTGTTGTGACCTGTCATACCCATACTCCGCCCACCACCTATGACATGTGGCCCTACACTCTCTATTTTGTTACGAGTTCGTTTGATTCTTTGTATGTTTGATGTTGGGAGTATGAGTGTTATACCTACGAATATGATGAACACATATATAAGATAACTGTTTATATGTAATTCGATCAGCTTCCTGAAATATATCTAAAGAATTTATTCTAATTGAAACATTAATTGCACATTTTAAGGTAATTATGATTGTAACTATTCTAATTCTATTTAATTGTAAATGTAACTGTAGTTTTAGTATTTTTTTTTTCAAAGAATGAAGAATAAGAGTTGTTTTGGATGCTACCTAGCTTTTAGGGGGAATTTTAATAAGTCATCTTACCAGCAGTGTAAGGTGATAATTGAAGTTGTTTTTTTATATTTTTTTTCTGAGAAAGATTTTTAGTCAATTTTTTTTTTCTTATAGGCATTATAATTTTCCACACAGTGACTTCATATGAAGAGGGGTATTTATGCTTACGTTAATTTCTGCTGGAAGTCTAAATTTTAAAACGTTTCTTTTGTATTTGTATTAAAGATTCTATACGTCAAAACTTGCAATTGTTGCAAAATATTTTTCAAAAAGGAGACCAAACTCAAGTATACGTAGGTTTTGCAATAATTAATCAGCAATCTCTTTGTGTTTACATGGGAATAGGTGATAAGTGTACGTAAAATAATTGCGCAAAAAATAAGATATTTGTATTTGTAACTTTAATTGAAATTTATAGTTATCAGAAGTTGAAACCAATGATTATAATTGCTCTTGTTACTGTTTGATCCTTTTAATTGTAGTTATATTTTTGATGTGATAAGAAGACAGTTAATTGGAATTGTGAGTATAATTGACATAAACCATATTAATTATTTCAAGATTGTTATCTAGCTCATTTCATGAATTTGCTCTTCGAGGCATTTAGTCCTGATTATAATGATATTAATTTCTAACAGAAACACCTATTACACGATGTTAGATTTAATATTAGTATCTTTATATCTTAACATAATCAATATTTTGGCTATCGATTTATCCCGCAGCCAAGGAATGATATGATAATATATGAAGCAAAGTTATTGT
>NC_090725.1:202263863-202268863 GCF_036898095.1 Palaemon carinicauda | reverse complement strand
GTTTACTGGCTTATTGTACATAATATATTATTTATTGAATTTTAAAATAATTTTATTGTTAATGTGTTATTTATTGTATTTTAAGGTGTTTGCTCTGTCCAATATGTTTGCCATAGCAGGACTTAGTTCCTTTATTGGCTTCTTATATGTAGTTTATATGTAAGAATAAATAAAGTCTAAAAGTCTATTATTATTGCTGTTGTTGTTATTATTCTTGTTATTATCCAAATTATTTTAATTATTAAAATCATTCAAATTGTTATTATTTTAATTTTAAACAGTATAATACTTTTATTACATTACTGTTTTCAAAATTATGAATAATATAATAATACTAATCATATGTGTCATTTTTAAGAATTATTATTATGAAAACAATGTATTCATTATTATGAAATTAAAATTATTAAGACTATTATGTTTACCAATAAAATTATTATTATTATTATTATTTTTATTATTATTATTATTATTATTATTATTATTACTATCATTTTCATTATTATTATTATTATTATTATTATTATTATTATTATTATTATTATTATTATTATTTTCATTATTAACATTGTTATTATCGTTATTATTATTATTATTATTATTATTATTATTATTATTATTATTATTATAGGTTGATAAAAATAAAATACATTACTGTTTTAAAAGAATTATCATCATCAGAATTATTTAGTTTTAGTAAAATTATTATTTTAGTGATTATGATAATAGAATCATAATTATCATTATAAATTATTGAAATTCATTAAAATTTTTATTCTTATAAGTAGAATTATTATTATTATTATTATTATTATTATTATTATTATTATTATTATTATTATTATTATTATTATTATTATTATTATTATTACTATTATCAAGAGGTATTAGTTTGTTGAGTGTAGTTGGAAAAGTGTATGGTAGAGTAATGATTAATAGGATTAAGGATAAAACAGAGAATGCAATCTTGGAAGTACAGGGTGGTTTTAGAAGAGGTAGGGGTTGTATGAATCAGATTTTTACAGTTAGGTAGATATACGAGAAATATTTAGCAAAAGGTAAGGAGGTGTATGTTGCGTTTATGGATCTGGAGAAAGCATATGATAGAGTTGATAGGGAAGCAATGTGGAATGTGATGAGGTTATATGGAGTTGGTGGAAGGTTGTTGCAAGCAGTGAAAAGTTTCTACAAAGGTAGTAAAGCATGTGTTAGAATAGGAAATGAAGTGAGTGATTGGTTTCCGGTGAGAGTGGGGCTGAGACAGGGATGTGTGATGTCGCCGTGGTTGTTTAATTAACTTGTATGTTAATGGAGTGGTGAGAGAGGTGAATGCTCGAGTGCTTGGACGAGGATTAAAACTGGTAGGCGAGAATGACCATGAATGGGAGGTAAATCAGTTGTTGTTTGCAGATGATACTGTACTGGTAGCAGACACAGAAGAGAAGCTTGACCGACTAGTGACAGAATTTGGAAGGGTGCGTGAGAGAAGGAAGTTGAGAGTTAATGTGGGTAAGAGTAAGGTTATGAGATGTACGAGAAGGGAAGGTGGTGCAAGGTTGAATGTCATGTTGAATGGAGAGTTGCTTGAGGAGGAGGATCAGTTTAAGTACTGGGGGTCTGTTGTTGCAGCAAATGGTGGAGTGGAAGCAGATGTACGTCAGAGAGTGAATGAAGGTTGCAAAGTGTTGGGGGCAGTTAAGGGAGTAGTAAAAAATAGAGGGTTGGGCATGAATGTAAAGAGAGTTCTATATGAGAAAGTGATTGTACCAACTGTGATGTATGGATTGGAGTTGTGGGGAATGAAAGTGATGGAGAGACAGAAATTGAATGTGTTTGAGATGAAGTGTCTAAGGAGTATGGCTGGTGTATCTCGAGTAGATAGGGTTAGGAACGAAGTGGTGAGGATGAGAACGGGTGTAAGAAATGAGTTAGCGGCTAGAGTGGATATGAATGTGTTGAGGTGGTTTGGCCATGTTGAGAGAATGGAAAATGGCTGTCTGCTAAAGAAGGGGATGAATGCAAGAGTTGATGGGAGAAGCACAAGAGGAAGGCCAAGGTTTGGGTGGATGGATGGTGTAAAGAAAGCTCTGGGTGATAGGTGGATAGATGTGAGAGAGGCAAGAGAGCGTGCTAGAAATAGGAATGAATGGCGAGCGATTGTGACGCAGTTCCTGTAGGCCCTGCTGCTTCCTCCGGTGCCTTAGATGACCGCGGAGGTAGCAGCAGTAAGGTATTAAGCATTATGAAGCTTCATCTGTGGTGGATAATGTGGGAGGTTGGGCTGTGGCACCCTAGCAGTACCAGCTGAACTCGGTTGAATCCCTGGTTAGGCTGGAGGAACGTAGAGAGTAGAGGTTCCCTTTTTTGTTTGTTTCATTTGTTGATGTCGGCTAACCCCCAAAATTGGGGGAAGTGCCTTTGGTATATGTATGTATATGTATGTATGTATGTATGTATGTATTATTATTATTAGATATAACTGATTTTACTTTTTTAAATAAAAATAAAAATTCCATTAATTTAATTAATTTTAATATAGCACCAAAAATATTATGAGCATTATCTAATAATAACAATAATAAAAAAAAATAATAATAATATTAATAATAATAATAATAATAATAATAATAATAATAATAATAATAATAATAATAATAATTGTTTTCATTATTATTATTATTATTATTATTATTATTATTATTATTATTATTATTATACTTATCATTGGTATTAAATTTTCAAAAAATATCAAAACCACTATAATTCTTATTGCTAGTGATTATTACTGATGGTATTAATATTTTTATAATTTGAAATTACTTTTATCATTGTCATTAAAACCTTTATTATTATTATTATTATTATTATTATTATTATTATTATTATTATTATTATTATTATTATTATTATTAATAATAATAATAATAATAATAATAATAATAATAATAATAATAATAATAGTATTAATAATACGATTACTACTACTACTACTACTACTACTTTAATAATAATAATAATAATAATAATAATAATAATAATAATAATATTTGTCGCCAATTAGCAAAATTATTATGAATGGAAAAGTATTGATTTAAAAGCTCAAGATAGAGATGACTGGCGAAATCTAATCGAAGCCCATTGCGTCAATAGGCGTAGGAGGACATGATAATGATGTTTGTTTTGGATAGTTCTGCTAATTTTATTTTATATATCTTGGATTGTACCATCATTTCCAATCCTTTTCTTATTAAGTTTTAGGTCTTTCCTGATAGTTTTCCTTCATCTTGTTTAGAAACCTTATTACCTATCGGTTGTGCTGATTTCAATACAAATTTTGTTAAATTACTGTCCATTTCTTCTTTCATTGCCATAATTTCATTATGTAGAGGGGGTTACCTATTTTGTATTCCTGAACTAAACTCACCAGATTTTTCCCTCTTTACTGGAGTGTTTATTTTTTTCTTGAAATTAGTTTTTCTCTTTCTTTCCATAGATCTACACAAATTTTGCTTTAACTTTTTCAACACTCCTATTGCTCTAAATATATTAACTTTTTTGCCAAAAATAATATCTCGTTTTTTTGTTTTTTTCATTGGGTCTTCTCCATTTCCATTTTCTATCTTTTTTTTTTTTTTAGAAAAAGGTGTTCATAAGTTTAAGACTGTTTTTTTTTTTTCCATCAAATTCTACAAGCATTTCTTCTCTGTTATTCCTTGCACCTATCCAAATTGACCTACTGCTGATTCCTGTCTTTTTTTTTACATACTTTAGCATTGAAATCACCCAAAATAAATGTAAACTGATTCTTATTTTTTTTATAGATATCTCCAGATCTTCACAAAAGGTTTTTATTTCTTCCAGTGTATGGGATATAGTTATTGCATACAATTGAATGATGTTCCATTTTCACTTTTTATTTAATTTGATAATTAATAATGCAATTTAGAGTACTTCCCAATAGGATGAATAAAGGAAAGCTTCCTGAGAGATTAAATTTGTAAAGTTTGTACAATGTCTAGTTAAGGGGGAGGAGACTGTTATGTATTTTGTACTGTAATACTATATGTGCTACGTGTATTAAAAGTAATGTTGCACAGTATTGCATTGATAGAACATGTTAAGACATTGAGTATAAGTGTAGTAGCGTATGTTATGTATGATTTAATCATTAATTAATTGCCCTAAAGTTAGGATGTGATTCATCTTACTTTTCTATTGCAGTAGGACCCAATCTTTTAAAGAGTGATGCTCATGTGTTAATTTTGTATTGTTCTGTACGAGTTTATTTTACATATTCTCATTCGAGAGTCATAAGTCTATTAGAGAAGATAAAAGATGTAAGCCTGAGATAAATTAAACGTATTTTAATAAGAAGTCTCTGATTATATCCCATCTACACAAAAACAAATTCGGTGAAGATGATGGGATATGAACGTTATGAACAAATTAACTAATGTATTATTATTCGTGAGTGAGCTGATATCAAGTAAGTGTAATGTAGGTCAGAAATTACAAGTACCTCCAAATTTCTCTATGTTAACTGAAACATTTTTGTTAATTAGAAAACCCACTCCATTTTCCCTGTTCCTTTCATAACCTCTGAAGCATAGTATATGGTCCTCTTTTAACTCTATATAAGATCCACTTCTAATTTTACTAACTCCCATTATATCCCAATTTATTTCTTCCAGCTCTTCTGGTGACACAGTAATACCTTCTTTCCTAAGCAGGGTCCTGATATTGTATTTTGCAAGGTACAGCTTCCTAAGATGGCTTGTTCTAGAACAGATATGTTTAGCAACTCCTGCAATAGGATATAACTGCCTAACACCTTGGGCAGTTGTTCCACTACCGCTGGGGACTGGAGGCCAAGACGGGATTATTTTCTTTATATCTGGGTTTTGGTCAGCTTTCATCACTAAACTAGCCCCTGCAGATGTTGACGTTGGGAGATTTTCGTCTGATCCCCCACAGCAAACCAAAGCAGTATGTTGGCCCGG
>NC_090725.1:202256363-202258863 GCF_036898095.1 Palaemon carinicauda | reverse complement strand
TTAGCAACGTTTAGCAGAAAACGAGACAAATACTGTATAAAGCCATATGGACAATGGACACCAGTTAGGTCAGTTGGCTTTGGCCTTTTTGCATGGCTTTTAATTTCTTTGGATTAGGGCTGATTCCTTTATCAGAGATGGTGTGACCCATGAAGGTGATACATGATTCTTCAATGCACGACTTCTTGTTATTGAGTTTAATGTTCTTTTCCTTGCACCTCTCCTTTAGTTTATGTAAGTTTGACTTATGGTTATGCTTTGCAGCTTCCAGATCTTCCCCTTGACCAATAACCACAATGTCATTGGCTACACACAGAACACCAATATGACCTTCTAGTGCCTTTTGGAAAATCTCTCTTGAGACTTTCAGGGCAAAAGGTAGTCTTTTCAAACGATAGCCTCCAATGGGATTGTCATGGAGGTTAGCTTACTAGACTGTACATCTAGTCTGACATGCCAGAATGCACTTTCCACATCCAGACCAATGAAGATTTTGGCATGAGTGAGTCGAGGAATAACCTCATCAAATGTAGGTAGTTTATAGTGTTCCCTTTTTAAAGCCAGATTGAGAGGTTGTGGATCCACAAAGATCCACTGGTTTTCTCCACAACGGCCATTTGGCTTACCCATTAAGTAGGTTTGTCAACTGGCTCAAACACCCATGTCTGTGTAAAGGTGAACTTCGTCTAGATCACCAAGCTCAGAGACTAACACTTTTCCTGCATTGAAGTTGTCCTTGTAATCGTTAACAATTCATCTTTTGCACTGAAGCAATACCAAGATTATTGAACTTGTTGAAGACGACAATAAAGTTACTCTTAGTACTTTTTCCTGTCTTTGGGTTAGTTACATACACATAAGCTTCTCCCATTGAATTTTCAGAAGAGTTATTCCACATAGTCAGGCTTAGTTTGGCTGGTTTCTCTTGACTTTTGAGGACATATTTTTGCTTGATAATGTTAACTTTAGCTCCACTATCAATTTTGAAGTTGACGTCGCAGTTATAGGAAATCATTCTGGCTCTGATCATTCCAGCCATGCTTCCTTATCATCGAAGTCTTGAAATGATTCACCGGAGTTGGCTTTCTGATCATTTAGACTATTGACTTTACATTTTCTTTCTTTTCTTTTTGGGGAAAATTTTAAGGAGTTTACCTCCCCACACTTATGGCATTCGGTTTCATAAGCAGGAAAGCTCTCGTTAGTCGCAATGTGCTTCCTACCAAAGAACTTGCAGTTATACATAAGCATCGAGTCTGCTTATTAGATGGTATAATAGACTTGGAAGTGAGAGACTTTGCAGATTTAGCTTTGACAATGTCCATGTTCCGCTCTTTCTCTAAATCTTTACCATATTGCTCTGCCATTGCGTCAGCATGAAAGATTGTGACATCTTTCTCTAGGTCAAGATCGGCTTCTCTCAGTAATCTGGCTTGTAGACAGCCTTTAATAACAAAAATAAGTTTGTCCCGAATGAGCCGGTTCATGAACGTTCCAAAGTTACATTCAGCAGCAAGCACTATAAGTTCAGTTTATTTTATTTTAAATCACAGTTACACACAGGCATATGTAGATATGTCACAATTCAGTAGAATGCAGTTTAACCAGTTGAAGAGTGGGAGAGTCAGTAGAAACTAGTTTGTGCAATTAGCTGTGTGAGTAGATACTAGGGTTGAGAGCACATAGAGCTGCTCCTGAAATAATTTGATAGATTCTTTCCTTTTTTCACAGATTTCTGGTCTTCACTTCTTGAGAATCCCACTTTGCCACCATGATGTTAATTTCGGGTTATGAAGATATATATGTTTCTATCAGCAGGTTCTTCTTTAGAAAACAA
Organism: Palaemon carinicauda; assembly: GCF_036898095.1. NCBI lineage: Eukaryota > Metazoa > Arthropoda > Malacostraca > Decapoda > Palaemonidae > Palaemon > Palaemon carinicauda. Next base: position 202,257,026 of record NC_090725.1, on the reverse strand, counting down.
AATGGTTCCTTCTCACCAAGGATCCAGAAGAGGTGTAAAGCTTGAGAGGATCCAATAAGGTCTCATGAATAAGTGAGACAGGGAGTGCCCACTAAATGGGGCCATGAGTAGATGTTAACACTTTAGTTCTACATCACTTTAACAGAGGGCACCACTGGATTAGCTCTTCTAGCTCTATAGGGATTCAATAGTCGGTAGATGTAGTAATGGTGATGCAAAATATTCTGAACAGTTTTCCAGAAGAAAATATGCCCGAGTATAGCCCGCACGATTCGGGACAGGTGTTAGCCATGAGATCAACTTATTCAAGGAGAAGCCATAAGCATCAACCCCCAATCTGGGGAAGAGGAGAATGGAGCTAGTAGGTGAAGAGGAATCTCACTGGATGTTGACAGTGTGAGGGAGAGGGGCACCAATGAGCGGAGTACCCCACTCAGGAATCTCCCCGCTGTTATACTTTTAAAGCCTACAGTCATCTATCTTGAGATTGCTCAACAAAAAATGCAGAAAGTGGGTGGGTTGTGGTATACAACCTCTCACCCAGTATCAGAGAAAGAGGGGACAGAGGAGACAGGGGAAGGGTAAGTTGAAGGAGACCCATGCTGGCCCACTCAACCCTTCTTGCATGGCAACAACAACAGTCAATGAAGCAGTGAGCAATCA
>NC_090725.1:202228863-202251363 GCF_036898095.1 Palaemon carinicauda | reverse complement strand
TAAAAATGGATTTGATGCAGGGCTGATGAGCCTTCTATGTGGGTATATGGAGTAAACAATTTTGTGTTAGTTAAAATTATGAATGTTACAGTGTTAATTTTGTTGTTTCTCTTAGCTGGTAGGGAAACCGATTGGCGTTAAATATATATATATATATATATATATATATATATATATATATATATATATATATATATATATATGTATATATATATATATATATATATATATATATATATATATATATATATACACAGTACATATATATATATATATATATATATATATATATATATATATGTATATATATATGTATATATATATATATATATATATATATATATATATATACAGTACATATATATATATATATATATATATATATATATATATATATATATATATATATATATATATATATATAACTAATATAAAGGAGATACTCATATTAATTCTAATTACTTCAACAGAAATAAAACCATTAAAGAATATTTCTTTAACATAGGAGGGTAGCTGGAGAGGGGTCCATCTAACGACAGCTGCTGGAAAGTTTGGTTGATTGCATCTCCTTGAAGTTGGAGCAAGATTAGCACAAAGGAACCTATCTGGTCATATAAAGTCGCAACTTCTAGTGTTACGGGAGCCCCACGAGTTAAAGGCCTTGATCATTACATTGGTAGCTGTATGCATTTCTTGTATTTCATATAAACAGTCTACTGATGGGAATGGAATGGAATATATTGTAAGATCCCTAATCACTGCAGGGGCCATAAGCCTGATGACTTGATATTTTTTTTTCTGAGGATGAAGTATGTATTGGGGATAGGAGCTGAAGCAAAATACATGATAATCCTTTGAGTCTCTTCAACAAACCCTACAGCAAGGCCACTTGTTAGATCGTAGAGGTTTTCCCTTGCATTCTGGTGTTGGTTAGCTTAATGAAGTTTGTGAGTTTGAGACCCCTACTCAAACCTTCATCTTCTAATAATCCTTCAGCTGGGTTAGCACTTTGTTCCTCCTTTTCATCAACTTATCATCATCAGTTATCAAGTTCCTGTGGCGATTGAACAGAGTGGTGGGAGGAACATAAATTTCTAGTCATTGGCTACGATGGACAGCTATACGATTAGATACTTTTTATGAGGTATAAACAGCCCTCTTACAATACCTCTACCAAAGATTCATCAGCACCATCTTGAGGCACTAGCTTACGGCCTTTCAATAAAACGTGCTCTCTCACGTCAATCTATCTTTTTTCTTTTGCATCAATTCCATCTCCTGAATGTAGATCTGAGGTTGCTGAATCACTTAATAGAGATCAAGGTAAAATTAGTGCATGGTGCAAATTATGGAGTATGAAGCTGAATCCTAACAAAACTCAAAGTATAATTGTAAGTGGGTCAAGGACCTTGGCTCCTTAACATCCGGATCTCAGCATTGATAATGTTTCTTTAACTTTGTATGACTCTTTTAAAATTTTAGGTGTGATTCTCGACAGCAAATTTATTTTAGAGAAACACAATAGGCATGAGTCTTCTTCAATTGCACAAAACAAATTGGCTTATTGAGAAAGTCTTTTAAGATTTTCGGTGATCAATCTATTCTGAAGAAGTGTTTTAATTCTTTCATTCTACCTTGTTTTGAGTATTGTTCTCCTGTCTGGTCTTCAGCTGCTGAGTGTCATCTAAATTTGTTGGACAGCAACTTTCGGTGTAATAAATTTCTTATTCCTGATCTAGATATTAATCTCAGACACCGTCGCTTAATTAGTTCATTATGTATGTTGCATACGATTTTTTTAGAATTCTGACCATCCTTTACATTCAGATCTTCTCGGACAGTTTCATCCTGTTGGTAATACTAGGTATGCAGTTAATTTTAATAGTCAGGCCTTCTCCATTATAAGGCTCAATATTACACAGTACTCTAGAAGTTTTATTCCAGCTGTGACCAAGTTGTGGAATGATCTTCCTAATCGGGTGGTTGAATCAGTAGAACTTCAAAAGTTCAAACTCGCAGCAAATGTTTTTATGTTGAACAGGCTTACATAAGTCCCTTTATAGCTTATATATCAAATATTTATTTTAATGTTGTTAATGTTTTTAAAATATTTTATTTTAATGTTCATTACTTATATCGTTTATTCCTTTCCTTATTTCCTTTCCTCACTGGGCTATTCTTCCCTATTAGAGCCCTTGGGCTTATAGCATCTTGCTTTACCAGCTAGGGTTCTAGATTCGCTAGTAATGACAATAATAATGATAATCCTTCATCGTTTCGAGGAGTCTGTGTTAATCATTATTTTTATCTATCATCCATTATTCTCTCCATACGAGAAACAGCTATCTTGAAGTGATTCTGAATGAGTCATGGGGGGAAATACAATGGCGAAGAGTCCTTCCACGATCTTCACAGTATCACAAATTTACCATGAAAGAAATAGCTGGTTGGGGCTGTAATGAGATAAGTCATGTGCTTTACTATATTAATCGATATTTTCGATAAAAAAAGTACGCCTAGTTCCCAGCTAATGTTACAATTTTTTTCAGTCACTTGATAGATTGGTGCCTACATTTGCCTTGAAACTGATTTAAGTTCATCAATCCATAATCGGCTTACATTTTGCTTGCATCAACATGTTAAAAAAAAAAAAAAAAAAAAAAAAAAAAAAAAAAAAAAAAAAAAAAAAAAAAAACACGTGACTGCAGCATCAACAACTTGGACTGAAGAAGTTTGAGATTTAATGAAATTTACTCGAGGCAAGTCATTGCATCAAAGACTTCTTGATGCATAGAAACGAAGATTATATATTTTTATAACACGAGGAGAATATGAAGAAGAAATAAATGAAAATAAAAGGACCCATTAGATAGGTGATATGTACAGTGCCCAGCAAAAATGAATAAATTATATTCACAATACTTCAGTAATTTTGCTTTATAATTTTGATGGCTGGTAATTGCATCAAACTACTTGGATGAGCTTAATTTTTATAAATAAACAGAAGTGGCTTTCCAAGTTTTTTAGTTGTACATGCAAGGATAAATAACTGGAGCCTACAATAAAAACTGACTGTTTATACAGCCACTAGAGGACAAATTAGTCAAATTCAAGATAGATTAATTGCTAGTGAGGAAAAATTATTGGAATAGTGGAGGGGGGGAAATTTTAAAAGTGTGAAAAGAAATAAACCAATTAAAGAGGAATTACAGGTTTTGCCTCGAAAACATATCATTCGTTACATAAACACAATCTGCTCTATTTTAACGTTGTTACTGATCATAAGATATGTTATATTTTCACTATTACTTCTCATATACAGTTTATTTATTTCCTTATTTCCTTTCCACAATGGGGCATTTTTCCTATTTGAGCCCTGGGGCTTGTAGCATCCTACCTTTCCAACTAAGGTTTTACTTTAGCTAATAATAATAATAATAATAATAATAATTCTTCCTATTATGTTATGTTTGTAGATAAGACATGAATCTTACCTCGTATGCTAGAGATATGGGTCATTTACATGAAAATCGACAGAGAGAGAGAGAGAGAGAGAGAGAGAGAGAGAGAGAGAGAGAGAGAGAGAGAGAGAGAGAGAGAGAGAGAGAGAGAGAGAGAGAGCTGCATTTGTTGCGCACTTAAAGGTTCGTGAACAGCAATTAGAAGATTTGTTTTATATTTAATATTTCTTAATGATAAAAATTAGAAGTATTTAATTCTCCTTGATTAGTACGCTTATCAGGTAGAAAAATTCGGTCACCCTTGAATATAATTGCCTTCGTTAAAATCAAATAATTTGTAAAGGGTATGCATTCATCCCTATCTTTTTTCTTATTTCATTTATTTTTATTTTGTTTGTTTGTTTGTGAGCAACTTTACACAAAACTGCACTACCGATTTTGACCAAACTTGGTAGTAATGTGGGGTGTTACCTAAGGATGAATCTGTAACATTTTGGAAAAAGTACAAATACACATCAGACCTTTGAAAATAATCGCAATGTGAAGTAGGTGCAAATATCTTATTAGTTTATTTTTTGTTTTTGAACAACATTGCGCAAAAATTACCGAACCAATTTCCTCGCGACTTTGTGGATAATGTGAGGTATGCCCCTAAGATCAAATCCATAGGAGTTTGAAGAAAATACATTGAAGTACAAGTACGCAGTGGACTTAAGAGCAAAATAAGACTGCTTGGCGTGGTGAAGGCTTGCTCTTTACTGAGTGCCCCTGTAGTTTAGGGTTGTGGTAGCCTATTGGAAAAAATCCCTGCTTAGCGATATGTTGGACGGGAGTTCGAGACACACTCAACCTCGATAGTTTCTTGTAGTGCTTGCAACCTCACCAGGTTTGTGAACTAGGGGAGCCTGTCTACTTGCTAAGTTATCACCACCCACTCCCTAGTCCTCCCTGATCCTAGCTTCATGGAGAGGGTCTTGGGCGCTGATCATATGGATATATGGTCAGTCTCTCGGGCTTTGTTCTACTATGGCGTTGTCACTGTCCTTTGCCTCTGCCATCCATGAGTGACCTTTAAAACCTTTAAACTTTTCATTTGATATAAAACCATTGAAGGTGATACATGTTTCCTCTTCAATTAAATGATGATTCAGTGAATCAAAAACAAATTGCAAATTATTTGTGTACTATAGTAACCTAACAGTAAATAAAGACGAAACTATATTACAACATGGATACGATTTCTTTGGTAAAGATTATATAGGCAATTTACATTTAATAAACCAAATAATCACTGGCTTCTCTTAAATAAGATTACATATTAAGAACGATAATCTATGGTAAAACACAGGTTGGAAAAGAGAAGTTTGCTTAGAAACCTAATTCCATAAACGTGATCTGAATAAGAAATGTTAGTGACGTCCAATCAAATGAATTTCTAGTGAGTAACGGAGTACTCCAAGGGAATGTGTTGTCGCCTTTGTTTTTTATCCTACTCATGAATTTTGTAATGCGTAGAACGGTAGGAAATGGGTGAGAAGGATTGGACTGGATTGGTTATAGGATACCATCTGACCTAATAGCAGAACACCACAGGATTTGCAATGCTTTCTTCCCAGAATGCAGGAAATATCACACAAGTTTGGCCTCAGGAGAAATAGAAGAAAGGCAGAGATGATGAGAACGAAATATACAACGGAAGAGGAGATATCATTGGAAGGAGAAAGGTTTAATGCGGTAGAATCATTAAGTATTTAGGAACTAAAATTTTCAATGCAGGGCCCAAAAAAATTGGAGTTTAGTGAATGATTGAAGAAAGCAAATCACACAATGCCTAGATTAAGTAAAATTTGGAAATCCAAATCATCTGAAATTACATATAAAAATCAGACTATATGCCAGTTTATTGAGATTTGTGTTACTGTATGGACATGCGTCATGATATGACAATGAAACAATTTCCAACAGATTTAGTAGATTAGAGAACAAAGCCCTCAGAAGAACATTGGGAGTTAAATGGCAGGACAGGATTAGAAATGAAACTATAAGAGAGATTACTTGAGTGCCACATTTGGATGAGATCATGGTGAAGGGTAAATGGAGATGGTTTTGGCATGCTCTTCGCACCCCCCAAAAGAGAGATTAGTTCACCTAACGTTTCATTGGTTTCCACAAGGCACTAGAAGAGTTGGAAGACCCAGCCCGACATGACTGAGGATGATGATGAATGGAGAAGTATTGATTTAAAAGCTCAAGATAGAGACGACTGACAAAATCTAACCAAGGCCCTTTGCGTCAATAGGCGTAGGAGGAGATGATGATGATGATGATGATGATGACCTGAATAAGAGAGAGAGAGAGAGAGAGAGAGAGAGAGAGAGAGAGAGAGAGAGAGAGAGAGAGAGAGAGAGAGAGAGAGAGAGAGAGAGAGAGAATCAAATGGGAAAATGCGGAAATCCTTGAAAGGTCATGACCTTAATCTTTGAAATCTGCATGAATAGGCAGCCAATCCTTATCGTGTTTCTGAATGTGAGATACCTGAGGAAACATCATTCTATTACCATGATTCGGGATTTTTCTGAAAATAGGTTCCTATAGACGTAATTACAAGCAGAGGTAGAAACATTTTCTATATATTTCTTATAAGATTGATTAAAGAATGAAGTTAGTTTTTTTTTCTGTTTTTGTTTTAGATGGTAATTTTTTAATATATGAAAGCTGAAAAACACTACAAAACTAAAATAAATACAATGAATAATAACAAAAGATATTCTAAATAATGTCTACAAAACATAGCATTATGAAAACTTACATTTATGATTTGGTGAGTAAAGAAAAAAGGAAATTTTGACAATTCCAATATAGAATATTCATAAAAATCTTGGTTTAAAATATTTCTCACAAAATGAATGCAAAGGAGAAGTGTTGCCTTCAACATAGAAATAAGGAGCTTTCTGAGACTAGGATATGGATGGCTGATGGTTAATAATGAGCAAATATTGAATAGATTTGTTGAGCTGACATTAATATTTTTCTCTAGTCAAAAACACTAATCAACATTGGTAATTAGTGGTAATTGCAATTAAATATGAATCTTTCATTAGCGTCATGCATCAATTACGCACAAGAGCTAAGTGAAAAATCAATAATTATAAATCGAACACAGACCTAGAAATAATGACGTTTTTTTCTAAATGTCATAAACCTTTCATTCAAGTTTTAAAAGCCAAAATACAAGATTATTACAGGAGCAAGAGCTATGGATAAAGAAAATATGTAAAATTAAAGCCTTCACACAAAATAATATATCATTATTGTTATCATAAACCTCAAACAATTTCAATATTAAGAACCTATAATAAATTGTCAGCAAGATGTGACCCATAAGTCGATACTATTGAAAAGTATAAAAGTTAATGAAATTATCAATATAAAAATTTTGCTTTTTATCATACACTTCAATTTCCCATCAATTATTATAGCGTGATTTCCATATGGATTTAATGCGTCAATAGCTGAAATTATTAAGGGATAATAGAGACCTAGATTTAGATTTTTTTTTTCACTAGTCTTTGCAGTCATTACCTATAATTTCATTCTAATAATAAGAACTAATGTATAAGAATAAAAAGCCAGGAAATGGGAAAAGAATCATTGCCAAGGGTCTTGTACTTCTCCAATGCCTCCAGAGTTTACTCGTTTACTTCGCCTTGAGTCTTTCCACTGACAGCAACCCTGTCAGAGCGCAAACTGATGGGTCCATCTGCGTAGGTGTAGGCACGGCGTTCTCTAGTTTATAGAACCTTCGCTGCTTAGAAAGTTGGGGTGGTAAAATCTTGTTTGACTTACTTAAATGGAGAGAATTCTCAGATCCACAGATCTGATCCTTCATTCGATCCAAAGTTAAGTTCACAAGGTCTGACCAGGGCAACTCCAACAAGGGTTTTGATCCTTGAGAGGCACTGAATGGCTGATCAATTACAGAAGTCCACCCCGAAGGTGGTGGCATGGGGTCGTCTCACCCAAGCCATTGCACTAACAAATGAGCATAAACACCTTCACAAAGGAGATTTCCTACTCAGGGTAGTCAGCCTACGCAAGATCGGATCACGATCCGGCACCCCAAGACTTCCTGCCCCTGAGGACCCTCGTCCACCACCACAGATGGGTTGGGGGAGGCAGCTTTCTCCAGAGAATCGTCTCCTCCCCACAAGTACAACTGTTCCGTCCCAACAACACTACCTGGCCAGCAACTGGGAGCTGATGAAGGCGCAGGCAGGCCAACAACAACAGGAGAGGACCGCCTGGTATGAGACCCGACAGTAGTCGGTGAGGCACACTGTGCCTCTCGTGCTGTGGGTTAGGGCAGATGGTTAACCACGACTGCCACTTCACATTCTTAACCTACTAAACTGTGCCTGCGCTTAAGCATAGTCTCAAATGGAACCATCTTCCCTACTGGAATGAGTAACCAATTATTGATAGAGGGAGGAGCAGATGTCTCACGTCCTGGAAGGATAGGAGTGTAAGGTTGTCGTAGCTCTTTCATCATCCCTTGGCTAGAGTGTGTACTGGGATGTACACCCATGTTTCGTCCAGCTATGGCCATGGCTACATGAGTAGATGGGGTCGCCAGAGTATCCGGAACCCACGTCATAGCGCACAGGGCTTTCGGCCACGGGGACCCTAGCACAGGGCCATGATGTCCTGGAACCACAAGGGTACTACACATCCACTTCTCAAGAGGGAAAGGCAGTGTCTTGGTGAGACTTATCCCCACGACTACAGCTGGCCTTTATGGACTTCTACGACCTCTTCTTCACCTTCCTCCTCTTCATCTGAGAAGAGGATTTGGAATCAGAACCAGAGGATGAAGAGGATGACTCCAAGGAGGAGAAGGAGGAAGAAAACCTCACACGCTTCTTACTCTTCTGACAGTAGAGGGGTCTAGGTCTGAGCGACCTTTGATGATGACACCCCCTCAAGGGAAGAAAACACAAGGGTTGCTCCAACATGAGCCACAACACTGGCACACAGTCACCAGGAAGGGGAAGGTACACTCACAAGGTTCTGTGACCTTGCAACTGGTGGGGCCAAAGTCACAACAACTGACACTAAGGGAGGAGGAATGAGCCCAGGACCCCCTGGCACAAGGGTAGGGGTGACGGATGTACAGGATGGGGTGGGAAACACTAGGACTGGGTCAGGGAGGGGCATTACATCGGGAACAGAGTCTGTTCAAAATAACAGACAAAAATACGAAATTCGTGCTGAACATTTTATTAATAATATTCAGCAAGGTAAATTATATCATTAAAGCATAAATTCTATATGCCAAACAATAATGACGTCACCCTGATGGTAACCTCTGTAATGTCTACTAAGCTCTCTGTACCTTGAAATAACTCAAACCTACGGAAAAATATGAAAGAATTAATACCCAACAAGATCAAAGATATTAAGTTGAAATATAGGATAAAGTTAATTTATAGGATCTTGCTGAAAGTAATAAGTTTATATTACTTACAGATTAAGAGGTATTTTATTAATGGTTTCAGTGAACATGCATTTTAAGAACAGCAATTTTAAAGTCTAGTTTGGTGTACCAACAGAACGAGACCTACATCAAAGAATGCCTTGCGCTGCTTGTTCAGCTAATCGAATCCTCCATAAGTGTTATTTAATTCACCGATTGTGGACAGCACTATCTTCATCATCGAAAGCATTTCGAAGAGCATAAATTCAAGGAGATCCAAATTACCACCCATCCATCAATCCAAAAGTAGGGATGATGATTGCGAAGGTCCTACAGACTATCCATACTTAGAATGGAGCTATGAGTACCACCATGTAATAACTGGAAGTAAGCTTTGGAGATTGAATATTCGCAGTGGAAGGCGAAAGTAATCTGGTGTCCTGTCTGGGCTAACTTTCTAAGTAAACATTTTCAGTATATACCTTGGAGTCAGGGGACAAAGAGGAAGACACCAAGGAGGAGAAAACTGCACACACTTCTTTCTCTTCCTGGGTCTCTCTTTGAACTCTGACAGCAGAGATATCTAGGTGTGAGTGACTATGAAATAGTGGTTAGGCTCTGAAAGGCAGTGAATGGTGGTCTCGGAATATTTAGGTACACTTATGTAATTAATGAAATATAGCAAGATCCTCCTAAACTTACTTACGCTAATTAAAGAGAAAAATATGGAAAAGAGAATCGCGTAAGTTGTATATAATCAAAATAATTCAACAATAATTGTTGCAGAGAAAACAAAAAGGATATATCGAATAGAAATTCATATGTAAGAGGCATTGTTGAATATACATTTCTGTAGAGGGTCACACTCTTTTAACCCTTCCCCTCATCCTTACCCTTACTGGTCCCATGGGGCACCAACCTCGACCCTGGCACTTTGCCCACCAGCTGCGAGAAACCAAACCAAACTCACCCATCTTTTTAGGCGTGGGGGAAGCCAACAAGCTCCCTGACGCAGGGGAAATGACCTTGCCCTTCCCGATTGGTGTCACAGGGGACTCCTGGGTCACAGATAAATGCGGAGGTTGTATTGAGGGAATGACAACCTTGGCTATGAACATCCTAAAAAAGTTATGTAGGCATACTTGAAAGACCTAAGGAAGCCCAAAACTTCCTTAAGTCAAACTATTCGTCCATAGCCTGCACAATTAACTATGAAGAAGGGCTCCCGTCATATCAACAAAGCCTGAAAAAACAGCTGATGTTGACCCGTGTTTTTGTAACCACTGCAGCGTACTCCCCAAGGAACAATACAGGGGCGTAAGCCCAGAGTCAGCACCAGCAGCCACACTCTTGAGTAGACAGCAGCAGCAACAGACTTTACCGGTGTCTTCTTTAGTGTTACCCAGTCCAACTCTGATGAATGCCTTGTACGTTTGTTCCCCTTCAGGGTACATGCCTGCCACTGCACCAGAGGCCATGGTTAACACTCGGAGCAAGGAGATGCCTGCAAACAGACATGAACCCTACGAGTAGCACAGGGGAAGTACGGATCCACAGATGGCTTTGCCTTGAAGGGGTTCCTGCTTCCGTCTATTCCCCGGTAAGCACAAAGTTGTTGACACACTGAGATAAGAAACAGAATTAGAAGTTTTGCAGAAGTGCTGCAGAGTACATCTCTAGTATACAACGGTCGAAGAAAAAGTTTGTATGCTGCATATGCACAAAGTGTTCTTGTACACTTATTGAATTTACATTATGTGGTGTTACCTAGAAAAATATTTAGTTAGATATTTAGATCCGGATAATTAATTGGCATCAATCCCATCTGACTGTAGATATGTGTTTGCAGATTCTGTTAACAGATATTTAGCTTATGATATTGTATATTATTGGAAATGAAGTTATACCCTAACTAAACTCAAAATATGATTGGATTCCCCCAACCCAGAACCTGTTGTTGATAACGCTTCTTTGTCTACACGAAGCTTAATTAAATTTACGGAGATCATTAATAACAGAATTTCTTTCAGAAATATATCCAGTCTATTCCTTCTTCAATTACACAAAACAATGGTACTTTGAGTTTTTCAACATTTTTGGAGAATTGTTTATCATATAAGAACGCACTGTTTTAATTTTGCTGAGTTTTGAATACCGTTCCACGGTTTGATCTCCCTTTTAAGAACTTGGGCATTTCAAATATCTCATCTCAGATTTTAATATTAATCTGTCACCATTGTATGATGAACATAGTGTGCATACTGTATAAGATTTTTCATAACGTTTAGCATCCTTTATAGGCATGTTGACAATTCTTGCATTATCTTTTGTGAGGTTCATTACCACATTTTTTAGAAATTCTGTCCTAGCTCTGAGCAAACTATAAAATGATCTTCATAGTCACGAACTCGAATAGAATGAATTTCAGGAATCTAAATTACGCGAATTAGATTTTAGTTGAGGTGGGTTACACGTCTCCTTTTGCAGTGGTTCTTAGTGGTTTTACTTTATTATTTCTTTCATCTAACTTATTCTTAGTTTTTGTATTTCGTTTATCTGAGTCATAAGTAATAGATTCTAAACTATTATTTTCTATATAGACACAAGTTAATATACCAATAATTTTAATTCTAACTGTTTCATTCTTGAACATATAAGCAATGGATATATTTTAAAGCCTTCCTATCCTATGGGTTCATTTTTTCAGAGCACTGAAATGGAATATGATATCGAAAGCAATAAAAGGATAGAATCCAAAATTATGACGTTTGGAAATGCATGTGCATCTGACTACACCATTCAAAAGGCCTTGCCTACACTAATGGGATTTCCCAGATTCATTTTGATATGCAATGCATCGCGAAGAGATGAAATGTCAGCGAGAACCAGACCCATTTTCACTGGAGTGCTTTTGACAGCTTTTTGAATGTCTGAACACTCTTACTATATTTAGAATTAATAAAATCAAATTTCCTACTCAAGTGTCTTTCAGGTGGTAAGTCCAGGAAAAAAACCCACTGCCAAATGTAAAAGAATGTTGATTCGTGTATGAACGGGCTGTTTGAAAAAAACTTCCATAACATCAGCAGATCGTCGAATACTTAAGTGAACGCCAAATGAATCACCTTTATTTCACACACAAACGATTTCTAATCCTTAGAACTATTTCCTTCATATTAAAATCAATAACATAAAAGATTACCCAAATCCAGACTTACAACAAACATACGAAATTAAAGGGTAAGGACACACACACACACACACACACACACATATATATATATATATATATATATATATATATATATATATATATACATATATATACACACACACATATATATATATATATATATATATATATATATATATATATATATATATATATATATATATATATACATATATATATATATATATATATATATATATATATATATATATATATATATATATATATATATATGTATCTCAAAAATGTAAACAACAAACTTCTATTATTCCAAGTTTTACTCGCTGCAAAAAAATCATTATACCAACTACCTCTTCATCTTGCTTGTTCTCCCTCTCTCGCTCTTTGATTTGGCAAACAGAACAAAACATAAATACTGAAATAAACGTAAAAAGGAAATCGACCCTTCACAATATGGTAAAATTTTCACACATATGACTTAATGAATTCTTGACAACAGCTCCAACAATTTTTATTGCCATTTAACATCCAAAATACAAATCCAAAGAGGAGAGCTGGTGATTCCTCCTGAGTCTCTGATCCGGAGGTAGAGAGGACACGATATTAAGAGGTATCTGTGGCTTATATGAATATATATGAAAACATATAAATGTACGATATTATCATTAACCATAGCCAAGTACTGAAAGCTTACCAACAGGCTACAATGGGGCTGAGGGGTTGATTTCGATTCCATATACAAAAAACCTGAATTCTATAGGAATAAGTACGGGAGTGTTGTAATCAACTTTTATCTCTCTTTGTGGCTTGGTGGTATGTCACTGGAACTTGGGCTGGGGTTCGATTCCTTGGCCGACCAGAAGCTATTACCATAAAATTGATGCCCCTTGGTTCTCTGATCACAGGGTAGAGAAAATACGATATCAAGAGGTATTTATGGTTTATATCAATATATATCAATATATATATATATATATATACATATATATATATATATATATATATATATATACATATATATATATATATATATATATATATATATATATATATATATATATATATATATACACACACACACATACACACACACACATATATATATACAGTGATACCTCTACATACGTTCTTAATTCGTTCCAGAAACTGCTTCGTATGTTAAAACGATCGTAAGTTGGAGCAAATATTCCCATAAGAATACACGGTAATTTGTTTAATTCGTTCCTTAGCCTAAAAACCCATAATAACTCCTTAATAAATGGCTACACGTAATTACTCATAACATTAATACAATACAGTATAATAATCTAAAAAAAGAATAATAATAAAGAAATAATAAATAAAAAAGGGGTTTTTATGTAACACTTTACCTTAGCGACAGGCCAGCGCAGGTGTAGGGACTGCTACGCAGGAGGAGATGGAAGATCAGCGAGGAGGTAGGGACGGCGACTTTGTATGATAACGTGTACGATAACTTACACTTACTTCCACTACGTGAACTTTAACTTAACTTAGTTTATTTTTTTTTTCATTTTTATAATTTTATATTTTTATTTACATTTTTTCTTTTCTTATCTTTAATTTTCATCACTTTCACTCGATTCGGTCTTCCTTTTCTTTGCTTCACTTTCTTTCTTTTCATCATGATCACTAGACCGTTTTAGAGATTTTTTAAAGAAACTATCGAGTGAAAGTTGCTTGGTACGGCTTTTGAGGATTTTTCTGAAATGAGTTAAGCAAACATCATCGAACTGCACAACAACACGGCAAACCTGAAGTTTCTGTGGGTGATGCTTGTCGATGAAATCAACCATGTGTTGATGATATGCCAACATCTGTTTTATTTCTGCCGTACCTAAGATTTGGCCTACCTCCTCGGTCTCCTCCGACTCACTCAACAGCGCTTGGAACTCATCATGCTGCATGGCTTGCAGCTCCTTGAGTTCCTCGGTGGTGAGCTCTTCATGATGCTCATCGATGAGTTCGGTGATGTCATCTTCATCCACCTCCAGTCCCATGGACTTGCCAAGGGATACAATCTCTTCGACGTCTTCCTCGACGGCAAGCACAGGTTCATTCTCGGGGCCAAAACCTTCGAAAATCACTGGGAGCATCAGCATCAGGCCAAAGCTTCTTCCAAGTTGAATTCAAGGTCCGACGAGTTACTCACTCCCAAGCCTGATCTATGATCTTTAAGCAGTGCACGATATTAAAGTGGCTCCTCCAAAATTCATGCAAAGTTAAGTTGGTGCTTTACGTGACATTAGAGCACTTCTTAAATAAGTGCTTGGTGTACAGCTTCTTAAAATTAGAGATGAGTTGCTGGTCCATGGGCTGGAGGATAGGGGTGTTATTCAGTGGAAGATACAACACTTTGATGAGTTTGTATTCGTCGATGATATCATCTTCGAGTCGGGGGGGGGGGGGGGGGCGGTGAGGGGGTGCATTGCTCAAACAAAGCAAGCACTTCAAAGGCAAATTCCTCTCCTGAAGGTACTTCTTGACAGCAGGGCCGAACACTACGTTTACCCATTCCTCAAAGATATGCCTAGTAACCCAAGCCTTAGAATTATAACGCCATAGAACATGTAGCAGGTCTTTAATAATTCTGTGCTTTAAATGCCCTAGGGTTTTCAGAATGGTAAACTAATAAAGGCTTAATTTTGCAGTCCCCGCTGGCATTGGCACAAAGCGCAAGAGTCAACCGATCCTTCATTGGCTTATGTCCAGGCATTTTCTTCTCTTCGGCGGTAATGTACGTTCGACTAGGCATCTTTTTCCAAAACAGACTGGTTTCATCACAGTTCAACACCTGCTGCTCTACGTAGCCTTCCTCCGCCATGATGCTTTCGAACTTTTTAACAAATTCTTTAGCAGCCTTGGTGTCCGAACTCGAAGCTTCACCATGCCGAACAACTGAATGAATCCCGGTCCGTATCCTAAATATCTCGAACCAACCTCGAGACGCCTTGAATTCCTCCGTCGTAGGATCGGCTGAACTCTCCCCCGCGTCACCCCCAGAGCCCGCCGCCTTCAAGTCACTGTAGATAGCACTGCCCTTCTCACAAATGATCGTTTCAGTGATCGTATCGCCAACAATCTCCTTGTCCTTGATCCATATTAACAAAAGGCGTTCCATCTCTTCAAGGGTAGGGTTACGATGTTTGGAAATAATCGTGATCCCTTCTAAGGTTTCACTGCTTTAACGGCTGCCTTCTGTTTTATGATCGTCGAGATCGTAGACATATTCCGGCCATATTGTTTAGCCAGATCGCTAACAGTACACCTCGCTCATGCTTTTCTATTATTTCTTGTTTTAGTTCTAATGAAAGCATTGACTTCTTCCTTTTCTCACCACTACTACTACTTCCTGAACTGAAACTAAGCTTTTTAGGACCCATGATTACTAAACACAGACAACAACACGTGAAAAAGGAAGATAAAAAACACTATTAATAACTGAGCGAATAGAGAACAACCACACGATGCGCACGAGATGAGAGGACTGATCAAGGTGACGCTCGATTGGCGTCCCTCCGATGTGCTGCCGTCTAGCGGCGTCAACAACAAACAACGGTTGACGCTTTCGAAAAAAATTCCACGCGTACGCGTATTGTTTACTTCGTATGTTGGAGCAACACTTCGGGTGTCGAGACAGAAAATTGGTCGAATTTTACTACGGATGTTGGAAAATTCGTATGTTAGGACATTCGTATGTAGAGGTTCCACTATATGTATATATATATATATATATATATATATATATATATATATATATATATATATATATATATATATATATATATGTGTGTGTATAAATGTATATATGTATATATATATATATATATATATATATATATATATATATATATATATATATATTTATATATATATATATATATATATATATATATATATTATATATATATATATATATATATATATATATATATATATATATATATATATATATATATATATATATATACCCCGTATATATATATATATATATATATATATATATATATATATATATATATATATATATATATATATATATATATATATATATATATATATATATATATATATATATATATATATATATATATATATATATATATATATATATATATATATATATATATATATATATTATCATCTACTCCTACGTCTATTGACGAAAAGGGCTTCAGTTAGATTTTGCCAGTCGTCTCTATCTTGAGCTTTTAAATCAATACTTTTCCATTCCTCATCTCCTACTTTGCACTTCATAGTCCTGTATATACCTGTATATATAGTCCTGTATACACACGCATATATCTATATATATTTATATATGTATATATATGTATACAGTATATATGTATATATATATATATATATATATATATATATATATATATATATATATATATATATATATGTATATATATAAATATATATATATAGATATATACATATATGTATACAGTACTATGTCCAATGTCGACAGATAATGAGACATCGGAACATGGGTTTTTTAATTTTATGCAGCCCGATACTTCTCTGACGAGTACGTTCTTGTTCTTATGATCGCTCAAGTGGTACTGCTTATCCTCTTATCAAGTAAATGCAATGTTGCTCTGCCAATATGATGAATTATTAGATATTGTGGAAATCTCCACTCTGATGGAAATATAATCTCACCAATACGCTTACAACACGTCACCTATAACAGAGTTCAGTGATCGAGCACAACAATTCATGATAGTCATAGTACTCTTGACAGAGTCATTAAACTCACTGTTTTAAACACCTGCTTCTATATAGTTTCATAAAAATCTTAGGACGTAACCCCGCCATGCTCCTTACTCCAGGAGGAGGTGCGCACTCACCCTCTCTAGTCTATGGTATATGGTGGACACTCTTACCTGGAATAGGGCATGGCATGTATTAGACAGAAATGCAACATAAAATATATGCATAGAAATCACCCCAAAAAATAGACATCTTCCACAAAAAAAAGAAGAAATATTGCATGTAAAAATGTACAGAATATAATTTCAGTTATTTCTCCTGATGACCTCTGCAACTATAATACAGAATATCCAAAGTAAAAAAAATATATATATATATCAATATCGGTATTACCCTCTGGTTGCAGGTAATATGGGCCTTTTAGGCAGGATAGGGGTAGGAATAGATATTCCTTCATCCCTCAATTTTACGTTTAAGACTTTACAGCATAATTTTGCAACAAAACTCACCACCACCGGTTCTCCAGTTTTAAAATCACTACTACACTACATTTGTAATAATCAATTGGTGGCAACTAACTTCCCGACCTTCTCTAATAACTCTAAGTATAAGGTACTCACATCTACATATTCTCTAACAGTGACTTTCTTTGAGGCTGAGCATTAATCCCGTAGCCACTTGTCCATTGGGAACCACCCTGGTTCCAGCAACCAGGAATCATAAATACATCAGTGATACAGCATCCGCCTGATGGATCACACCTGACCTATTTAACTTCTTTCTGTTTGTTTTTAGGTTCACTCGGCAGTATGTAATACA
Organism: Palaemon carinicauda; assembly: GCF_036898095.1. NCBI lineage: Eukaryota > Metazoa > Arthropoda > Malacostraca > Decapoda > Palaemonidae > Palaemon > Palaemon carinicauda. Next base: position 202,233,677 of record NC_090725.1, on the reverse strand, counting down.
TATTGCTAAACTCAGCAAAATTATCACAAGACTTTACTTCTACATTAAGCACCCACATAAAAACACATTGTTATCATCAAGTTTATTTAGAACATGTCAAAAGAAGAAATGAGGTCTGTTCAAACAACAACAACTGCAAAACAAATTCATACTCATCAACTCAAAGAATGTCGTGTATGCAGGGATAAGGAGGTACACTCTGATTGACACTTCTGAAAACTACCTCTTCCAGAACCACATGTATGTGTGCCTGAGGATTTTCAGACACTGCGCCATTAATAATGCTTTGTATCACAACTGTGTTAGATTTAACCATCTTTACTTGGTATGAACCCAAGTATGTTGGCTCTAGTTTGTGTTTGCTAGGCTGTAATCGTTTCAAATACACACTATAGCCCACAAATGCTTTTACCGGTGCGGTTTTGAGTCAACCATCATACTTTGAGCTATGTTTTTCATTAGCTTTTTTCAAAAACATTTCAGTGGTGTTCATTATTCTCCTTAAGAGATTTTGTAAATAGTCCCGGTATTGCTCAGTTGAATAATTTGGCAACTGTTGTGAATTAATCAGGACCGTATACGGTAACACAGGATCTTGTTCATACACTAAAAAGAAAGGCATGTCCCTAAGCGAGGAATTATATGCAATATTCAAAGCTAGTTCAGCTGTAGGATACATGGTGTGCCAATGAAGGGGGTCATCAGCTACTAAATAACGTAAAATTTGCACCACTTCTTTATTATGCAATTCCACTAAGCCATTATCTGAAGGCTTATATGTGGTCACTGAAAAGTGTTCAATTTTCATCAAATCCGTGACCAATTTCACCACCTTATTTATAAATTGAGACCATTATTACTTATCAAAATTTTCTGGCAACCAAACCTAGTAATGAAAGAGCACGGCGCATGTTTTCTGATTTATCCAACATTGCGTAAGTATGAGTGTAACGAGTAAATGCATCCACAAATACACATATAGTGTATACTTATGTTGTGTTATATCAGTAGGAAATGGTCCTACCACTTCCACAGGCCCCCTATAAAATTTAGTAGGAATCACAGGCCACTTTCTGGCTTCCGGTACAATGTTTTTATGTTCTTTGAAACAGTTTCAAGCATGACAACCTTTTATATAATTTTCTATAGATTTTTTCATTCCTAACCAAAAGAAGGGTTCTCGTGCTCTCCTTAATGCTCTGTCAATCCCTAAATGCCCTGCATACGGACTTGGATGTACAATGTGGATGGCTCAATTAATTAAAGAGGGAGGAAGAACTACCATGCACAAAATTTCTCTCCTGTCTTCTCGTAAGCACAATATAAGATATCATTCTCTATAAAAAAACTCTCACGAGGCACATTCAGAAATGACGGATAACTCTCAGATTTCCCTTTAATCACTGCTCGCACTGTTTCCATTCACTCCTCTTTTTTTCTGTCCCTCTCGATCTTCCTTTATGGCCCATCCTCCCAAGTCAATCATACCTGCATCATCAGGGCACTCTTTCCGGACACCCCTGGTCATGTCCTCGGTCACCCACATACAGTCACTTTCACTATTTCCCCCCCTCTCTCTCTCTCTCTCTCTCTCTCTCTCTCTCACTCATGGATCTCATTTTCTGATTGCGCCTCACGTGAATTCACATCCCGTTTTCATTTTGATGGGGACCTTCAATATTTTGTGTTCGTTCTTTGTTCCTCTTTTGTGCCTGAGTTATTACTCCTATTTCTGCACCTCTAGAGAGGGCATTAGCTACCTTGTTAGCTTTACCTTCTATGTGGTCAAACCCCTTTATGTTAAACTCTAACAATCTTTCAATCCATCTCGCTTTTCTAGAAGTCAAGTCACCTTTGTAAAATAAATCACGCAAGAGACGATGATCACTTTGCAAGTCAATCGGCTGACCTAATAAAAGTAACCGATGACTCTCTAGAACCCAATGAATAGCCAACGCCTCTCGATCGAATGTACTATATTTCTTTTTTGCCCCTTTTAATGCCCTGGAAGGAAAACAAATGGGTCACTCTCTACCTTTATCACCTCGTTGAGAAATTACGTCACCAATAGCTACACTACTCGCATCTGTAGTCACTAAAAACGGGCGATCAAATCTAGGATATGCGAGTAACACATTGTTGGTTAAGGATGCTTTCCAATGTTTAGAGACCCTTTCTTCTTCTTCTCCTCCAATTTATTACTTTTTGTTTCTTTAAAGTATCTGAAGGTCTCGCTATCTCTCCAAATCCTCTTACAAATTTACGGTAATACTCAGTGAACCCAAGGAATTCAACTACTTCCTTAGTGGTATGTGGCCTATGGAAATATTTAATAGCTTCTACTTTACAGGTGCTGGGTTGGATACCTTCTGGGGTTACTGTATGACAAATTTGTTTTCATACCATTGCAGCTCAATGCTCCTAAAACTTTACGAATATTGTTATTATGTTCTTCAGCCATTTTCCCTGCAATTATGATATCGTCTAAATAATTAAGAACATTATGGCCAATTAAGGGAGATAACACCACCATAATTTTTTTAGAAAAATGACTTGGAGCATTTTTAACACCGAAAGAAAGAAAATTAAACTGAAATAGTTGATCATTGGCTAAAGATGCCATTTTACATTTAATGTCTTCCTGAACGGGTATTGTATAGTATCCAGATTTTAAATCAATAGTTGTAAAATGTTCACTATCCAGTACCTTCACGAGTAATTCATTGATCGAGAACAAAGTAAATGCATTATACTTAATGAGTGCATTCAACTTCCTATAATCAGCACACAATCTTACCGAGCCATCATTTTTCCTAACAGCTACAATTGGAAAAGCCCAGGGGTATTCGCTATCCTCAATAACCCCTTTTTCACTTAATTTACTAATTTCCTTTTCTATCTCTCTTATAAGGTCTTGACCTGATCGGCTCCGCCTGCCCAGTTTCAATGCTAAAGGGATATCAATAACGGAATAATTATCAACCATGTTACTAACTACAGGTTGATATTCTGGCGGACATAGTCCTTGCGCTTGCATAATCAAGTTCTGAGCGCGTTCGTCTGTGTGGGCTGGAGTTGTGGCTCCCAAGATTCCATTATTAGTAAATTCGCAAAACTCCAATTCACACGCAGAATCACTTTCTAACATAACTCTTATTTGACAAATCAACTCTTGAAATATCCGTTCTGATCTCTTATCAAGGCTAGATGTGCCCATTTGTCATGGGACTCAACTACGACCTTGGTTCCCTCCGGGAGAGGCTAACAGGGGGTCACTGATATGCTCGTAATTGTTTGGGGAGGCAATACTTTTCTTCTTTCTGGTAAGGCTTTTACATTCCCTAATTGTCTCTCCTTTCCCGCAAAAGCAATTACTCTCTCTTGACTTTCTATCGACAAATGCACCCTCCTGCTTTTACTGTTATTCTGTCTGTTTCCCTGCAAATGTATATTTGATTACTCATTATAAAATCCAAACCAAGTATGGCCTCGATTCCTGGAATTCCTAAGGTGGACACGGCATAAAAATCATGTGTAAACTTCACAGATCCCACCTTAAAATTGACGATCGTTGTATGCCTTGCCTGTAGTTTATTTCCTACTGACATGTCGAGGATGATGGATGCTGCTGACTGTGGTGGGTTTGAGGAGATTCCTTGTTTATGAAGCGAAACGCTGGTTCCTATGTTGATCAGCACTCGAATGGACTTATCTGGTAGGTCAATCCTGACTGCTAAGATTCTGAGACGCCCATTAGGATACCGACACAGACTAACGACCTCGTTTGCAATACCCCTGCCCCTGCTCCTGTCTCTAGTGCTGAGGGGTGAGGTCGTGGTTCCCGATTGGGGCACCACTCCCCGCTCGATTAATTCTGTTGTCATGCGGGGTGGTGGCATCGATCTCCCTTGTCTCCCCCTTCCTCTGTTTCCTTATCCTCGGATGTTGGGCGGGTGGTGGTGTGCATGCCACAGCCCGCCTGCCCTCTGCATTTTTTGCTGGGCACTTTCGAGATAGATAACCGTAGGCCTAACAAGTGTAACAGTGGGGGGATCCTTAAGTGGAGCACCCACCTCATTGGGGCCCCTCCTCCCCACACTGTCAACATCTGAAGACTCTTCTCACCTACTGACTTCGTTCTCCCATCTCCAGGCTTGGTGGTTGGTAAGTGCCTCTCATGGCTGCCACCTTTCTGGAATCGGGGCAGTTATTCTCTGTTAGTTTTTCTTCTGGCAAACTGTCTGGAATGTTTTGTATCGCCATCACTACGTCTGCTAATGAGCAATTGTCATCGAGCAAATAACCACATAAATATGGGTTTACTAATATGTGAATATGTTTACAGGCAATTGCTTTTTTATCACCTTCTGGGAGATGGGCACTCCATGTAGCAAACGAATTGCAATCTCGAAAAATACGAGTTGCAATTTTTGGTTTGTAATTTTCTTTCATGTCCCCTTTTCTCGCATCAAGGAAGGCGTATCTCCCAGTTAAATGTTTTTTTATTTCTGTAGAACTTCTTTAACTGTCTTGAGGCTAACATATTACCTCAATTGCCGGATTATCTTTCAGCAACCTAATTACTTGAATTGCTTTTTCTCTTTATGACCACCCAGATGTGGCTACTTCAAAGTCTCTCAAAAACAATTCAATCGACTGAAACCCTTCATTAGGCCGTTGATCATCAAAAGGCCTAACACTTGGCCTGGAGTTCTGGCAATTTTCGAACTACAATGTTTTGAGTATCTTCACTCGGCTGTGCATGTGAGCTTTCACTCATGTGCGTTTGAACTTTGTTTATGTATGTCGGATAT
>NC_090725.1:202205175-202223363 GCF_036898095.1 Palaemon carinicauda | reverse complement strand
AAACTACGAAGCGAACTCGTGATGAAGAGGATGGAAATGGTTCAAAGAAAACGGCAAAGAGTGAAGCGAAAGAAATTCAATCAATTTTAAGTGGAGAGAGTGAAAGTGATTAAAATTAATCATCAAAAAGAAAAAAAGAAAATGTAAAAAAATTTGAAATATATAAATAAAAAAAATAAATAAGCTAAGTTATGTTAAAGTTCACTTAGTGTAAGTTAGAATAAGTTACGGTAGTGTACGTTTATCGTAGTTAACCTCTCTACCTCCTCGCTGCCCGTCCGTCTCCTCTCTGCGTAGCAAGACCAACAACACCTGCGGTGGAGTTTCTAAGGTAAAGTGACGCTAAAAACCCGTTTCTTATTTATCATTTTTTGCTAATTCTTCTTTTTTACATGTCTATTATCTAATTTAGTGTGCATTATTCTCATGGGAAATTATGTGTAGTAATTTATTAAGGAGTTATCATAGGTTTTTGGTCTCAACCACGGATTAATCCTATTTCATTGTATTCTTATGGGAAAATTAGTTTCGACATCCGAACATTTTCTACATCCGAAGTCGGTTGTGGAACGGATTAAATTCGTATGTAGAGGCACCACTGTATATATATATATATATATATATATATATATATATATATATATATATATATATATATATATATATACATATATATATATATATATATATATATATATATATATATATATATATATAAATATATATATATATATATATATATATATATATATATATATATGTATATATATATATATATATATATATATATATATATATATATATACATGTGTGTGTGTGTGTGTGTGTATGTTTGTGTGTTTGGGTGTGGTACGTTTACGGTTGAAAATATTAATATGAACTGTTTGTGTACCGTATTTACTTTCTAAGGAGTTGATAGAAAATTAAGCGAAATAGAATGTATAAGAAGTATTGATAATAGATAACAAGAGAAGGTTGGAAAAATGGGATTTCAAATCTAAGACATAGTTCTATTTAATTTCTACGATATCAGTTATAAATTTATTTGATTTTATTTACCTTACCGGTATCTGTTTTCCTTTACAACCTGAAGTCAAGGCTAAGAATAATCTTTATTATTTTACTATCGTTATTATTATCCTAATTTCTAGGCAGTTACAACATCAATTTGAAAAAACAGAATGCTACAAGCTCAAAGGCTCTAACAAGAAAAAAAAAAAACCCTAGGGCGAAAACGAATAGAGAAGTAACGAATGAACCTAAATGAGAAATAATAAACCAAAATTTCTAAATACATTATGAATTAAGGTACATTACCTTATACATAAAATGTTCGTGCTCTTGCAAAATTATGAAAATCAAACTTACTATCATCTCTTGTTCATAAGACAAGAAACTTTGTTCCACATTAGCACTTCAAAGGTTTAAAGGCCACTCATGAATGGCAGAGGCAAGGGACAGTAACAATTGATAAGAATCTATGGAAAGGATTCATTAAGTATGAATATCTTGCACTATAGGAATAGCAGGTTTCCATATATACAAGTCAGCAAATATTATAAAGTGTATTAACGATACTTGACAAAAGGTAGAATAATTATGGATTAATAAAACCTGGAGTGTGCTCTTAATTATGACAAATTGGAAACCAATTTATGGTTGAGAGACCTGGTCGGCCCTGGCAGGGAAAGATGTGATTGAGAGCGATACTCGTTCTTCTTTTCATCGGTCGCCGAAAGTTTGCTCATTTGGTCCTGTTTTTTTCATTATAAGGTTTCATAGCATCTCATTAACTTTTGTCCAAACATATCGTTTACAAAATTATTTGTACGTAGATGTATTTGGGGAATATTCAGATTTACTGAGAAAGATATTGTTTTCCAAAGAATCCATTCATTATTATCTTTAAACATTTGGATACACAATTTAATGAGTTGAAGAGCTGTAGTATTGATCATTTATGATGGACTGGTTGGATGCTTCTATGAAATAAAAAAAAAAAAAAACATTCTTGAATTGTGTGAAAACCAAGTAATTAATAAGAACAACATATTTCTGATTTCGATGGCTATACTCGTTGTTATGCAATTTCTGTATTAGACTGAGACTGTGTCACGTGTTTTTACTAGAACATTCTAAAAAATCACCGCTATGAAAGGTACTATATCGTAAATAGTCCCCTCTCTTTCCCAATAGAAAACAATTTCATGTAATTAACTGTGAAAATATGATTTATAATATCCTTTTGGATATAATTTAGTAAAGGTAGATATAGGTGTATTTTGTTTTCTTTTTTTAGGGGGGAGGGTTGTATGTATCAGTGGGACAGCACCTCATTGAATAGAATACGTTTAGTATTACTTTATCTTCAACGTAAAGTCTTGATCTTGTCTATTTTCCTAATACAATTAAATTTAGCCGATTATTGGTAAAATAACCTTTGCATAAATGGTATAAGGGAGATGACGTTTTGTTCCCTAGCCTGAAAGCTTTGTGCAAGCTCACAAAAGTCATTCTCGGCATGATTTAAAAGTGACATTCTTATTTTAGTTCGATACAAAAATGGTTATCACGAAATTTAAAATCAAAGTAATCGACAATAATCGATGATAATCAGTGAACTATTTGGTTCCATTATTTACGCACGGATACTGCTAGATGATCAATTAACAAGAAACTGTTTCTTTGAAACAGTTGTGTTTACAAAGAATTCTAGATTAAATTGCGGAATAAGAAGAATTTAAAGCAGGTATTATTTAAAACACTTATGTCTGTTTATTGAGGTTAGCATTTCAATTTAGTATTTTGAAAGCATCTTTGTAGAGTTTTATGCATTATTACTTTCTTTATTGAATATCATACACTTACAACATATCCCACCAAGAAACTTGAATGCAAGCGCAAAATCGACTGAAACACTTCTTCACCATTATCAACAACAACAACAATAATAATAATAATACTAATAATAATAATAATAATAATAATAATAATAATAATAATAATAATAACGGGCATACATTCGCCAACGTAACATTTAATATCATGGTTATGCTAACACATCGCATAACAAGAGCTGCGTAATGACAAACCCTGCATGTTTTCAAGTTCATTGACCCGCTGACTTTTGAATCCTAACCGCTAACAAGGTCAGTGACGTCACTACATCATATTGTATATCATAAGCTAAGCAACTGAATTATGCACAATTAATCACGATATGGCAAACAGACGTTTTTGATCTTTCTAGTACCTTGACCTGGACCTTTCAACCAATCACTCCCAAAATCTAATGAAATTGTCCTTGAATTTTTTCCCATCATCCCACTAAATTTCTTGAAAATCGGTCAGATAGTTCTTGAGTTATACAAATCACACACAAGCAAACATGCAAACACAAAACAAATAAATATACGCTTATCAAAATAGAGATTTCCTTAAGTATCTGGGACCACCCACATGTCAGCCACACCCACCAAATCGACCAACAACACCACCAGCAGAGGTATAAACTCTGCCATCAGAATACACATAACAAACAGTATTACATAGAAGCTTCCAGAACACTGGAAGATTCCGTGTGAATACTGGGTACTCACAGTACAGAATATCACCAGTACAAAAACCTCGAAGATGGGATCAGCAGCCATCAAAACGTAGGACCATAGGTTTATATCATGTACGCATGGATTAAAATAATAAAATGTCTTTCTCAGGAAAATGATAATTTCACGAGTACCAAATAGTTATTATTCGTTTTAAACAGTACTAAATTATCCTCCAGGAATGATTTATTTACATTAATTGTTGCATCAGCTGCAATTTATCTTGTAATAAATCTTTTTCTGTCACTTATAATTTTCTTTTTTTCGATACTTTAATAATAATGATAATAATACTGATAATAATCTCATTACCACTAACGGAATTTTTTTTTGTGCTTTGTCAGTCCTATTTCCTACTTATGTTTATATTCACACCTCTTAATAAGAGAGGTAAAACGTTTTTCCTGATGATATGACCCAAATGATTATGAAAGACCTGTTTTCAACGTCACATGTCACAAAAAAAAAAAAAAAAAAAAAAAAAAAAAAAAAAAAAAACCTGATCGGATATCCATTAGATTTTTTACTCGTATTCGCTTGTTTATCAATTATTTAGTTAACTTCCGTTATTGAGTCATTTCCTTTGAAATCTTTATTTATCCAAAATACAATTCGGGATTTTCTAAGTCCTCGGAGAAATTGTAATACCAATTGCCCCACCTTATGTGAGACACGGACAGAGAAGACCCTAGTCCATTCAATAACATTTGTCTTAGTTTTAAGCTGAAAAGAATATAAAAGATTAATATGAAACGTTTCTTGAAAAATAATGAAATTTTAAGAAGTAATAAGGTCCTCAGATGACGAAGGTCAGTGATTTTCTCCAAACATTTCAGAAAAAAAAAAAGATTTATGAGACAATCTGAACCATCACTATCAATACAAAGTTTACCAGATGTTCATGTTCAGTTGGACAAATATTTAGTATTATTATCATTCCTTGTTCTTAAAACAAGAAACTTTATTTCACATTAGCACTTCAATGGTTTAAAAGCCGCTCATGAATGGCAGAGGCAAGGGACAGTGACATTGCCGATGAGACTGACCATATATACACATGATTAGCGTCCAAACCCCCTCTCCACACAAGCTAGGACAAAGGATGGCCAGGCAATGGCTGCTAATGACTCAGCAGATTGTCATATAGGCTCCCCTTAGCATACAAGAATGATGAGGTTGCAGCGACCAACGGAACTAACGAGTTTGAGTGGGACTTGAACCCCAATCTGGTGATCACCAGTCAGGGACATTACCACATAGGCCACCATATGCAAGGCTTCTCTTACTTTCATGGTAGGAGAGGAACTGAAAAAAGTCCCGATATCATAAGGAAAATTTGAATAATGCATTATCAATAAATTATGAAAGAGGAGATGATTTTATAATACTTTGCCATTTTTAAAAAGAAAATATGTCTCATGGCTACGTTTTTACTCAACCAAATTACAAAGATTAACTTAACTCTTGCACTTAGAAAAAAGAGGTTATAGGCCATTGCATGTCCGAGGAACAATATACCTGCCAGGACAATATAATTTTATAACGGTAATTTAATATGTTATGGGCGAGTTTCCATTTGCTATTTCATGTAATATAATGGCGAATTCCTCTAAAATTTGTAGTTATGTGTTTATTTCAAAGGATGATATCGCCAACACGGGGCGGAAATAGGGCCGTTAAATGGAACATTGCTTTTTTAGCTCTAGATGACTAATTGAAATATATGAATTAAATCATTCTCTCTCTCTCTCTCTCTCTCTCTCTCTCTCTCTCTCTCTCTCTCTCTCTCTCTCTCTCTCTCTAGTCAGGATTTGCAAAAACACACGTTAAATGCAGTACAATTTTATATGGTCATAAAAATAAATAATGTGTGGATATAAATCTTTTGGAAAATGTCCCAGCCAGCGAAATATTTCGTCTCTTGAGTTTGGTATTAAGGGTTTGACAGTGATGGATATCCAATGGGAAATTTATATTGCACTCTTGTTATCCTTTACTAACATGTGATGGAGTGGCTGCCTGGCATCATAAAGATATATGCACTTCCTGTGAGCGTGTGTATCAAATTTCTATAAGCACTAGTAGTATATGAGATTAATATATTAAGAATTGTGTGCACCTTTGCCATTGGAGGCTGGTTCCTGAAAATTATTCCCTTCTGATTCCCAAAACGTCTTTTTGGGTAAAGTTGTCGGTCCTATGACCTTTACCACTGTTAGAGAGCCTCTACAGTCGACTGACTACATGTTCTAATTTTCATTCCTTAGGCCTACATAGAAAATATAACCTACAGAGGATGTGATTATCTGGTCCCGACTTGTCCGAGATTCTACTGCTGGAGAGTTATGGGGTCCTTTGACTATCCAGACAGTAATACATTGGATTCTTCTCTCTGGTTACGGTTCCCTTGTCCTTTACATACAAATAAACCGATTAGTCTGGTATATTCTTTACAGATTCTCCTCTGTCCTCATAAACCTGACAACACTGAGATTACCATACAATTCTTCTTCACCCAATGGTTAACTACTGCAATGTAATTGTTCAGTGGTTACTTTCCTCATGGTAACGATAGAAGAGACTATGCTATGGTAATCAGATCATCTTGGAGAAGGATACTCCAAAATCAAACCATTATTTTCTAGTCTTGGGTCGTGCCGTAGCCTCTGTATAAGGTCTTCCACTGTCTTGGGTTAGTTCTCTTGCTTGAGGGTGCACTTGGGCACAGTATTCTATCTAAATTCTCTTCCACTTGTGTTGTTAAAGTTTTATAGTTTGTATAGGAAAATTTTATTTTAATGTTATTATTGTTCTTAAAATATTTTGTTTTTCCTTGGTTCCTTTTCTCACTGGGCTATTTTACCTGTAGGGCCCTTTGGGCTTATAGCATCTTGCTATTTCAGCTAGGGTTGTAGCATAGCAAGTAATAACTATATTAATGATAACAATCTTGCTACTCTTGCTACTGATGAATCATACAAAAAACAATATTTGGTTACTGTAATAACCCCTACTTCAATTACTTAATTATGGAACGACCTGTATGAAGAACACCATAACAAACAACACACTGAAGACTCTTTAGCACGTGGTTGATCCCGCTACACAAACACGAAATTCACAAATATCTTGCATAGCCTACTAGTCCCAGAGCTGAGGGGGTATTTTTTATGTTATCGAGGCCAACAGGTTTGGAAGTTGTTCGTCAGCCAGAATTTTATGAGGAATTACAAAATCCATTTCTGACAAAAATACGCTTGACTGATTTTTCTGAAAACGCGCTTGAAGTAGGTCATCCTTCTGCTGATAAATTGATAGAATGTTTGGGTACTACATCATGTCCAGATATTATGAGTCCATGTACTCTATCAACTGTTAACTCGTGGATATCACAGGAAAGCACATTAAATTGAATTTCTTTTCATATATAACCAAAATATCCAAAGAAAATCAATTAATCAAATAAAATAAACTTATTTCTTCTGTTGCAAAGAAAACGTCACATTTCTGCAATGAAAATGGTAATATTAGTTCATTATGCAAGCTGCATAAGATTTTTCATAATTCTGACCATCCTTTACATTCAGATCTCCCTGGACATTTCTATTCTGTTCGTAATACTAGGCAGGCAGTTCATTCTAATAGCCAGGCATTCTCCACCATGAGGCTCAATACTACACAGTATTCTAGAAGTTTTATTCCAGCTGTGACTAAGTTGTGGAATGATCTTCCTAATCGGGTTGTCGAATCAGTAGAACTTCAAAAGTTCAAAGTTGCAGCAAATATTTTTATGTTGAACACGATGACATAAGTCTTTTTATAGTTTATATATGACATATCTGTTCTGACGTTGTTACTCGTTTTAGAATGACTTATTGTTAATTTGTTCTCATCATTTATTCTTTTCCTAATTTCCTTTCCTCACTGGGCTATTTTTCCCTGTTGGAGCCTTTGGGCTTATAGCATCTTGCTTTTCCAACTAGGGTTGTAACTTGGCTAATAATAATAATAATAATAATAATAATAATAATAATAATAATGCATCGCAAGTGTGTTGCAGCGGCGTGCTCAAATACAGGTGAAAACATCTCCTTGTATTTCTTCCTAAATGATAAACTGTTAGGAAAAAAGTGGGTCACTCAAGTGCAACGGACACGGGCCGTATGGACGCCCAGCCAAACCTCGCGGCATTAGAATCTTCATATTTCAATACTTTATTTAAAAACAAATGGTCTCGTTTGGCCACATTATATTAAAAAAATCACAAAATAATAATAATAATAATAATAATAATAATAATAATAATAATAATAATAATTTTAATCATCATTATTATCATCATCATCATCATCACCATCATCCTCATCACAGTAAAAAAATAATCCATAATATTGGTTATAAAAATCATTATAGATATACCAACCTACATTACATTACTAACGCTAGGTTAAGAAATACATCATCTACTACTTGTCGGAAACTTTTAAAATTATGTTTGCATAGGTAGAATTGGATATTTTCTCTTAATTTTCATGTTCAATTAAAATTTATACAGTATGGTTTATCTCTCTCTCTCTCTCTCTCTCTCTCTCTCTCTCTCTCTCTCTCTCTCTCTCTCTCTCTCTCTCTCTCTCTCTTACCTCATAGTGACATAAAAAGTCTATCAAACCTATCATCCTATTTTACTGACCATCCTAATAACATTGGCAATGACATTATATTAAGGCCTAGATCTTACTAAAGTTTCTGCCCGTATTAGCACAAAGAACTTGAGATTTACCATCAATATTTCCATTTGGATTTAGCCCCATTATCCTTTTGCAAACGGGAATTGTGAATACAACCTGGGGATAAGCACTCTCAATCCATACTCCCAGAATATGCATTCCTAGTTCTTTAGTCTTTTGCACGCATATCTAAAGCCTTCAGACTCAAAGGTCCATGGTGTTCTATGAACCATCCATAAAGTGCTTTCAAGTTGATGCGTAAGATACATAGGGACTTATGATAATAAAGTTGTGTTGTGAAAATTTACCAAATATATATTCTCCAGAATAGGTATCAAAAGTTCTACAGATATTTTCATTCGTGATTTACTAAGTAAGTTGTAAATTTTTGCGGAAAACGTAACTTACTGGACATTGTTTTTGGATATAATATAGTTAGATAATCTGTTAAACATATTTTATACACTAACTACGAGGATTAATATGAAAAATAAATAATATCATTACCTCTGGTTAGAATCCTCAGCTTTTGGATGATTATTCTAAATGAATCCTTCATGCATGTGTTGTAAATAGAGAGCAGAAGATGACACTCCAGAAGAGAACTGATAGCTCTCCCCTCTCTCTCTCTCTCTCTCTCTCTCTCTCTCTCTCTCTCTCTCTCTCTCTCTCTCTCTCTCTCTCTCTCTCTCTCTCTCATTTTTACATGTACGTAAATTAACACCATCTCTCTATAGTAAATTTTGATGTATCCCTTCAACTTATTTCTATTTCTCTCATCAATTTTATCTAATTATTTTCAGCTTATTATTTTATTTTAATATTTTATTCCTTCCTACATAATATATCACAAACATTTCAGTTCAAATACCTAGAACTAAATAATCCTTTGTAGTCCACAATATTTCGTGTTCTTTTATTATTTAATGCAGATTTTGTATTAACAAATTTACTGCATGACATTCTATTAATTGCAGAATTTGTAGAGATGAATTTACTGTGTATTTTTCTTTCCCGTATTCGAGAGCTCTGTCCAGAGACACCTAGCGTGTTCTATTTTTAGCTACCTGACATTGATTTTTTTTTTTTTAAGAAGAAATGCTTCTTCTCTATAATATCTCTTATCTTAAATTGACAAATTTCAACTTCGCTCCTGTTTTCCTGGCTACTTTCTTCATATGGTTCGATTCGATATGGTTCCAGAATTGCTATTGACCGTTCCTCGTTATCTGCTTTGCTTATGTCATCCAAATCTATAGAAAACTCGCTCAAATATACGCTGTGTTTGCTGTCAGAATCCATTTTTCGCGTGTCAACTCGATTTGAACAAACCGAGTGGTGGAGCCAAGTTGTCTCTACGTGACGTCACACAATGGCGAAGCAGCCTTTGCCAAATCTCGAGAGGCTGGCTGAGGCCTGTGCTGGCTGATGTAATTAATTGTATCAACAAACGAAAATGGCCCCAAGTGTTTTCTAATTTATGTTTCCAAGTGAATTATGATTAGATATTGTTTATTTTTTTTAGAGTTACTTAGGCATGTCAGCGCACCTTTAACTGTTTTTCTTGGTTAGTGTAATTCCATATAGTTGTAAAGGCCAATCATCCCTTCAGAATTAAATATATATATATATATATATATATATATATATCTATATCTATATCTATATATATATATATATATATATATATATATATATATATATATATATATATATATATATATATATATAATGTTTTATTGTGGCAGTTTTGTCGTAGTTTATATAAAATCCGAATTGATACATCAAATAATAAAATTCAAAATTATATGTAAATGGCAGCACTGGCTGTGAATGATATTCATTTGGTTAGTTATTATGACTTCATCCACCACAAAACCACACGTGCATGTATTGTTTCCTAATTCTAAATAATCTGATAAAAAGTTTCACTCATAAATGCGACTCTATCAAATATTTCATAATCTAAGACATTTGTGAAGAATTTTCTTCACTCTTCTTCTTTCATTTTTATTTTTTGGTTCTGGTAAAACTGTAGCTACCCCTTAAACCTTCTCTCTCACATTAAGTTTTCTTTATCAGAAACATGGGGAGGACTATTTCAAATCTACTAAATCTGTTGACAATAGCATATGCAATGCTTGTGACGTCACAGCGTAGATACGTACGACAAAAGCCTTAGCGGGCGCAAGGTCGTTCCAATACCAATAGAATTTTGCAGGTCAACCCACACCTAGCTTTCGCTCGGATAGCCATTATTAATGTGACGTCACTAGGTTCAACAACTGAGACACGTGTCCTCTCTCTCTCCATAATCTCATTTAATTATACTGTTTTTACTATTATTATGTGACCTCTCAATAATCATATCTGGAAATTTAAGAAAAAAATATGCTAAGGTGCAAAATTGATCAGACGACAAAAATTTTTGATCTAATCTATTTTATAATATTGCATATTACACACAACTGTACATTACATGCTTTAATCTATTAAAGCTTATTTCTACAATTAATTTTCATTTTTACACAACAAAATTTATAATTATTTTTTTTCTTGCTAGTTTGGTTTTTACTTATGCACTTGTGCTTTATTATTTTCTTCTTCTATATGTACATTTTGATTATTTATTTCGGTACATTTTCTCTGCACTGGAAAATTCTTTGTTATTAATTTTAAAATTTTTTTTCCTGATATTTTTCTTTTCTGGTATTTATAATTATAAATTTATTTTCCTATCGAATAATTTGTACTGTCACGCACTGCGCAACTAGGCATCGTGACAAGTTGGCGTGAGTTAAAATTCTGTAGGCCTTGGGACCAATATGACCTTAAGACAGAGCAAAGCCGTGAGACAGATTGAGTTGGAGAGAGATGGATGTCTGACCTTCTGGGCCGCTCATTACAGACTGACCATAGGTTTAGCCTAGGACCTCTATTGAACCTATTGACGTCATATTTGCGCACACGACAAAAATTTCAAGCGGCCGTGGGTTGACCTGTTAAAATTTTATTGGCCTTGGGTGGTTCTTTCCGAAAACTATGTGGGTCAAGATAAATTACTAAACTGATTTGAATCTCATTTTTAATACAGCTGACTTTAATGCAGCTTTTATATCTCAATACCAATTAAGGTTTGTTAATTTCAAAATGTATTCCCATTGCACCAGCCCATTACTTATCTCTCATTTTAACTATTAATTTTTAGCAAGCCAGAATAGGTAGGATTGTGGTATATATAAACTCCCTTAGAGCAGCAAGATTTCTCTAAACTATATGTGCAAAATCCTGCCTCCTATGCACTCCTTGCAACAATATATTGCCCTGTCCTAAAATCCCGAGATGGCACCTCCCCTGGGTTACCGTTCGCATTGTGACCCTCACCTGTCTGGAAAGGTGAAGCCAGGTGATCCCTCTCAACCTTAACCCAGCCGCATTCGTCCGGAAGCAGTTGTGGTCGTCTGACCTACTTGGCCGACTGGCCAGTGATTGAATCGGCACCTCTAGCTCATCAACCCCCACCCACCTTTTTCCAAACCTTGACTCACCTCACCCAGGAGTCCTGCCGGTCGGACAGATAGAGAAGAAGAAGAGCCTGTTAAACCTTATTTGCCAAAGTGAGGATTCGTGGGGTGAGCCAGTCAAGAGTGCAAAGTGCAACCAGGTCAATAGCCATTGAGAACATAGGATGGTCTTCCAAGGAATGCAGGTACCAAAACGTGGCCACTTAGTTTTCCTCCATTTTTTAGTTTAGATTAACTATTAGCTTGATTAGGTTAACTGGCTATTACATATTTCGGACTGTGTGCGGTGGGATTATGTGTATATTTTTCTTGGATATATTTTTTTTTTTGCTTTTAAGACTAGCACAGTCTATGGGCCCCATGGGCCACGTGTCCGACCCAAATTTGATTATTGACTATTGCAGAAGACCACGTGTCTAAAAAACCATTTTAATTATTTTGAATTGCCTTTCACTACATCACATTTTGTTTTGATACCATTTTTGTGTTTGTTCAAATGTCCGGTTATTTTAATGTAAATTAGTAAAATAAATCAAGATTAGGTTAATCAAACCTCGTCGTACTTCTACTCCTCCATTTATTTCATGGTTACTATCATGAATACAGTATTTAATCTTGGGACAATATACCAATATTCTAAAAGGAGTAAGTAACTTGAAAAAAGAGTGTGTTAGCGAGCAACTTTGTATTAATCTATCTGCTTCGAAGGTAAAGATCCATATCTTTAAAGATAGCTTTACTTTACATCACTGCTCCCATTTTTGTTATTGTCTCTAATTACTTAACTTAAGATTCCAGCATCTCACTGGGGTCACTGGGACGGAGCCAAAAAAGAGTCTAGGAGTGAAGATGACTATACACCTGACAAAGCTAGAGTAGGCCATTAAATTACTTTTATTTTCACGTGTGGAGTTCTCCGGCCTCTGGACAGTACAATTACTACATTTGCATTTAAGAGTGATGGCTAGCGAACTGCGGCAGTAAAGTTATTAGCGGGGTGTTTGTGCCAAGAGTGTAAGTGCTCATTATCCTCCCCTGTTGATCTTTGAGTAACTGACGTAGGGAGACTTTCCTGGACTAACTAAGTTCCCACTCAAAGATTTAATTAATCATAAAAAAATAATTCTCCACAACATAGTATCGATGATAGTCATTCCAACTTTGTATGATTACCATAAAAAAAACTGTGATTAGAGCATATTTCTGCAACGGCATGTGACAACAGCAAAAAAATTTATGATATTATAATGTATCAACTTTTGTTGTGTTTAGAAAAATAAAAGGGAAAAGTGTTCTATGAAGGTAACGTAAATGAGCTAAATAAAGGCCATTCCTGGTCATCTTACCTCTCTCCTCTTGATTTTGTTGGTCAGTACTTTGTAACATGGTTGCATGCTACTTGATTCATCCACTTTATCCTGTCTAGTTGGTTCTTCTTATTTAGAAATGCATAGTTTTGTTAGAACAAATCAAATCTGACTGTCAATGTCCGTCATTTTTGGTTTTCCATACAAAGAAACGAACAAATTTTTTCGCTGGAAGATTGTGTTTTCTGGGTTATACAGTTGACATTGCCAAGTTTGGTAAATGCAATGCAGAACTTCTTAATTCGAGGCTGACAGCCTCTTATTGAATAAAGGCGGGAGTAGACATCGTGTCATTAATAACCTTAAGTGATGGTAGCTCAATGGTTTGGTGTATTTGTAGAGGTGCAATCATAGGGCATGTACGTATAGTGGTCATAGGGTTCCCTTATCGTGAAGTTGCAGTGAATGCCATGGTATATAAGGGTTGCAATGATAGGGACGGGTTGAGAATAAGGTTATGGCAACGGGAAAGGGTTGCATTATGTAGGTTATGTGAAATATGGCTTAAAACAGAGGATTAAACATTTTTGCATTACGCCTCCCCTTTACCACAATATATCAACCCCTATAATTCCTAAAACTTGAATATATATATATATATATATATATATATATATATATATATATATATATATATATATATTTATATATATATATATATATATATATATATATATATATATATATATATATATAT
Organism: Palaemon carinicauda; assembly: GCF_036898095.1. Taxonomy (NCBI): domain Eukaryota; kingdom Metazoa; phylum Arthropoda; class Malacostraca; order Decapoda; family Palaemonidae; genus Palaemon; species Palaemon carinicauda. The sequence continues at coordinate 202,209,443 of NC_090725.1, read as the reverse complement.
GTGTGTGTGTGTGTGTGTGTGCGTGTGTGCATCTGTGTATGTTGTGTCACAAATGTAATGACTTTATGTAGATTAAATGTGGAGTTAAATACAAGACCATACAGAGAGAACAAAGACATTGCTTTGTGACTTCAAGACTCCGATCTGCTTACCAAGATAGCTAGGAGTTGTGTCTTGTTGGCACCATTAGTTTGTTGACCATTCATATCGCTGTTCTAACTATGGTTCCCATAAGTAACTGGGACCGTTGGCTGCTTGCACCCGCTAGCCCCAGGAATAGAAGGACTCTAGGCGTGCCCCCAACCCACATGGCATGTCATAAAGATATTCCTGCTAATGCAAAAGTCAGTTTGAACGAGCAATTGCGATTAGGCCGATCCTGGCGTCGCCTTGTTTCATTATTTAGAACGCACTCAGAACTTAATCTCTCCCTCTGTGCTCCTCTCCATTGCCGAACACCCAGTGGATATGATTAATTTTGTAAAACTAATTATGTAACTAAAATGAGCACTTTGAATACCTGCTATACATTTACTTCAAGATAATATATTGTGACTTTCAACGCTCCAGTGAATAATAGTTTTCCTTTTTTCTGAAATACATTATTGTAATTAAACTGTTGAAAAACGAAGTACCATCTATCAATAATCCCCGTTTCCTATTACATAGAGATTTATGCCATTATTTATGTTAAAGGCCACGTCACAGTTGTATTTGTTCAATGAGCAATTTTTGAATGTTATACTATATGTCACTGATTAATTGGGTATTAGGTGTGTGTACGGAAGATGGATAATGATACGAAAAGTAGTACAATAAAACTATTTATATCAGACATTTCGCAAATAATCCACCTCCCAAGACCTCACATAAAAACTTCTGACGCCTCTAAGGAGCACATCCCCTTGATTAAGAACTACTGGCTTAAATGAATGACTCCGATGTGGAAGAGGGATGATGTTTTATGGGTTGTATATAGTAGGATTATATACAACAAAATGATAGCAAGACATGATTGGTACATAGAATACAATATCTCTAAAAAGGTTTTATAATATATTCCATGGCGTGAGACAAAGGCTGCGGTAAGGAAAAGGAAGGAATACGGGGAAAGTGGAGGGATATGGACGAGAGGGGGAGGCAGGGGAGTGAAGGAGGACGGGGAAGTGATCGTTACAAAGTTATACCCCGAAAACGAGCTTCCATAGTTTATTATCCTTAACACATTCGTTCTCACTCTATCGTCTTCATGTGTGTGTGTGTGTGTGTGTGTGTGTGTGAGCACGCGTGCCTCTCTCCACTGATAGACGTGTGACTTACATGACAGTTGGAAACCAGGTCATATATGGTAAACTGAGAGAGAGAGAGAGAGAGAGAGAGAGAGAGAGAGAGAGAGAGAGAGAGAGAGAGAGTGAAGGAGGAGGAGAGCGGTAAGAAGAGCTTTTCATACATGACAGATATTTCGTGACTAGTCTGTGTTAAAACCTACTGTGTTAAAACCTACTTTTTCATGTATAGATATATTGCGATAGTCAAACCTCTTTCAAAAAGGGTATTTACAAGACACTCTATCCATTGTCATTTACTCCAGGAGTAGCAAGACAACCAACTACATTTCGTTTCCTGTTACCCACCGATGCCACCCATGCATCCACTTATAATGGCAGTTACATATGACAAAAACCATGCAAGAAAATACTTTTTGGATATGAAAGGACAAGAACATCATTGCATTCACGTAGACCTAGACTATCAGATGTGATAAGGAGTGATATCACCCTAAAGGGATCCATGAACTTGAAAAAAAAAGTCGAATTATTTTGGAGAGGATGGAATGACTCTTGATGATGGCTTTATTGGGTACCCAATGATTTCCCTAAGGACGGAACTCAGAAAAATTTGCAGCACTCAGATCATCCAGATTATTTGTAGACAAAATGAAAAACTCCGGACTGCTTCATCGCTCATTCAGGAATTATGCCAATCCAAAAGGATCAACTGAATTTAAGAACAGCTAAGCTGGTATTTCTAATTCATCAGTGTTTGGAAGAGGTATAATACTCTGGCCATAGAAGAAAAACTATCAGGAATAATACTCAACCCTTCCAGGAATGATGGAAATCCAATGGTATAAATACAATTTAACACCAATAAAGCTTACATTTACACATGCTTCTGTAAGAGGCAGCAGCCTCCCCATGCGAGCTGCATTATGCATGAGATGGCAACTTTGAGAACAGAATTTCATAACCCCAATTTTACGTATGTATACTCCTCCGAAAGCTTATGGTATTCGTTACCTTGGTCTGAACAAGGGGTGTAGGAGCGTTTTTTCGGGTGGCTTGGAAATGCACTGGCAGGGGGGTTTGTAGTGCCTCACCCAGAATTCTTTTTTTACGAGGAAACACCTTTATATGCAATTTCCTATGATTTGACAGCAGATTGTAGCAACAATAAAATAATATTTTTGGACGATTTCAATATAATCAGTTACAATTTGTACATAATGGCTATCATAAAATACCAGAAGACTACTTCATGAATTTACCAATAACATAAACGGTGATGAGTCTTTGCTGTAATTCATTCCAATATCGACCAGGTTATGGCTATAACTTTTCTAAGCCTACAATGTTTTTAATTACGATTTATTATATCTATCATAAGTTTTCAGTTCTAATTTTATCTTTAAAGTTTCACCGGGTGTTATATCTAATTTCATCTGATTTCTATTTTACAGAAGAAAATTATTTAATGTTTTAATTGAAAATCATGTTATATGTCTTTGGTTCCAAACTATGGGGATAAAATATGAAGATGAAAATCTCACAGACAGAGATGTATTTTAATGGTCATAAAATATCAAGGTTTTGTATGCCTTTATATTAGAAAAACTATATATTATCATACAATTATGGCTCCCAGGTCTGGGCACCAAAAATATATTATACTATGGCTCGTGACTGGGAACCAAACATATAACATTATATATATATATATATATATATATATATATATATATATATATATATATATATATATATATATATATATATAGTATATATATTACGACTGGCAAGTTAATCATCCTCTCGAATTCCAAACTCTCGTATATTTTTACATTAAAATTGTTACACTTTGAAATATTAATGCACGAACTCTGAGGCAGTTAGATAACCCCCAGACAGCAATATATGTAACACTGAATTTCCAAAGGTCTCTTAAGTACACTCAAAACCAAACGGGGTAATTATTTTTAAGAATTATTTAAAACTTACTATGGTTCTTAACAGGTTACGAGCGAATACTATTTCAAACCATGGGGATTGGAATAATACACTCTTTAAGAAAATAGATATATTTCATATGAATTACAACACTTTGAAAAATATTTACATAGAACCAATAAATCACTTGAAATATTATATCTGAACAAAACTTAGATTAAGCCAAATATGTTACGATTTGGAAATTATATAACTACTTGAGTTTAAATATTAAATCTTAATAAGCCTTAGACTAAATAATAGAAATACTTATAAAAATTATATAATTACTGGTTTCACTCGAAATTAAAGCTGAACACAAATATTAAGTTTGATACTTAATGAGAATAGATAACCCGATCACGCTACAAAATATTTTCTCGTTATCACAGGGCCATTTACAAATACTTTACATAATGCCAACACTCATCACAACACCATGAATTTGAAATCACCTGCCAAATTTACAGCAACGTTTTAACTCACTACACACAATATATGCGGGGGCACAAAATCCTTTTGGAGAAGACAAACTACAGGTACTGAACACTTTTAAAACAATTATGTGTGTTGCATGCGAGAGTAAGAGAGAGATGGGAGATAGGTTTCTTAAGGCTGGAAAATCTATCTATCTCTGCATTCCTGGGGTTGTCTCATATAAAAGAATTACCCACTTCCAGAATATTCCAAATAGTTTTGGAAACGTGGGGGGTTAGCCTAAGGCATCAGAGTTACCAAGTATTGTTATCTCTCGAACATGTACTCACAAAATGAACGACTAATTTCTCAGTCAGCTAGCTCCGCCCCCCCTTTGTCCCCAAAATAGAAAAAAAAGATAACATCCTATCACTATGTTTTTTGGGAAATCTCCAAAGCACATGGTACCCATAACAATTGCATATTTTCTCTCAAACATGACGCAATACCTCATGAAAATATAAAAGAACATTACATAAGCGCTTGTTCATATTTCTTATGGTCACATAACACTCTCAAACAGTT
>NC_090725.1:202187675-202195175 GCF_036898095.1 Palaemon carinicauda | reverse complement strand
GTTGTATAAGATTTTTCATAATTCTGACCGTCCTTTACATTCAGATCTTCTTGGACAATTCCATCCTGTTAGTAATATTAGGCAGGCAGTTAATTTTGATAGTCAGGTCTTCTTTACCATGAGGCTCCATACTACACAGTATTCTAGAAGTTTTATTCCAGCTTTGAGCAAGTTGTGAAATGATCTTCCTAATCAGGTAGTTGAATTAGTAGAACTTCAAAAGTTCACAATTGCAGCAAATGTTTTTATGTTGAACAGGAGGACATAAGTCTTTTTATAGTTTATATATGACATATCTGTTTCTACGTTGTTACTGTTTTTAGAATGATTTATTGTTAATTTGTTCTCATCATTTATTTATTTTCTTATTTCCTTTCCTCAATAGGGTACTTTTCCCTGTTGGAGCCCTTGGGCTTATAGCTTCTTGCTTTTCCAATTAGGGTTGTAGCTTGGCTAGTAATAATAATGTAAATAATACCACTAACTGAAAAATGTTTGTACTTTGACAGTCTTATTTCCTATTCATGTTCATATTCACACCTCTTAATTAAAGAGGTACAATGTTTCCCTAATTATATGACCCCCCCCCCAAAAAAAACGGCCGTTAAATGGAATATTGCTGTTTTATCTCTAGATGACTAATTGAAATATATGAATTAAATCATTTTTATTCTCTCTCTCTCTTTCTCTCTCTGTCTAGTCAGGATTTGTAAGAACACATGTTAAATGCAATACAATTTTATATGCTCATAAAAATAAATAATGTGTGGATATAAATCTTTTGGAAAATGCCCCAACCAGCGAAATATTTCGTCTCTTGAGTTTGGTATTAAGGGTTTGACAGTGATGGATATCCAATGGGAAATTTATATTGCACTCTTGTTATCCTTTACTAACATGTGATGGAGTGGCTGCCTGGCATCATAAAGATATATGCACTTCCTGTGAGCGTGTGTATCAAATTTCTATAAGCACTAGTAGTATATGAGATTAATATATTAAGAATAGTGTGCACCTTTTCCATTGGAGGTTGGTTCCTGAAGATTATAACCTTCTGATTCCCAAAACGTCTTTTTGGGTAAGGTTGCCGGTCCTATGACCTTCACCAATGTTAGAGAGCCACTTCAGTTGACTGACTACATATTACAATTTTCATTCCTTAGGCCTAAAAAGAAAATAAAACTTTCATAGGATGTGACTATCTGGTCCCAACTTGCCCAGGATTTGAACCCATTTCACATTCAGAACAATGTAGGTAGTAGGTTAGCCAGGGCACAATCCCCCGTTGAGATACTACTGCTAGATACTACTAGCTAGACAGTACTACATTAGATCTTTCTCTATAGTTATGGTTCACTTTCCCTTTGCCCACAAATACACCGAATAGTCTGGCATATTCTATACAGATTCTCCTCTGTCCTCATAAACCTGACAACACTGAGATTACCATGCAATTCTTCTTCACCCAAGGGGTTAACTACTGCACTGTAATTGTTCAGTGACTACTTTCCTCTTGATAAGAGGAGATGAGGCTTTTTAACTATGGTAAGCAGCTCTTGTGAGCGAAAGACACTCCAAAATCAAACCATAGTTTTCTAGTTTTGGGTAGTGCCATAGCCTCTGTACCATGGTTTTCTACTGTCTTGGGTTAGTTCTCTTGCTTGAGGGTACACTCTGGCTTACTATTCTATCTAATTTCACTTTCTCTTGTTTTGTTAAAGTTTTTATAGTTTATAGAGGAAATATTTATTTTGATGTTGTTACTGTTCCTAAAATATTCTATTTTTCCTCGTTTCCATTCCTCACTGAGGTATTTTCCCTTTAGGGGCCCCTGCTTTTTCAACTAGGGTTGTAGCTTAGCAAGTAATAATTATAATAATAATAATCTTGTTACTCATGCTACTGATGAATCATATAAAAAACAATATTTGGTCACTGTAACAACTTCTACTTCAGTTACTTAATCATGGAACGACCTGTATGAAGAACACCATAACAAACAACACACTGAAGACTCTTCAGCACGTTGTTGATCCCGCTACACAAACACGAAATTCACAAATATCTTGCATAGCTTACTAGTCCCAGATATGAAGGGGTTTTATTTATGTTTTCGATGCCAAAAGGTTTGAAAGTTGTTTGTCAGCCAGAATTTTATAAGGAATTACAAAATTCATTTCTGACTAAAAATCCGCTTGAAGGATTTTTTTCTGAAAACACGTCTGAAGAAGGTTACCCTTCAGCTGATAAATTAGTAATTTTGCATGTAAAAGGATGTATGGGTACTACATAATGTCCAGGTATCATGCGTCTATATAATTTATAAATTTTTATCTCATGTATATCACTGGAAAGCATATTAGATTGAATTTCTATTCATATATAACCAAAATATCAAAACAAAATCTATGAATCAAATAAAATAAACTTAAATCTTCTGTTGTAAAGAAAACGTCACATTTCTACAATGAAAATAGTAATATTCTATCAAAATTACTGAAAATTTACTTAAAGGTGGGCTTACATGGTAAATACAACTTTTATTTTTTTTTTTTTACTAAAAAGAGCTACCACAACGCAGGCAAAGTGATTGGGTTTTTCTTTGATCAACTGTCATGTTATTTTGTGTTAAAGCTTTATTACCGGACTTTTCACGATTTATTTTGGGCGGGAAGTACCTGTGACGTCACTGAGAGACTTCGGCAGCGAGAAGTGGATATAAACAATCTAGGTTTGCTAGAACAGAAGTTTTTTCCTGTTGTAAAAGTGATTTTGTATCGATTGTTGTAGATTTTATGCATTTTAAGGCCTTACAAGTGTGTTGCAGCGAGGTATTCAAATAAAGGATGTGAAAATATCTCCCTGCATCTCTTCCCAAAGGATGAATTGCTAAGAAAAAAATGGGTTTCTCAAGTGCAACGGACACGGGCCGTATGGACGCCCAGCCAAACCTGGCAACAATAGAATCTTCATATTTCAATACATTAGTTAAAAACAAATGGTCTCCTTTGGCAACAGTATAATAATAATATTAATAATAATAATAATAATAATAATAATCTTCATCCTCATCATCATAATCATCATCATCATCATAATAACAATAACCATAAAATAACCCATAATATTGGTTATAAAGATCATTATAGGTATACCAACTTGAATTATGTTACTAACGTCAGGTTACGAAATCCATCAATCAATCAAATATCTATTACTTGTTGGAAATTTAAAATTAATTTGCGATGGTTAAATTAGATATTTCCTCTTAATTTTCATGTTTGATTAAGAATATACAGTATTGTTTATCTCTCTCTCTCTCTCTCTCTCTCTCTCTCTCTCTCTCTCTCTCTCTCTCTCTCTCTCTCTCTGACCTCATAGTAACATAAAAAGTCTATCAAACCTATCATCCTATTTTACTGGCCATCATATTAACATTGACAATGACATTATATTAAGATCTAGATCTTACTAAAATTTCTGTCCGTATTATAATGAAGAACTTAAGATTTACCATCAATATTTCCATTTGGATTTAGCCCCCTTGTCCTTTTGCACACAGGATTTGTGAATCCAACCTGGGGATAAGCATTCCCAATCCATATTCCCAGAATATGCATTCCTAGTTCTTTAGTCTCTTACACGCATATCTAAAGCCTTCAGACTCAAAGGTCCATGGTGTTCCATGAACGGTCATAAAGTGCTTTCAAGTTGATGCTTAACATACATAGGGACTTTTGATACTAAAGTTGTGTTGTGAAAATGTACAAAATATATTTTCTCCATAATACGTATTAAAAGTTCTACAGATATTTTTATACGTGATTTATTAAGCCAGATGTAAATTTTCGCGGAAAACGTAATTTACTAGACAGTGTTTTTGATGACCTTGGATTTATTATAGATAGATAATGTATTAAACACAATTTATACACTTACTACAACGGTTAATATGAACATTAGATAACATAATTACCTCTGGTTAAGATCCTCAGCTTTTATAAAGAATATTTTAAATGAGGCCTTAAAAGGAATGATTTTTGTGTACAAGAAGACCAAAAATAATTGCGTGAAGTGTGGTTCGATGTGGTGGCGATAAGTCTCCCGCGAAGGTAGATAAAATCGTTATTGATGTTGATAATGGGGATACATTAAACACACCAGTGGTTAAAATTATGAATGATGCAGTCATTGCTGAGTTCTCCGTAAGTTACTCATGAGTCATCCCCTGCTAAATAAAAGTATAATGCTGAATCCTCCACTCACACATACAGTACATACTCTCTCTCTCTCTCTCTCTCTCTCTCTCTCTCTCTCTCTCTCTCTCTCTCTCTCTCTCTCTCTCTCTTCTTTATATGTTCGTTAATTAACGCCATTTATCTACATTGAATTTTAATATATCCCTTCAATTTATTTCTATTCCTCTCATCAATTTTATCTAATTATTTTTAGCTTATTGATTTATTTTAATGATATTTTATTCCTTCCTACATAATAAATCACAAACATTTCAGTTTCAATACCTAGAACTGAACAATGCTTTGTAGTCCACAATATTTGATGTTCTTTTATTATTTAATGCAGATTTTGTATTAACAAATTTACTGCATGACATTTTATTAATTGCAGAATTGGTAGAGATGAATTTACTGTGTATTATTCTTTCCCGTACTCGAGAGCTCTGTCCAGAAACACCTAGCGTATTCTATTTTTAGCTACCGGACATTGATTTGTTTTTTAAGAAGAAATGTTTCAACTCTAAATCTCTCATCTTAAATTGACAAATTTAAACTTGACTCCTGTTTACCTGGCTACTTTCATCATATGGTTAGAAGCGATATGGTTCCAGAATTGCTATTGACCGTTCCTCATTATGTTCTGAATATGTTATCCAAATCTATAGAAAAGTCGCTCAAATATACGCTGTTTGCTGTCAGAATGCATTTTTCGCGTGGTAACTCGATTTTAACAAACCGAGTGGTGGAACTAAGTTGTTTTTCTTGGTTAGTATAATTTCATATAGTTGTAAAGGCTATTCATCCCTTCAGAATTATATATACTGTATATATATATATATACATATATATATATATATATATATATATATATATATATATACATATATATAATGTTTCATTGTGGCAGTTTTGTCGTAGTTTATAGCAAATCCGAATTGATATATCAATTTACAAAATTCAAAATTATATATAAATGGCAGCACTGGCTGTGAATGATATTCATTTGGTGAGTTATTATGGCTTCATGCACCACAAAACCACACGTGCATGTATTGTTTGCTAATTCCAAATAATCTGACAAAAAGTTTCACTCATAAATGCGACTCTATCAATTATTTCATCATATAAGACATTAGTATCGGTATAGAGAAATAAAAGGGAAAAGTGTTCTATGAAGTCAATGCAAATGAGCTAAATAAATGCCATTCGTGGTTATCTTCCCTCTCTCTTGAATTTGTTGGCCAGTACTTTGCAACATGGTGGCATGCTACTTGATTCATCCACTTTATCCTGTCTAGTTGGTTCTTGTTATTTCGAAATGCATAGTTTTGTTGGAAAAAATCAAATCTGGCTCTGTCAATGTCCGTCATTTTTGGTTTTCCATACAAGAAACGAACAAATTATTCGCTGGAAGATTGTGTTTTCTGGGTTATACAGTTGACATCGCCAAGTTTGGTAAATGCATTGCAGAACTTGTTAGTTTTATAATGACAGCCACTTATGGAATAAAGGCGGGAGTAGACACCGTGCCATTAATAACCACCTTAAGTGATGGTAGCTCAATGGTTTGGGGGGATTTGTAGTGGTGCAATCATAGGGGATGTACTTATAGTGGTCATAGGGTTCCCTTATCGTCAAGTTGCAGTGAATGCCATGGTATATAATGGTTGTAATGATAGGGACGGGTTGGGAGTAAGGTTATGGCAACCGGAAAGTGTTGTATTATGTAGGTTATGTGAACTAAGGCTTAAAACAGACGATTAAACTTTTTTTGCATTATGCCTCCCCTTTACCAGAATATATCAACACCTATAACTTCTGAAACTTGAATGTTTGCCAAATAGTATTACACACATACCACACACACACACACACATACACACACACACACACACACATATATATATATATATATATATATATATATATATATATATATATATATATATATATATAGTGTGTGTGTGTGTCTATGTGCGTGTATGTTGTGTAAAAAATCAAAATTTTTGTGTAGATTAAATGTAGAATAAAATACAAGACCATACAGAGGGAGCAAAGATATTGCTTTGTGACTTCAATACTGATCTGCTTACCCAAAGTAGCAAGGAGCTGTGTCTCGTTGGCACCATTAGTTTGTTGACCTGTCATATCACTGTTCTAGCTTTGGTTCTCACAGGAATCGCGACGGAGAGTGCGGCACAGAGGCCATAAGCAACCGGGACCGTTGGCTACTTGTCCCCAGACGGGCCCCCAACCCACCTGGCACGCCATAAAGAGATTCCTGCTAATGCACAAGTCTGTTGTTTGATCGAACTATTATGATTAGGCCAATCCAGGCCTCACCCAGTTTCATTATATAGAACGCACTCTTAACTTTTTAAGAACTTAATCTCTCCCTCTGTGCTCCTCTCCATTGCCGAACACCTAGTGGATATGATTAATTTTGTAAAATTAACTATGTAACTAAAATTGGCACTTTGAATACCAGTTATATATTCCCTTCAAGATGATGTATTGTGACTTTCAACTATCCAGTGAATAATTACGTCAAGTTAACCGTTTGCTATAACAATAGTTTTCTTTTTTTCTTACTTAATTTACATAATAAACTTACGTCTACATGAGAGGGACTCATTTACGGGCTGGCTGTTCATCTCTTCAATGCACAAAGGAAAGATAAATAAAATCATGAATAAAGTACTCTATTTACTCTACACTAGACCAGCTTCGTAAGAATATATGTATATATATATATATATATATATATATATATATGTACTTAGATGTATTTATATATATATATATATATATATATATATATATATATATATATATATATATACATACATATATATATATATATATATATATATATATATATATATATATATATATATATATATATACATATGCGTAAAAATCAAAGGAAAACGTGATGCTCAGATGCAGAAGAACCACAGGGAAAATGAAAATACGAAATATACGGTTAAGTCCTGACTAGTTTCATGATACTTCTTCAGAGGACTGATTTATTGAGAGAGGTTTATTTACATTTTATAGGGAAAGTAACAATGACATTCCAATACCAGCTACCTCGACTGTGGTCAGGTGTTTACTGGCCGGGGATCCAACCTCAATAGACACCTGCTAAAAAGGGTAATTTCTGGTGCCAGGTAAATTCTTGTTTTTGACTTTCAATACAGTTTATTTACACGAATAACGGTAGCCTTATCTATATAAATACATAAGAAAAACTATATGT
>NC_090725.1:202180175-202182675 GCF_036898095.1 Palaemon carinicauda | reverse complement strand
TAGAGACACTTACTCTCACTCCATTTTTTTAGCAGCCACCGAGCCTCATACCCTCCATACATCCACTGAAAACTGTATTGCTAACGATAGTAACTGAGCTATCGACATGAAACCAAGTACACAAGTTTGAAACATACAGATGAAGCGTATTTCTAACATGTTCCGGTGGAAAAAAAGAAAAGATGAAATTCTTTAAACTTACTGATGCTTTTATGCGTTCTTTTGAAGATAGCAGGTTGTCGTGTGTATTCCCTTTAAAAAAAGGGGGAGAATACTCTTTGCTTTTCCCATACCTACTCTGCATCATCATATCATTTGCAGTTTCCTTGCTGATTTTTACTTCATCAGTTGTATCCATTAAAAATGATTTTACAAAGGCAAGACCGCCTTACTTAAATAATTCTTCAAAGGAAAGTTGTTGACTTCCGGTTTCTGTACTGAGCTAAACAATTGTCATGCTACTCCTATAAGATGAATATAGCCTTATTCCGGAAAATAAACTTTCAACTACTGTATATAATTTCATTTATTTCTCTTTGCTCCCAGTTGCCTAATAACTTTTGCACTTATGTGAACAATATCATTCACTATTTTTTATGATTAAGTCATAAAACACATATCAGAATGGTCCATCTATCCGAACAATTCACCACAGAAGATTCATTATCAACGAAACGTTTGTTTTTTATTCTGTTTCGTCATAATGATTCATTCATTCTCAGTCCCAGTGATAATAAAATAATTATGGAATATCCTCCGACAAAAGGGGCTTTATGCGTAAATATATCTCACCCGTATGTCAAAAACACTGAACTCCATTTAGACAGCATTTATTTGTAATGGATGGAACAATTATTCAACATTTATTAGATCCCTCAAGCGTGTAATAACCAATTGTTCATATATAATGAATTTAGCTTTGCACACTCACACTCACTCATAATAATCTGGTATTATTTCGTCATAAATTTATCCCCATGCATGACTTATTTGACTACGTTATTGCACATTCATCTCTTACTCTGTCTGTTATCTGGCTTATAAGAATTATAAATCCTATATATGATAATTACAATCTTATACCCGGCCATTCTAAGAGGATGACATTGTCTCTCTGAAGTTTTAAAAGGATGAAGTCTATTTCTTATGTTGGGGAAAACTAGAATTACATGAAATATCATTGTTCTCAGTGCCCACAGCCCCTGCCATCTTTTCCTTTTCTTTTTTCTATTTGCCAAGGCTTCACATTTTCTCTCTCTCTCTCTCTCTCTCTCTCTCTCTCTCTCTCTCTCTCTCTCTCTCTCTCTCTCTCTCTCTCTCTCTCTCTATCATTTATACTTTCAATAATTATTTTCCTTATATCATTCTTTAACATTTACATAAGACCCAGTGTATATGTTTTTATAAAGTTTTAACACTTTTTAAACATTTATATTTTTCACATCTTTTTTTCTTTTGCCCTGACAGCTGGCTCTGTGTTCACATGCTCAAATGAAATTCATTTCAATAGAAACTTTACCTTTATAGAACGAAATGAATATTCTTGTTCATGGGGATTAGTTCTCGTACATTAACCAGGCTTGTATCATACTTGCAATAGTCTTCATACGCTTGCACAAATCTTTCAATGTGGTTTGTATAAATCTTGTAACGTACTTTCAACATTCGTAGTATGGTTGGTGTCCCTGATATTCTACTTCAAAGCTTACTGATAGAAATAAACTTGACATGATTAGGTCTTTATTTCAATTACAAAGAATGGAGAAAATTTCATATTCGAATATTACTAAAACTTTATATCATGACTATCGCCTTGAACTGAGAGGCAATTGTATTTAGTTTTGTAGTCATTGATGAAAATCTGCTGTGGGTAAAAATCAAAACTAGTTTTAAACTATTATAGTTTTTGGTATTGGCACTATTCATATTTATCTTTTTGGCACCAGATAGAAACCAGACCCAGTTGCCTTAACACTGCAGCCATCCTTCCACGCCATTCTTTTTCTTTTTGAGATCACTGGGAATGATTGCCAACAAAGACTTTTGTCTCTTCTTACAGCCTAGCTCTTTAAATGCTGCTGTAGATTGCCAGGTCTTTTCGGCCAAACAAGGACTCTCAGAATTCTGCAGCCCGTAAACTCTTTATCTTTCAGTTAAGTCTAAGCCTACGTAGCGTCGCCAGCCGCACCTGTGATTAGAGAGAGGTCCATTTGCTAAACAACAAGCCAATATCTTGTATTTTGTAAGATTAATCTCAAACCAACTAACCATACTCTCATTATACTTGCTTTCACTGTGTTTTTGTGAAGCTGTTTATATATGTATTTATAAATTTGTGATATATAGCCTGACGCTGGGGTCTGTAAGGTCATTCAACGTCCGAGTACAGCTTAGGGGAAAGCCCAGCAGTTGCCCTATGAGGTGATTTCTAATCTGCACCGCATGAGGTGCACTGACAGCACTACACCCCGCTATCTGAAGCTGTTTGGGTCACGCTGAT
>NC_090725.1:202157675-202175175 GCF_036898095.1 Palaemon carinicauda | reverse complement strand
TTGCATGTTCGAGGAACAGTATACCTCCCAGGGTAATATAATTTTATAACGGTAATTTAATAGGCTAAGGTCGAGTTTCCATTTGCTATTCCATGTAAAATAGTGGCGAATTCCTGTGAAATATCAGTTATGTGTTTATTTCAAAGGAAGATATCACCAACACTGGGGTGGGGGTGGGGGGGGGGGCAGGTAGGGGGGAGCTGGAAATACTGCCGTTAAATGGAATATTGCTGTTTTATCTCTAGATGGCTAATTGAAATTTATGAATTGAATCATTCTCTCTCTCTCTCTCTCTCTCTCTCTCTCTCTCTCTCTCTCTCTCTCTCTCTCTCTCTCTCTCTCTCTCACTCTCTAGTCAGGATTTGCAAGAACACACATGTTAAATGCATTACAATATTATATGCTCGTAAAAATAGATAATGTGTGGATATGAATCTTTTGGAAAATGCCCCAGTCAGCGAAATATTTCGTCTCTTGAGTTTGGTATTAAGGGTTTGACAGTGATGGATATCCAATGGGAAATTTATATTGCACTCTTGTTATCCTTTACTAACATGTGATGGAGTGGCTGCCTGGCATCATAAAGATATATGCACTTCCTGTGAGCGTGTGTATCAAATTTCTATAAGCACTAACAATATACTAGATTAATATATTAAGAATAGTGTGCACCTTTTCCATTGGAGGTTGGTTCCTGAAGATTATAACCTTCTGATTCCCAAAACGTCTTTTTGGGTAAGGTTGCAGGTCCTATGACCTTCACCAATGTTAGAGAGCCACTTCAGTTGACTGACTACATATTACAATTTTCATTCCTTAGGTCTGAAGAGAAAATATTACTTTCATAGGATGTGATTATCTGGTCCCAACTTGCCCAGGATTTGAACCCATTTCACATTTAGAACAATGTAGGTAGTGGGTTGGCCAGGGCACAATCCCCCGTTTAGATACTACTGCTAGATACTACTGGCTAGACAGTACTACATTAGATCTTTCTCTCTAGTTATGGTTCACTTTCCCTTTGCCCACAAATACACCGAATAGTCTGGCATATTCTATACAGATTCTCCTCTGTCCTCATAAACCTGACAACACTGACATTACCATGCAATCAATTCTTCTTCACCCAAGGGGTTAACTACTGCACTGTAATTGCTCAGTGGCTACTTTCCTGTTGATAAGAGTAGAAGAGGCTTTTAAACTATGGTAAGCAGCTCTTGTAGGCGAAAGACACTCCAAAATCAAACAATAGTTTTCTAGTTTTGGGTAGTGCCATAGCCTCTGTACCATGGTTTTCCACTTTCTTGGGTTAGTTCTCTTGATAGAGGGTACACTCTGGCACACTATTCTATTTAATTTCACTTTCTCTTGTTTTGTTAAAGTTTTTATAGTTTATAGAGGAAATATTTATTTTGATGTTACTGTTCTTAAAATATTTTATTTTTCCTCGTTTCCATTCCTCACTAAGGATTTTCTCTTTAGGGGCCAATGGGCTTCTAGCATCCTGCTTTTCCAACTAGGGTTGTAGCTTAGCAAGTAATAATTATAATAATGATAATAATCTTGTTACTCATGCTACTAATGAATCATATTAAAAACAATATTTGGTCACTGTAACAACCCCTACTTCAGTTACTTAATTATGGAACGACTATATGAAGAACACCATAACAAACAACACACTGAAGACTCTTTAGCACGTTGTTGATCCCACTACACAAACACAGAAATCACAAATATCTTGCATAGCTTACTAGTCCCAGAGCTGAGGGGGTTTTATTTATGTTTTCGATGCCAAAAGGTTTGAAAGTTGTTTGTCAGCCAGAATTTTATGAGGAATTACAAAATCCATTTCTGACAAAAAATCCGCTTGAAGGATTTTTTTCTGAAAACACGTCTGAAGAAGGTTACCCTTCAGCTGATAAATTAGTAATTTTGCATTTAAAAGAATGTATGGGTACTACATAATGTCCAGATTCATGAGTCTATATAATTTATAAATTTTTATCTCATGTATATCACTGGAAAGCATATTAAATTGAATATCTTTTCATATATAACCAAAATATCAAAACAAAATCAATGATTCAAATAAAATAAACTTAAATCTTCTGTTGTAAAGAAAACGTCACATTTCTACAATGAAAATAGTAATGTTCTATCGAAATTACTGAAAATCTACTTAAAGGTGGGCTTACATGGTGAATACAACTTTTTTTTTTTTTCACCAAAAAGAGCTACCATAACACAGGCGAAGTGATTGGGTTTTCTTTTGATCAAATGTCATGTTATTTTTTGTTAAAGCTTTATTACCGGACTTTTCACGATTTATTTTGGGCGGGAAGTACCTGTGACGTCACTGAGAGACTTCGGCAGCGAGAAGTGGATATAAACAATCTAGGTTTGCTAGAACAGAAGTTTTTTCCTGTTGTAAAAGTGATTTTGTATCGATTGTTCGAGATTTTATGTATTGTGAGGCCTTACAAGTGTGTTGCAGCGAGGTATTCAAAAAGAGGATGTGAAAATATCTCCCTGTATTTCTTCCCAAAGGATGAATTTCTAAGAAAAAAATGGGTTTCTCAAGTGCAACGCCCAGCCAAACCTGGCAACAATAGAATCTTCATTTTTAAATACATTAGTTAAAAACAAATGGAGTCCTTTGGCCACAGTATGTTAATAACAACCACAAAATAATAATAATAATAATAATAATAATAATAATAATAATCGTCATCATCATCATCATAATAACAATAACCATAAAATAACCCATAATATTGGTTATAAAGATCATTATAGGTATACCAACTTGAATTATGTTACTAACGTCAGGTTACGAAATCCATCAATTAATCAAATATCTATTACTTGTTGGTAACTTAAAATTAATTTACGATGGTTAAATTAGATATTTCCTCTTAATTTTGGTGTTCGATCAAAAATATACAGTATTGTTTATCTCTCTCTCTCTCTCTCTCTCTCTCTCTCTCTCTCTCTCTCTCTCTCTCTCTCTCTCTCTCTCTCTGACCTCATAGTGACATAAAAAGTCTATCAAACCTATCATCCTATTTTACTGGCCATCCTATTAACATTGACAATGACATTATATTAAGATCTAGATCTTACTAAAATCCCTGCCCGTATCATAAAGAAGAACTTAAGATTTACCTTCAATATTTCCATTTGGATTTAGTCCCATTATCCTTTTGCAAACAGGAATTGTGAATACAACCTGGGGATAAGCATTCCCAATCCATATTCCCAGAATATGCATTCCTAGTTCTTTAGTCTTTTGCACGCATATCTAAAGCCTTCAGACTCAAAGGTCCATGGTGTTCTATGAACCATCCATAAAGTGCTTTCAAGTTGGTGCTTAAGATACATAGGGACTTTTGATACTAAAGTTGTGTTGTGAAAATGTACAAAATATATTTTCTCCATAATACGTATTAAAAGTTCTACAGATATTTTTATACGTGATTTATTAAGCAAGATGTAAATTTTCGCGGAAAACGTAATTTATTAAACAGTGTTTTTGGTGACCTTGGATTTATTATAGATAGATAATGTATTAAACACAATTTATACACTTACTACAATGGTTAATATGAACACTAGATAACATAATTACCTCTGGTTAAGATCCTCAGCTTTTATAATGATTGTTTTAATTGAGGCCTTAAAATGAATGATGTTTGTGTACAAGAAGACCAAAAATAATTGCAGGTGGTTCGAAGTGGTGGCGGTAATTTTCCTGCGAAGGTATATAAAACGGTAATTGGTGTTGATAATGGGGATACATTAAACAGACTGGTGGTTGAAATTGTAAATGCTGCCGTCATTGGTGAGTTCTCCGTAAGTTACTCATGAGTCATCCCCTGCTAAATAAAAGTATAATGCTGAATCATCCACTCACACATACAGTACATACACTCTCTCTCTCTCTCTCTCTCTCTCTCTCTCTCTCTCTCTCTCTCTCTCTCTCTCTCTCTCTCTCTCATCTTTATATGTTCGTTAATTAACGCCATCTATCTACATTGAATTTTAATATATCCCTTCAATTTATTTCTATTCGTCTCATCAATTTTATCTAATTATTTTTAGCTTATTGGTTTATTTTAATGATATTTTATTCCTTCCTACAATAAATCACAAACATTTCAGTTTGAATACCCGGAACTGAACAATGCTTTGTAGTCCACAATATTTCATGTTCTTTTATTATTTAATGCAGATTTTGTATTAACAAATTTACTGCGTGACATTTTATTAATTGCAGAATTTGTAGAGATGAATTTACTATGTATCATTTTTTCCCGTATTCGAGAGCTCTGTCCAGAAACACCTAGCGTGTTCTATTTTTAGCCACCTGACATTGATTTGTTTTTTAAGGAGATATGTTTCTTCTCTATATCTCTTATCTTTAATGGATAAATTTCAACTTCGATTTTGTTTTCTTGGTTACTTTCTTCATATGGTTCGAACAGATATGGTTCCAGAATTGCTACTGACTGATCCTCGTTATCTGTTCTGCTTACGTCATCCAAATCTATAGAAAGGTTGCTCAAATGTATGCTGTGTTTACTGTCAAAATCCATTTTCGCGTGTCAAGTCGATTTGAACAAACCGAGTGATGGAGCCAAGTTGTCTCTACGTGCTGGCTGATGTAATTAACTCTATAGGCATGTCAGCGCACCTTTAACTGTTTTTCTTGGTTAGTATAATTACATATCATTGGAAAGACCATTCAATTTCCTTCAGAATTACATATACTGCTTATATATATATATATATATATATATATATATATATATATATATATATATATATATATATATATATATATATATATATATATATATATATATATATATATATATATATATATATATATATATATATATATATATATATATATATATATATACACAGTATATATATATATATATATATGTATATATTATATACAGTATATATACTGTATATAAATGTATATATATATATATATATATATATATATATATATATATATATATATATAAAATATTTCATTGTGGCAGTTTTGTCATAGTTTATATTAAATCCGAATTAATACATCAGTTTACAAAATTCTAAATTTTACATAAATGGCAGCATTGGCTGTGAATGATATTCATTTGGTGAGTTATTATGGTTCAAACCACCAGAAAACCACACGTGCAGGTATTGTTTGCTAATTCCAAAAAATCTGACAAAAGTTTCACTCATAAATGCGACTCTATCAAATATTTCATCATATAAGACATTAGTATCGGTGTAGAAAATAAAAGGGAAAAGGGTTTTATGAAGTTAATGTAAATGAGCTACAAAAATGCCATTCTTGGTCATCTTACCTCTCTCCTCTTGATTTTGTTGGTCAGTACTTTGCAACATGGTGGCATGCTACTTGATTCATCCACACTATCCTGTCTAGGTGGTTCTTGATATTTCGAAATGCATAGTTCTGTTGGAATAAATCAAATCTGGCTCTGTCATGTCCGTCATTTTTGGTTTTCCATACAAGACACAAACAAATTATTCGCTCATGTATTGTGTTTTCTGGGTTATACAGTTGACATCGCCAAGTTTGGTAAATGCATTGTAGAACTTGTTAGTTCGATGCTGACAGCCACTTCTGGAATAAAGGCGGGAGTAGACACCGTGCCATTAATAACCACCTTAAGTGATGGTAGCTCAATGGTTTGGGGGATTTGTAAAGGTGCAATCATAGGGCATGTACTTTAGTGGTCATAGGGTTCCCTTATCGTCAAGTTGCAGTGAATGCCATGGTATATAAGGGTTGCAATGATAGGGACGGGTTGAGAATAAAGTTATAACAGCGGGAAAGTGTAGCATTGTGTAGATTATGGGAAATATGGCTTAAAGCAGAGGATTAAGCTTTTTTGCATTACGCCTCCCCTTTACCAGAATATATCAACCACTATAATTCTAAAACTTAAATGTTTGCCAAATAGTATTACACACAAACACACACACATGCATATATATATATATATATATATATATATATATATATATATATATATATATATATATATATGTGTGTGTGTGTGTGTGTGTGTGTGTATGTGTGTGCTTGAGTCACAAATATAAATCTTTGTGTAGATTAAATGTAGAGTAAAATACAAGACCATACAGAGGGAACAAAGACATTGCTTTGTGACTTCAAGGCTCTGATCTGCTTACCAAAATAGCAAGGAGTTGTGTTCCATTGGCACCATTAGTTTTTGGACCGGTCATATTGCTTTTCTAGCTTTGGTTTCCACAGGAATCGCGACGGAGAGTGCGGCATAGAGGCCATAAGCAACTGGGACCGTTGGCTGCATGTCCGGTAGCCCCAGGAATAGAAGGACCCCAGGCGGGGCCCGTACCCACCTGGCACGCCATAAAGAGATTCCTGCTAATGCACAAGTCTGTTGTTTGATCGAACTATTATGATTAGGCCGATCCTGGCCTCAGCCTTTTTCATTATTTAGAACGCAATTGTCACTTTATAAGAACTTAAACTCTCCCTCTGTGCTCCTCTCCATTGACGAACTCCCAGTGGATATGATTAATGTTGAAAATTTAACTATGAAACTAAAATGAGCAATTTGAATGCCTGCTATATATTCACTTCAAGATAATATATTGTGACTTTCAACGATCCTGTGAATAATCACGTCATGTTAACGATTTACTATAATAATCGTGCTCCTTTTATGAGATACTTTTTTGTAATTAAACTGTTGAAAAATCAAGTACCATCTATCAGTAATCCTCGTTTCATATTACATAAGTATTTAAGCCATCATTTATCTAAAGGTCACGTCACAGTTGTATTTGTTCAATGAGCAATTTTTGAATATTATACTATACGTCACTGATTAAATGGATATTAGGTGTGTGTACGAAAGATGGATATTGATACGAAAATTCATACAATAAAACTATTTATATCAGACATTTCGCAAATAATCCACCTCCCCAGCCCTCAAATAAAAACTTCTGACGCCTCTATGGAGCACATCCCCTTGATTAAGGACCACTGGCTTAAATGAATGACACCGATGTGGATGAGGGATGATGTTTTATGGGTTGTATATAGTAGGATTATATACAACAAAATGATAGCAAGACATGATTGGTACATAAAATACAATATCTCTAAAAAAAGGTTTTATAATATATTCCATGGCGTGAGACAAAGGCTGCGGTAAGGAGAGGGAAGGAACACGGGGAAAGTGGAGGGATATGATGGAGAAGGAGAGGCAGGGGAGTGAAGGAGGACGGGGAAGTGATCGTTACAAAGTTATACCCCGAAAACGAGCTTCCATAGTTTATTATCCTTAACACATTCGTTCTCACTCTATCCTCTTCATGTGTGTGTGTGTGTGTGTGTGTGTGTGCACGCGCGCCTCTCTCCACTGATAGACGTGTGACTTACATGACAGTTGGAAACCAGGTCATGTATGGTAAACTGAGAGAGAGAGAGAGAGAGAGAGAGAGAGAGAGAGAGAGAGAGAGAGAGAGAGAGAGAGAGAGAGTGAAAAAGGATGGAAATTGGCAGAAGAGGAGATTGAGAGGGTGAGCAGAGCTTTTTATACATGACAGATATTACGTGACTAGTCTGTGTTAAAACAACCTGTGTTAAAACCTCCTTTTTCATGTATAAATATATTGCGATAGTCAAACCTCTTTCAAAAATTATATTTACAAGACACTGTATCCATTGTCATTTACTCCAGGAGTAGCATGCCAACCAATAACCTAACCATGCATCCACATATAATGGCAGTTACATATGATAAAAACCATGCGTGGAAATAGTTTCTGGAAATGAAAGGCCAAGAACATCATTGCATTCACCTAGACTATCAAATGTGATAAGGAATTGCATCACCCCAAGGGGATCCATGAACTTGAAAAAGAAAAGCAGAAATATTTTGAAGAGGATGGGAAGACTCTTGATGATGGTTTTATTGGGTACCCAATGATTTCCCTGATGATGCAACTCAGAAACATTTGCAGTAGTCAGATCATCCAATTTATTTGTAGATAAAATGAAAAACTCAGGACTGCTTCATCACTCATTCAGGAATTATGCCAATCCAAAAGGATCAACAGAATTTGAAAACAGGAAGGCTGGTATTTCTAATTCATCGGTGTTTGGAGGAGGTGAACTTCTCTGGCCAAAGAATGACTGCCATGAGGACACATTGTTTTTGCTATGAGCCAGCGTAACTGATCTTGATATCTAATTAATAAAATGTTCTTCATCCATTTCAGTGTTGATACTTATCAAGCTTTACTATTTGATCTAAAACGTCTGACTTTTCCCTGATTTTTTACTGTATTAGCATGTATTGAAGAATAATTCTACATATAACAAGTGCAGCCCTGAAGAAAGCTACAAGATATTAGTTGAAACAGCTTTTGGAAGAGATTACACAGAATAACGTAGATCTTTTTCTATATCTTAAAACTTACATTGAGGATTGGGACTGGGTGAAAGATGCATCATGTGTAACCACATGAAAAGGCAGTTACATCCAAGAATATACCTGAAAATAGATTTTGGAAGTGGATGGATATGGACATTGTTGCATTCAGTGAGACTACCAGTGCTGATGAGGAATGGTGCGGGACAAGAGGAAGATGAATAGGATCTTCATTTAGGCTTCTCTAGGTATCCAATAATAGTTCCGAGGAATGTGACTCATAACAAATGTATGATTGTGCATTTCATTGAGTGAAGAAAAAACCATCTGAAATGATACACAACCCTTCCAGGAATGATGGATATCCAATGGTATAAATACAATTGAACACCAATGAAGCTCACATTTACATTTATACCTCCCCATGCCAGCTGCATTATACATGAGATGACAACTTTCAGAACAAAATTACATAACCCCCATTACTCGATAATTCCTTTCTTAATAACATAATATAAGCTTATTTCTGGGTTTTCTCAGATTTTTACTGTAATGATGTATATATTTGAATGTATTTCCATTGTTCAATAAGAATATTATTCATGAAAATGCAAGATTGTATTTGAAAGAGATGATGTGAGTAAATAATGGAACAACATATAATTTTTCATCTTTACCTTTAGACTCACATTGAGGAAAAGGAGAGTTGTTGGAAAATGAAAAGAGCCACACGTGCATTTATATACAATGGTAGTTTATATATATACATATATATATACATATATGTATATATATATATATATATATATATATATATATATATATATTTATATAATATATATATGTAAATATATATATATTATATATATATATATATATATCTATATATATATGAATATTTATATACATATATATATATATATATATATATATATATATATATATATATATATATACATACATACATACATACAGACACACTCACACACACACATATATATATATATATATATATATAATATATACATATATATATATATATATATATATATATACATATACATATATATATATATTATATATATATATATATATATATATATTTACATATATATATAGATACATATATATATATATATTTATACATATACATATATATATATATATATATATATATATATATATATATATACATACATACATACACGCACACACGCATACACACACACACACACATATATATATATATATATATATATATATATATATATATATATATATATATATATATAAATATGTGTGTGTGTGTGTCCATGTGTGTGTATGTGCATGGTGTATATGTGTATATAGATATTTGTCACTAACATTCGTGATTTTAATCAATGTAGCCTATATATCAACCACAATACCATTTATTATCGAATTCTACCTTTGACAATGTATATTCACTGGAAAATCATTTATTACAAATGTATGTGGCTGGGCAAGGATTCGAATCTATGCCCTGAGTCAAAATGAACTTATATCTTTCTTGATAATTCGTTTGGTTAAGTCGTCCCTACAGACGTGGTTTTTGAGGTGGCCAGGTCGTCTGGTAATTCTTGTTATTGTCCATTCAACCTCATCATCAGATTTGATATAAAGTCATTGTAAGACCAAGTGAAAGGGGCGTTGTCTTTGTCTGGTGAAATTTACCTTTGGGTTTGGCTTTGTATTTCAATAGTCAACTGAACCGAAATGATGATACCATATATTGAGCAAGATTTCTCAAGGATCTTTCTACTTCTATCCATATCTATCGAATTAGATTGAGTTTTAATGCGGGAGACTAATCACTAACTTAAAATCCATTTTTTCAACTTCATAGGTGTATTGAAGTCAAAGAATGATCACGTAAAATTGCCAGTCATCCATTTCTACAATTAATCAATGAATGATCTGAGATATCTTGCATTAACTTTTCCTTAGTCGCTGTTGAGAAAATGATTTCTGATTTCACTCTGTGCTTTGTAAGTCTATTCCTGGTACTTTTTCTACCGAGATATTCTTGATCCTTTTCTTGTAAGACGTTGAAAGGTGTATTGTCATACCTTAATCTTCAATGAAGAATATATATGTGTCGTCTACATAATTCATGTTAACGCTAGGTTATTTTAATAAAATATCATCTTTAATCATAAACTTTACAATTTGTGCTATTTCTATATCACACTTTCTTGATTATCAATTTCGAACAGCTGCCACTAGTATATATGGATGGGACTTAGCTCTTGCTTCTTTTCTCAAGCAATTAGTATGGTATTTCATATTTTGAGCAAACAATAATTATCATCTTAAAGAAGAGGAAGCCTAACAGCAACTTCCTCACTTTTAGTAGATTCCTTGAGGACTAAAAATTTTTCTTGATGTCATACGAGAAAAAATTGTGCACTGCACCATTTTTATTGCCTTGTTAAAATATGCAAAGCTCCTGATCAATTGTCTTTTCTCGTTTTAGATGAAGAAGTCTCACTTTTTGTTCTACAGCTGATTCTGTCATCCTCGTATTTTGGACCTCGGGCCAAATTTAACATTATGGTAGAGACTAAATGCTCTTTCTATGGTAGATGTATTGGTGTCCTCAGGATATACCAAATATCTCCCTTGGTTCAGTATATCACAATTCTGTTCGATTTTAACCCAATCTTCGTAAATGGATTGTAGGGTCTCTGAGGACTTTTGACTTGCAACCGAATAGGGACCACCACCCAACTTTGCAAATGATGCATTCATCCACTAATCAAAGTTGATATGGCTAAGCTGTCAAAAGATGTATCTTCTAACTAAATGATCTGAACCTGTAAAGAAATTTTGAATAGAGTTTATGCATTTTTAGCCTATGAAATAATGAGATGGACAAAGATATATTGAATTTCATAGGAAAAATTACATCTTGCAGAAATATATTTTGCTATGCCCTATATCGAGCATGCGTAGTTTCCCATAGAATAATATCCGATATTATGAGAAAATTTGATACATTGGTCACGATATTTGTATAAATATTGCCTGACTATACAGTATATACAGTTTAGCATATACAAATATATAGAAATATGTATGTATATATATATATTTAATTATTTATACAGTATATATATAAATATATATATATAAATATATATATATATAATATATATATATATATGTATATATATATATATATATATATATATATATATATATATATATATATATATATAGGTGTATATTTGTGTATATATATATACAAGTATATCTTATATTATGCACACACATGCATATATATATATATATATATATATATATGTGTATGGTTATATGTATGTATGTATATATATATACATATATATGTATGTATACATAGTTTTATATATGTATAAATATATATATATATATATATATATATATATATATATATATATATATATGTATAAGGTGTATACGTGTTATATATGTATATAAGTATATCTCATATTATACACACACATATATATGCATATATATATATATATATATATATATATATATATATATATATATATATATATATATATATATGTGTGTGTATGTGTGTGTGTGTGAGTGTGCGTGTGTGTGTTTGTTTGTGTATGGTTATGTGTGTGTATTTATATATATATATATATATATATATATATATATATTCATATATATATATACATGTATACATACATATGTACTTGTATATATATATATATATATATATATATATATATATATATATATATATATATATATATATATATATATATACTATTTTTTCAAGGTCAATCATTTTACATTGACATGGATGACCTTAAGAAGTATAGGATAACAGTCAATGCCACATTTTTCTTGAACTGCTGAATCACCGATGTTTCCCAATGCAGTAAAACTTCTAAATTCTAATGCATGTAATAGACATGCATAGAAGATCTTCAGTAGTGGTTTATTCCCTTAAGTACTTTTATTCATCCTGGATATTAATGCATAATTCACTTTCTATGTGCAACCCTTTGTTATTATTGTCCAATCTTTCCATATGATTGATCCCCCTCAAAATAATCTAATTTATTCTTCCATTTAAGCTAATGTTTTATCATTTTCCATAAGTGTTCTTTTATCATCCTATCAATTCTTCTTTCTGCATAGATATTATTCAAACAGTTTATCTCAACAGCTTCAACCCTTTGTGTTTCAATTATATCCAGCATCTACACTTTGCATCTATAAAGAAGAGATGGCTCAACAACTCTTTCCATACATCTCTACCTTGGCATATGCTAACAATTTCAATTCCTCAATCCATGAAGACACTGAAAAACCTTTGTGTCATGCAAAACGTTTGCCAAATGAGTCGCTCTCTAGTCCTTATTTAAAACAATTTACTCCTATCATGAAAATTCTTCATCTCTTTCAATACCCTATCATCTATAAGCCTACCATGTATTCTGAAGTCTCTCAGCAGCGTCTCTATCAGATTACCTTAGATTGTTTTATGGCTCTTTTATACAACTTCAAGTTTTTATAGTTCCATTTATACTTCTCATATGACTGTTCTATAGGAAACGCTTGATCCATGCATCCCATTGCTCGTCTGCTGCCGCACTGCCTATCTCTCATGATTCTCTTGTAATCTCATTTACTCCTGGTGTTTTTCCTTAAACCCTCAAATTATCTTTCTTTTATACTCACCAGCGTTTTCAGCCTTGCATCACTTACATTTCAAAGATGACATGGTTTAGCAGGTATATTTAATCAATTGTCATGTACCTGTAATGATTTTTTTTTTTTCAGTAGAGTTATGCAGTTTTTATTAGCTATTGAAATAGTGAAATTGACACAGTTACATTAAATTTAGTTTATTGAATATAGTTTGTGTATGACAATAAAAAATTCAGGTAGAAATATAGTTTACAATGTATCTAACACATGTAGTTTCTCCTATTTTTCACCAGATATTATGAAAATGTTTGAAGTATTGACATTTCATAGAAATTTAATGAGTTGCATTCCATATATTTTCATCTTCACTTTAGGAATATTTCAAGAAAGTAGAGTAGGCATGAAAAACGAAGTAGGGTATATGAACAAATGCTTTCTGACTATAACGATTTGGAAATATCAGTCTTTACATGATTGACCAGAATCAGTTTTGAAATTCTTTAAAAATAATCGTGATTTTGGTACCGTTTCTAAGCAACGCTTGAGAGTAGTTGAGATACTTACTCTTTGTATTTAATATTGCCAGTGTGATACTTCCATGAACCTTCAACTGCACTCATTTTCCGTCGTCCAAAACTTTTTGCCTTTCTAATTAGAATTCAATAAGGGTGTTTGATTTAAATAATTTAGTCCTTCCTATCGACCGCCTCCTATAAAACTGTAGATCCAGCTAAACATAAAGTCCTTATGTTATTCTTAACTAGCAAATTGGTTAGTCCTATTCATCACCGACAGCTATTTCATATTCCTATTTGAACATGATGCAAGCTACTAGAGCTATATGTATTGTAATGTTCTATTTTCAGATTTATTATGACATTTTGGGAGCCTTTCGAAAATCTATTTAATCTATTGGAATTGAATAAAAAGTGTTAAAGTGTTATCACTGTTCAGATGCAACTTCCTAATTTTTGTAACTTTAACTCAGATATCTCTCCATTGTGCAGACATAAATTTGGTCAATGAAAAAGTGATCTTCTTTTTTGCCAACAACTAAATTTATCTGTGATGTTGCATACCTCATAATTACCATTTCCTTATACACTCTAAGAGTAGCAAATTCTAGTCATATAACATGAGCATCACTTCAAGCTGTTTTGTTTAAAGCAGAGAAACTTTCTGCAATTTTTGGCGTTTCCTATTCTTTGAATTGCTTCCGTTTGAGTCATTTACTTTCACCCCATCTTTTTTAGCAGCCTCCGAGCCTCATACTCTCTATATATCAACAGAAAACTGTATTACTAACGATAGTAACTGAGCTATCGACACGAAACAATATACACGAGTTTGAAAAATACAGATGAAGCGTATTTCCAGCAGGTTCCAGTGGAAAAAAATAGAAAAGATAAAATTCTTTGAGATACTAGTTCAAGAACAATCACACAACAACGTTTTCAACGCCAAAATGGATCGAGTTTAAACTTTCTGGTGCTTTTATGTGTTCTGTGAATTCTTTTGAAGATAGCGGTTTGTCGTGTGTTTTCTTTTTAAAAACAAGGGGAGAATACTCTTAGCTTTTCCCCTACCTACTCAGAATCATCATATCATTTGTAGGTTCCCTGCTGATTTTTACTTCATCAATTGCATCCATCCAAATTGTTTGACAAAGGCAAGACCGCCTTACTTAAATAATTCTTCAAAGGAAAGTTGTTGACTTCCGGTTTCTGTATTGAGCTAAACAATTGTCATGCTACTCCTATAAGATGAATATAGCTTTATTCCAGAAAATAAATTTTCAACTACTGTATATCATTTCTTTTATTTCTCTTTGCTCTCAGTTGCCTAATAACTTTTGCTCTTATGTGAACTAAATTGGGTACATGAAAAATGCTCTATACTATTCACTATTTCTCATAATTAAGTCATAAAATACATGTCAAAATGGTCTATCTATCCGAACAATTTACCACAGAAAATTCATTATCAACGAAACGTTTGGTTTTATTCTGTTTCGTCGGCAATGATTCACTCATTCTTGGACCCAGTAATAATAAAATAATTGCAGAATATTCTCCGACAAAATGTATCTCACCCTTATGTCAAAAACACTGAACTCCATTTAGATAGCCCTTATTTGTAATGCATGAAACAATTATTCAACATTTATTAGATCTTTCAGGAGTGTAATAACCACTCCATATATAACGAATTTATCTCTGCACATTCACACCAACTCAAAATAATCTGATATTTCGTCATAAATTCATCCCCATGCATGACTTACCAGACTATGTTATTGTACATTCATCTATTACTCTGTTATCTGGCTTATAAGAAGGATCTACTTCCATTGTAAATTCTAAATATGATAATTACAATATTATACCCGACCATTCCAAGAGGATGACATTGTCCCTCTGAAGTTTCAAACGGATGAAGTCTATTTGTTATGTCGGTGAAAACAAGAATTACATGAAATATCATTGTATTCAGTGCCCTTTGTAATGTAATGTAGCATTTTTTCCTGTAATGGCTCTCATGCTCTCTATCTCTCACACAGGGTCTTCATCCAATGCCCTCTTTTTCTTTTCTTTTCTTCTATTTGCTAAAGCCTCCTTTTCTCTCTCTCTCTCTCTCTCTCTCTCTCTCTCTCTCTCTCTCTCTCTCTCTCTCTCTCGCTTCCTTTTATATTTTCAATAATTATCTTCCATCACATATCCTTGACGTTCGCAGAAGCCCCTCTGTCTCTGCCGGTTTTTATGAATTTTTAACCTTTATTTTTACATTATATCTTTCACATTTTTTTTTTGCCCTGACAGCTGGCTCTTCGTTCATATATTCAAATAAAACTTAATTAAATCGAAACTTTACCCTTGTAGAACGAAATGAATATTCTGTTTCAAGGGGATTAATTCTCGTACATTACGCCGGCTTGTATCATACATAAAATAGTCTTCATACGCTTGCATAATTCTTTCATTGTAGTATGCATAAATCTTGTAGCACACTTCCAACAATCGTAGTATGGTTGGTGTTCCTGATATTCTACCTCGAAGCTTACTGATGTAAATAAAGTTGATATGGTTAGGTCCTCATTTAGATTACAAAAAATGGAGAAAATTTCATATTCAAATATTGCTAAAACTCTATATCATGACTATTGCCTTGAACTGTGTTATAAATTTAATCTAATTTTTCTCCTCAGTAAATGTCCTATATAGGAAGAAAGAAAGCGGAAATTCCCCCTGAGAGGCAAATGTGTTTCCTTATGGGGTCATTAATAAAAATCTGCTGTGGGTGAAATTCAAAACTGGTTTTAAACTATTCTAGATTTTTATGGTATTATTCCAATATTTTATTTTTTGGTAGCAGATAGAAACCCGACCCAATGGCTTTACGCCAGGTGTTGACACTGCAACCATCCTCTTACACCGTTTTATATGTGCTGCTGTAGATTGCATGGTCCTTCGGTCAGACAAGGACTCTTACAATTCTATAGCGGTGTGTAGCCCGTAAGCTCTTCATCTTTCAGATGAGTGTAAGCCTATGTAGCGTTGCCAGCCGCACCCGTGATTAGAGAGAGGTTCATTTGCTAAACAAAAAGTCAATGTCTTATATTTGGTAAGATTAATCTTTTACCAACCAACCAACCACACTCTCATTATACTTACTTCCACATTGTATTTTTGTTAAGCTGTTTGTATTGGTATTTATAAATTTGGGATATATAGCCTGACGCTGGGGTCTGTAAGGTCATTCAGCGTCCGAGTACAACTTACGGGAAAGCCCAGCAGTTACCCAATGAGGTGATGCCTAAACTGCACAGCCTAAGATGCACTGACAGCACTGCACCCGGCTATTTGAAGCTGTTTTGGGCCACGCTAATAAGAAAGCAAACGTTTCCCTGCTTATTATAAACAAAATACTCTACTATTTACTTGATTAGCTACTTGTTCTTATATTTCGTATTCTCTAATTCCACCTTTTCCAAGCGATGCAATGTTTCTAATCGTTTTTTATGTAGTGCCTTGAATTAAGGATTACTTTTATGGCCCTTTCCTGTGTATACTTTGAATAGTTTTCTCATATCCTATTGCTTGATGAAATTGTTTATTATTGATTTTGGTAATTTTGAATGTCCTAGACATCGCTAACATTTGATCGAACTAAGAAGGGCAGCATATAAGGTAGGGTACACTATTTGAGGCTTTTTGGCAATTATATTGCAATTCAGTTTCATAAAATTTACCTTTGGAAAAATTAATTTCTTGTACTTAACTTCGACAAACCTGATATCTTTACCGCTATAGCATAGACCATGCGGTTTATATATGGGCTTCCCAGAAATTACCAGAGTA
>NC_090725.1:202125175-202142675 GCF_036898095.1 Palaemon carinicauda | reverse complement strand
ACTGGAAGATTCCGTGTGAATACTGGGTACTCACAGTACAGAATATCACCAGTACAAAAACCTCGAAGATGGGATCAGCAGCCATCAAAACGTAGGACCATAGGTTAATACCATGTACGCAGGGAGTTAAATGATAAAATGCCTTCCTCAGATATTTAATAATTTCACGAGTACCAAATAGTTAAAGTTAAAGAACCGAAGAAAAGAAAATTATAAGTAACAGAAAAAAAAAATATTACAAGATAAATTGCTACTGATACAGCAATTAATGTTAATAAATCATCTCTAAAGGGTGATTTAGTACTGTTTAAAAGGAATATTAATGATAATGATGATAGTACTGGTCTTAAGCTGCTGATTTTCATCTTAATTTTTTGGACAGAAACTTATGGTCTATTAAATTTATTATTCCTGATCTAGATATTAATCTTTGGCACCGTCGTTCAATTAGTTCATTATGTATGTTGCATAAGATTTTTCATAATTCTGACCATCCTTTACATTCAGATCTTCTTGGACAATTCCATCCTGTTAGTAATACTAGGCAGGCAGTTAATTTTAATAGTCTGGCCTTCTTTACCATGAGGCTCAATACTACACAGTATTCTAGAAGTTTTATTCCAGCTGTGAGCAAGTTGTGAAATGATCTTCCTAATCAGGTAGTTGAATTAGTAGAACTTCAAAAGTTCACAATTGCAGCAAATGTTTTTATGTTGAACAGGAGGACATAAGTCTTTTTATAGTTTTTATATGACATATCTGTTTTGACGTTGTTACTGTTTTTAGAATGATTTATTGTTAATTTGTTCTCATCATTTATTTATTTTCTTATTTCCTCTCCTCAATGGGGTACTTTTCCCTGTTGGAGCCCTTGGGCTTAATGCTTCTTGCTTTTCCAACTAGGGTTGTAGCTTGGCTAGTAATAATAAAGATAATACCACTAACTGAAAACTGTTTGTACTTTGTCAGTCTTATTTCCTATTCTTGTTCATATTCACACCTCTTAATTGAAGAGGTACAATGTTTTCCTGATTATATGACCCGAATGACAAAAGAAAAAAAAAAAAAAAAAAGAATTAATAGGATATCCATTTACATACTGCAATAAATTTTTTACTCGTATTCGCTTGTTTATCAATTATATAGTTAACTACAGATTTTGAGTCATTTCCTCTGAAATGGTTATTTATGTAAAATACAAATCTGGATTTTCCAAGTCCTTGGAGAAACTGTAAAACCAATTGCCCAACGTTATGTGAGACACAGACAGAGGAGAACTTAGTTCCATTCACTAATATTTGTCTTAGTTCTAAGCTGAAAAGAATATCAAAGATTAATATGAAACTTTTCTTGAAAAATAATGAAATTTTACGAAGTAATAAGGTCCTCAGATGACGAAGGACTATACTATTAATCCAAAGATTTCAGAAAAAAAAATATGAGACAATCTGAACCATCACTATCAATACAAAGTTTACCAGATGTTCATGCTCAGTTGGACAAATATCTAGTATTACTATCATTCCTTGTTCATAAGACAAGAAACTTTGTTTCACATTAGCACTTCAAAGGTTTCAAGGCCGGTTATGAAGAGCAGAGGCAAGGGAAAGTGAAATTGCCTATCATGCAGGACAATGCTATAGAGACAGGCCATACATACATGTTATTAGCACCTAAGCCCCTTTTCCACCCAAGCTAGGACCAAGGATGGCCAGGCAATGGCTGTTAATGACTCAGCAGATTGACCTATAGGCTCCCCCAAACCCCTCAATCCTTAGCACACAAGAATGATGAGGTTGCAGCGACCAAAGGAACTAACAAGTTTGTATAGGACTCGAACTTAAGTCTAGCGAATACCATTCAGTGACATTGCCACATAGGCCACCACCCGCAAGTCTTATCTTAATTTCATGGTAGGCAAGGAACTGGTAAAAAGTCCCAACATTAAAAGGAAAATGAAACTGATGCATTATCAATTAATTATGAAAGGAAATGATTTTATATTACTGTGCCATTCCAAAAAAATATGTCTCATGGATACGTTTTTATCAAACAAAATTACAAATATTAACTGAATTCTGGCAGTTAGGAAAAAGAGGTTATAGGCCATTGCATGTTCGAGGAACAGTATACCTCCCAGGGTAATATAATTTTATAACGGTAATTTAATAGGCTATGGTCGAGTTTCCATTTGCTATTCCATGTAAAATAATGGCGAATTCCTGTAAAATATCAGTTATGTGTTTATTTCAAAGGAAGATATCACCAACACTGGGGGGGGGGGGGGGGCGAAATACAGCCGTTAAATGGAATATTGCTGTTTTATCTCTAGATGACTAATTGAAATATATGAATTAAATCATTCTCTCTCTCTCTCTCTCTCTCTCTCTCTCTCTCTCTCTCTCTCTCTCTCTCTCTCTCTCTCTCTCTCTCTCTCTAGTCAGGATTTGCAAGAACACTCATGTTAAATGCAGTGCAATTTTATAT
The DNA here is from genome assembly GCF_036898095.1 of Palaemon carinicauda. Taxonomy (NCBI): domain Eukaryota; kingdom Metazoa; phylum Arthropoda; class Malacostraca; order Decapoda; family Palaemonidae; genus Palaemon; species Palaemon carinicauda. Next base: position 202,140,188 of record NC_090725.1, on the reverse strand, counting down.
GGTCACAAAATAAATAATGTGTGGATATAAATCTTTTGGAAAATGCCCCAGTCAGCGGAATATTTCGTCTCTTGAGTTTGGTATTAAGGGTTTGACAGTGACGGATATCTAATGGGAAATTTATATTGCACTCTTGTTATCCTTTACTAAAATGTGATGGAGTGGCTGCCTGACAACGTAAAGATATATGCACTTCCTGTGAGCGTGTGTATTAAATTTCTATAAGCACGAGAAGTATATGAGATTAATATATTAAGAATAGTGTGCACCTTTTCCATTGGAAGCTGGTTCCTAAAGATTATTCCCTTCTGATTCCCAAATACACCAAATAGTCTGGCATGTTGTTTACAGATTCTCCTCTGTCCTCATAAATCTGACAACACTGAGATTACCATGCAATTCTTCTTCACCCAAGGGGTTAACTACTGCACTGTAATTGTTCAGTGGCTACTTTCCTCTTGATAAGAGTAGAAGAGGCTTTTTAACTATGGTAAGCAGCTCTTGTGAGCGAAAGACTCTCCAAAATCAAACCATAATTTTCTAGTTTTGGGTAGTGCCATAGCCTCTGTACCATGGTTTTCCACTGTCTTGGGTTAGTTCTCTTGCTTGAGGGTACACTCTGGCACACTGTTCTGTCTAATTTCACTTTCTTTTGTTTTGTTAAAGTTTTTATAGTTTATAGAGGAAATATTTATTTTGATGTTGTTACTGTTCTTAAAATATTTTATTTTTCCTCGTTTCTATTCCTCACTGAGGTATTTTCCCTTTAGGGGTCCCTGCTTTTTCAACTAGGGTTTTAGCTTAGCAAGTTATAATTATAATAATAATAATAATCTTGTTACTCATGTTACTGATGAATCATATAAAAAACAACATTTGGTCACTGTAACAACCCCTACTTCAGTTACTTAATTATGGAACAACCTCTATAAAGAACACCATAATAAACAACACACTGAAGACTCTTTAGCACGTGGTTGATCCCGCTACACAAACACGAAATTCACAAATATCTTGCATAGCCTACTAGTCCCAGAGCTGAGGGGGTTTTATTTATATTTTTGATGCCAAAAGGTTTGAAAGTTGTTTGTCAGCCAGAATTTTATGAGGAATTACAAAATTCATTTCTGACAAAAAATCCGCTTGAAGGATTTTTTTCTGAAAACACGTCTGAAGAAGGTTACCCTTCAGCTGATAAATTAGTAATTTTGCATGTAAAAGAATGTACAGGTACTACATAATATCCAGGTATCATGAGTCTATATAATTTATACATTTTTATCTCATGTATATCACTGGAAAGCATATTAAATTGAATATCTTTTCATATATAACCAAAATATCAAAACAAAATCAATAAATCAAATAAAATAAACTTAAATCTTCTGTTGTAAAGAAAACGTCACATTTCTACAATGAAAATAGTAACGTTCTATCGAAATTACTGAAAATTTACTTAAAGATGGACTTACATGGTGAATACAACTTTTATTTTTTCACCAAAAAGAGCTACCACAACACAGGCAAAGTGACTGGGTTTTCTTCTGATCAACTGTCATGTTATTTTTTGTTAAAGCTTTATTACCGGACTTTTCACGATTTATTTTGGGCGGGAAGTACCTGTGACGTCACTGAGAGACTTTGGCAGAGAGAAGTGGATTTAAACAATGTAGGTTTGCTAGAACAGAAGATTTTTCCTGTTGTAAAAGTGATTTTGTATCGATTGTTCGAGATTTTATGTATTGTGAGGCCTTACAAGTGTGTTGCAGCGAGGTATTCAAATAGAGGATGTGAAAATATCTCCCTGTATTTCTTCCCAAAGGATGAATTGCTAAGAAAAAACTAGGTTTCTCAAGTGCAACGTACACGGGCCGTATGGACGCCCAGCCAAACCTGGCAACAACAGAATCTTCATATTTCAATACATTAATTAATAACAAATGGTCTCCTTTGGCCACAGTATGTTAATAACAACCACAAAATAATAATAATAATAATAATAATAATAACAATAATAATAATAATAATAATCATTATCATCATCATCATCATAATAACAGTAACAATAAAATAATCTATAATATTGGTTATAAAGATCATTATAGGTATACCAACTTGAATTATATTACTAACGTCAGGTTACGATATCCATCAATCAATCAAATATCTATTACTTGTTGGAAACTTAAAATTAATTTGCGATGGTTAAATTAGATATTTCCTCTTAATTTTCGTGTTCGATTAAAAATATACAGTATTGTATCTCTCTCTCTCTCTCTCTCTCTCTCTCTCTCTCTCTCTCTCTCTCTCTCTCTCTCTCTCTCTCTCTGACCTCATAGTGACATAAAAAGTCTATCAAACCTATCATCCTATTTTACCGGCCATCATATTAGCATTGACAATGACATTATATTAAGATCTAGATCTTACTAAAATCCCTGCCCGTATTATAACGAAGAACTTAAGATTTACCATCAATATTTCCATTTGGATTTAGCCCCCTTGTCCTTTTGCAAACAGGATTTGTGAATCCAACCTGGGGATAAGCATTCCCAATCCATATTCCCAGAATATGCATTCCTAGTTCTTTAGTCTTTTGCACGCATATCTAAAGCCTTCAGACTCAAAGGTCCATGGTGTTCCATGAACGGTCATAAAGTGCTTTCAAGTTGATGCTCAAGATACATAAGGACTTTTGATACTAAAGTTGTGTTGTGAAAATGTACAAAATATATTTTCTCCATAATACGTATTAAAAGTTCTACAGATATTTTTATACGTGATTTATTAAGCAAGATGTAAATTTTTGCGGAAAACGTAATTTATTAGACAGTGTTTTTGGTGACCTTGGATTTATTATAGATAGATAATGTATTAAACACAATTTATACACTTACTACAATGGTTAATATGAACACTAGATAACATAATTACCTCTGGTTAAGATCCTCAGCTTTTATAATGATTGTTTTAATTGAGGCCTTAAAATGAATGATGTTTGTGTACAAGAAGACCAAAAATAATTGCAGGGTGGTTCGAAGTGGTGGCGGTAATTTTCCTGCGAAGGTATATAAAACGGTAATTGGTGTTGATAATGGGGATACATTAAACAGACTGGTGGTTGAAATTGTAAATGCTGCCGTCATTGGTGAGTTCTCCGTAAGTTACTCATGAGTCATCCCCTGCTAAATAAAAGTATAATGCTGAATCATCCACTCACACATACAGTACATACACTCTCTCTCTCTCTCTCTCTCTCTCTCTCTCTCTCTCTCTCTCTCTCTCTCTCTCTCTCTCTCTCTCTCATCTTTATATGTTCGTTAATTAACGCCATCTATCTACATTGAATTTTAATATATCCCTTCAATTTATTTCTATTCCTCTCATCAATTTTATCTAATTATTTTTAGCTTATTGATTTATTTTAATGATATTTTATTCCTTCCTACATAATAAATCACAAACATTTCAGTTTCAATACCTAGAACTGAACAATGCTTTGTAGTCCACAATATTTGATGTTCTTTTATTATTTGATGCAGATTTTGTATTAACAAATTTACTGCGTGACATTTTATTAATTGCAGAATTTGTAGAGATGAATTTACTATGTATCATTTTTTCCCGTATTCGAGAGCTCTGTCCAGAAACACCTAGCGTGTTCTATTTTTAGCCACCTGACATTGATTTGTTTTTTAAGAAGATATGTTTCTTCTCTATATCTCTTATCTTTAATGGATAAATTTCAACTTCGCTTTTGTTTTCCTGGTTACTTTCTTCATATGGTTCGAACAGATATGGTTCCAGAATTGCTACTGACTGATCCTCGTTATCTGTTTTACTTACGTCATCCAAATCTATAGAAAGGTTGCTCAAATGTATGCTGTGTTTACTGTCAAAATCCATTTTTCGCGTGTCAAGTCGATTTGAACAAACCGAGTGATGGAGCCAAGTTGTCTCTACGTGCTGGCTGATGTAATTAACTCTATAGGCATGTCAGCGCACCTTTAACTGTTTTTCTTGGTTAGTATAATTACATATCATTGGAAAGACCATTCAATTTCCTTCAGAATTACATATACTGCTTATATATATATATATATATATATATATATATATATATATATATATATATATATACATATATGTATATATATATATATATATATATATATATATATATATATATATATATATATATATATACATATATGTATATATATATATATATATATATATATATATATATATATATATATATATATACAGTATATATACTGTATATAAATGTATATTTTTGTATATATATATATATATATATATATGTATGTATATATATAAAATATTTCATTGTGGCAGTTTTGTCATAGTTTATATTAAATCCGAATTAATACATCAATTTACAATATTCTAAATTCTACATAAATGGCAGCATTGGCTGTGAATTATATTCATTTGGTTAGTTATTATGGCTTCATCCACCACAAAACCAAACGTGCATGTATTGTTTGCTAATTCCAAAAAATCTGACAAAAAGTTTCACTCATAAATGCAACTAAATCAAATATTTCATCATATAAGACATTAGTATCGGTGTAGAAAATAAAAGGGAAAAGGGTTTTAAGAAGTTAATGTAAATGAGCTACAAAAATGCCATTCTTGGTCATCTCACCTCTCTCCTCTTGATTTTGTTGGTCAGTACTTTGCAACATGGTGGCATGCTACTTGATTCATACACACTGTCCTGTCTAGTTGGTTCTTGATATTTCAAAATGCATAGTTCTGTTGGAATAGATGAAATTTGGCTCTGTCAATGTCCGTCATTTTTGGTTTTCCATACAAAACACAAACAAATTATTCGCTTGTGTATTGTGTTTTCTGGGTTATACAGTTGACATCGCCAAGTTTGGTAAATGCATTGTAGAACTTGTTAGTTCGATGCTGACAGCCACTTCTGGAATAAAGGCGGGAGTAGACACCGTGCCATTAATAACCACCTTAAGTGTTGGTAGCTCAATGGTTTGGGGGGATTTGTAAAGGTGCAATCATAGGGCATGTACTTTAGTGGTCATAGGGTTCCCTTATCGTCAAGTTGCAGTGAATGCCATGGTATATAAGGGTTGCAATGATAGGGACGGGTTGAGAATAAAGTTATAACAGCGGGAAAGTGTAGCATTGTGTAGATTATGGGAAATATGGCTTAAAGCAGAGGATTAAGCTTTTTTGCATTACGCCTCCCCTTTACCAGAATATATCAACCACTATAATTCTAAAACTTAAATGTTTGCCAAATAGTATTACACACAAACACACACACATGCATATATATATATATATATATATATATATATATATATATATATATATATATATATATGTGTGTGTGTGTGTGTGTGTGTGTGTGTGTGTGTGTGTATGTGTGCGCTTGAGTCACAAATATAAATCTTTGTGTAGATTAAATGTAGAGTAAAATACAAGACCATACAGAGGGAACAAAGACATTGCTTTGTGACTTCAAGGCTCTGATCTGCTTACCAAAATAGCAAGGAGTTGTGTTCCATTGGCACCATTAGTTTTTGGACCGGTCATATTGCTTTTCTAGCTTTGGTTTCCACAGGAATCGCGACGGAGAGTGCGGCATAGAGGCCATAAGCAACTGGGACCGTTGGCTGCATGTCCGGTAGCCCCAGGAATAGAAGGACCCCAGGCGGGGCCCGTTCCCACCTGGCACGCCATAAAGAGATTCCTGCTAATGCACAAGTCTGTTGTTTGATCGAACTATTGCGATTAGGCCGATCCTGGCCTCAGCCTTTTTCATTATTTAGAACGCAATTGTCACTTTATAAGAACTTAAACTCTCCCTCTGTGCTCCTCTCCATTGACGAACTCCCAGTGGATATGATTAATGTTGAAAATTTAACTATGAAACTAAAATGAGCAATTTGAATGCCTGCTATATATTCACTTCAAGATAATATATTGTGACTTTCAACGATCCTGTGAATAATCACGTCATGTTAACGATTTACTATAATAATCGTGCTCCTTTTATGAGATACTTTTTTGTAATTAAACTGTTGAAAAATCAAGTACCATCTATCAATAATCCTCGTTTCATATTACATAGGTATTTAAGTCATCATTTATCTAAAGGTCACGTCACAGTTGTATTTGTTCAATGAGCAATTTTTGAATATTATACTATACGTCACTGATTAAATGGATATTAGGTGTGTGTACGAAAGATGGATATTGATACGAAAATTCATACAATAAAACTATTTATATCAGACATTTCGCAAATAATCCACCTCCCCAGCCCTCAAATAAAAACTCCTGACGCCTCTATGGAGCACATCCCCTTGATTAAGGACCACTGGCTTAAATGAATGACACCGATGTGGATGAGGGATGATGTTTTATGGGTTGTATATAGTAGGATTATATACAACAAAATGATAGCAAGACATGATTGGTACATAAAATACAATATCTCTAAAAAAAGGTTTTATAATATATTCCATGGCGTGAGACAAAGGCTGCGGTAAGGAGAGGGAAGGAACACGGGGAAAGTGGAGGGATATGATGGAGAAGGAGAGGCAGGGGAGTGAAGGAGGACGGGGAAGTGATCGTTACAAAGTTATACCCCGAAAACGAGCTTCCATAGTTTATTATCCTTAACACATTCGTTCTCACTGTGTGTGTGTGTGTGTGTGTGTGTGTGCGTGCGTGTGTGTGTGTGGGCACGCGTGCCTCTCTCCACTGATAGACGTGTGACTTACATGACAGTTGGAAACCAGGTCATGTATGGTAAACTGAGAGAGAGAGAGAGAGAGAGAGAGAGAGAGAGAGAGAGAGAGAGAGAGAGAGAGAGAGAGAGTGAAAAAGGATGGAAATTGGCAGAAGAGGAGATTGAGAGGGTGAGCAGAGCTTTTTATACATGACAGATATTACGTGACTAGTCTGTGTTAAAACAACCTGTGTTAAAACCTCCTTTTTCATGTATAAATATATTGCGATAGTCAAATCTCTTTCAAAAAGGATATTTACAAGACACTGTATCCATTGTCATTTACTCCAGGAGTAGCATGCCAACCAATAACCTAACCATGCATCCACATATAATGGCAGTTACATATGATAAAAACCATGCGTGGAAATAGTTTCTGGAAATGAAAGGCCAAGAACATCATTGCATTCACCTAGACTATCAAATGTGATAAGGAATTGCATCACCCCAAGGGGATCCATGAACTTGAAAAAGAAAAGCAGAAATATTTTGAAGAGGATGGGAAGACTCTTGATGATGGTTTTATTGGGTACCCAATGATTTCCCTGATGATGCAACTCAGAAACATTTGCAGTAGTCAGATCATCCAATTTATTTGTAGATAAAATGAAAAACTCAGGACTGCTTCATCACTCATTCAGGAATTATGCCAATCCAAAAGGATCAACAGAATTTGAAAACAGGAAGGCTGGTATTTCTAATTCATCGGTGTTTGGAGGAGGTGAACTTCTCTGGCCAAAGAATGACTGCCATGAGGACACATTGTTTTTGCTATGAGCCAGCGTAACTGATCTTGATATCTAATTAATAAAATGTTCTTCATCCATTTCAGTGTTGATACTTATCAAGCTTTACTATTTGATCTAAAACGTCTGACTTTTCCCTGATTTTTTACTGTATTAGCATGTATTGAAGAATAATTCTACATATAACAAGTGCAGCCCTGAAGAAAGCTACAAGATATTAGTTGAAACAGCTTTTGGAAGAGATTACACAGAATAACGTAGATCTTTTTCTATATCTTAAAACTTACATTGAGGATTGGGACTGGGTGAAAGATGCATCATGTGTAACCACATGAAAAGGCAGTTACATCCAAGAATATACCTGAAAATAGATTTTGGAAGTGGATGGATATGGACATTGTTGCATTCAGTGAGACTACCAGTGCTGATGAGGAATGGTGCGGGACAAGAGGAAGATGAATAGGATCTTCATTTAGGCTTCTCTAGGTATCCAATAATAGTTCCGAGGAATGTGACTCATAACAAATGTATGATTGTGCATTTCATTGAGTGAAGAAAAAACCATCTGAAATGATACACAACCCTTCCAGGAATGATGGATATCCAATGGTATAAATACAATTGAACACCAATGAAGCTCACATTTACATTTATACCTCCCCATGCGATGACAACTTTCAAAACAGAATTAAATAACCCCTATTATTCGATAATTCCTTTCTTAATAACCAAATATAAGCTTATTTCTGGGTTTTCTCAGATTTTTACTGTAATGATGTATATATTTGAATGTATTTCCATTGTTCAATAAGAATAAGAATAAGAATTCATGAAAATGCAAGATTGTATTTGAAAGAGATGATGTGAGTAAATAATGGAACAACATATAATTTTTCATCTTTACCTTTAGACTCACATTGAGGAAAAGGAGAGTTGTTGGAAAATGAAAAGAGCCACACGTGCATTTATATACAATGGTAGTTTATATATATACATATATATATATACATATATGTATATATATATATATATATATATATATATATATACATATATATATATGTAAATATATATATATATAGATATATATATATATATATATATATATATATATATATATATGAATATTTATATACATATATATACATACATACATATATATATATATATATATATATATATATATATACATGCATACAGACACACTCACACACACACACACGCATATATATATATATATATATATATATTATATTTACATATATATATAGATACATATATATATATATATATATATATATATATATATATATATATATATATATATTTATCCATGCATATATATATATATATATATATATATATATATACACATACACACACGCACGCACACACACACACACACACACATATATATATATATATATATATATATATGTGTGTGTGCGTGTGTGTGTGTGTGTGTGTCCATGTGTGTGTATGTGCATGGTGTATATGTGTATATAGATATTTGTCAATAACATTCGTGATTTTAATCAATGTAGCCTAGATATCAATCACAATACCATTTATTATCGAATTCTACCTTTAACAATGTATATTCACTGGAAAATCATTTATTACAAATGTATGTGGCTGGGCAAGGATTTGAATCTATGCCCTGAGTCAAAATGAACTTATATCTCTCTTGATAATTCGTTTGGTTAAGTCGTCCCTACAGACGTGGTTTTTGAGGTGGCCAGGTCGTCTGGTAATTCTTGTTATTGTCCATTCAACCTCATCATCAGATTTGATATAAAGTCATTGTAAGACCAAGTGAAAGGGGCGTTGTCTTTGTCTGGTGAAATTTACCTTTGGGTTTGGCTTTGTATTTCAATAGTCAACTGAACCGAAATGATGATACCATATATTGAGCAAGATTTCTCAAGGATCTTTCTACTTCTATCCATATCTATCGAATTAGATTGAGTTTTAATGCGGGAGACTAATCACTAACTTAAAATCCATTTTTTCAACTTCATAGGTGTATTGAAGTCAAAGAATGATCACGTAAAATTGCCAGTCATCCATTTCTACAATTAATCAATGAATGATCTGAGATATCTTGCATTAACTTTTCCTTAGTCACTGTTGAGAAAATTATTTCTGATTTCAGTGTGTGCTTTGTAAGTCTATTCTTGGTACTTTTTCTACCAAGATATTCTTGATCCTTTTCTTGTAAGAATATATATGTGTCGTCTACATAATTCATGTTAATGCTAGATTATTTTAATACAATATCATCTTTAATCATAAACTTTACAATTTGTGCTATTTCTATATCACACTTTCTTGATTATCAATTTCGAACAGCTGCCAATAGTTTATATGGATGGGACTTAGCTCTTGCTTCTTTTCTCAAGCAATTAATATGGTATTTCATATTTTGAGCAAACAATAATTATCATCTTAAAGAAGAGGAAGCCTAACAGCAACTTCCTCACTTTTAGTAGATTCCTTGAGGACTAAAAATTTTTCTTGATGTCATACGAGAAAAAATTGTGCACTGCACCATTTTTATTGCCTTGTTAAAATATGCAAAGCTCCTGATCAACTGTATTTTCTCGTTTTAGATGAAGAAGTCTCACTTCTTGTTCTACAGCTGATTCTGCCATCCTCGTATTTTGGACCTCGGGCCAAATTTAACATTATGGTAGAGACTAAATGCTCTTTCTATGGTAGATGTATTGGTGTCCTCAGGATATACCAAATATCTCCCTTGGTTCAGTATATCACAATTCTGTTCGATTTTAACCCAATCTTCGTAAATGGATTGTAGGGTCTCTGAAGACTTTTGACTTGCAACCGAATAGGGACCACCACCCAACTTTGCAAATGATGCATTCATCCACTAATCAAAGTTGATATGGCTAAGCTGTCAAAAGATGTATCTTCTAACTAAATGATCTGAACCTGAACAGAAATTTTGAATAGAGTTTATGCATTTTTAGCCTATGAAATAATGAGATGGACAAAGATATATTGAATTTCATAGGAAAAATTACATCTTGCAGAAATATATTTTGCTATGCCCTATATCGAGCATGCGTAGTTTCCCATAGAATAATATCCGATATTATGAGAAAATTTGATACATTGGTCAGGATATTTGTATAAATGTTGCCTGACTATACAGTATATACTGTTTAGCATATACAAATATATAGAAATATGTATTCATATATATTTATTTATTTATACAGTATATATATATATATATATATATATATATATATATATATATATATATATATATATATATATATATATATAATAAGGTGTATATTTGTGTATATATGTATACAAGTATATCTTATATTATGCACACACATGCATATATATATATATATATATATATATATATATATATATATATACATATGTATGTGTGTATGGTTATATGTATGTATATATATATATATATATATATATACATGTATGTATGTATACATAGTTTTATATATGGTTAAACGTATATATATATATATATATATATATATATATATATATATACATATATATATATATGTATAAGGTGTATACGTGTTATATATGTATATAAGTATATCTCATATTATACACACACATATATATATACATATATATATATATATATATATATATATATATATATATATACATGTGTGTGTGTGTGTGTGAGTGTGCGTGTGTGTGTTTGTGTGTGTATGGTTATGTGTGTATATATATATATATATATATATATATATATATATATATACATATACATGTATACATACATATGTACATGTATATATACATATATATATATATATATATATATATATATATATATATATATATATATATATACTTTTTTTCAAGGTCAATCATTTTACAATGACATGGATGACCCTTAAGAAGTATAGGATAACAGTCAATGCCACATTTATCTTTAACTGCTGAATCACCGATGTTTCCTAATGCAGTAAAACTTCTAAATTCTAATGCATGTAATAGACATGCATAGAAGATCTTCAGTAGTGGTTTATTCCCTTAAGTACTTTTATTCATCCTGGATATTAATGCATAATTCACTTTCTATGTGCAACCCTTTGTTATTATTGTCCAATCTTTCCATATGATTGATCCCCCTCAAAATAATCTAATTTATTCTTCCATTTAAGCTAATGTTTTATCATTTTCCATAAGTGTTCTTTTATCATCCTATCAATTCTTCTTTCTGCATAGATATTATTCAAACAGTTTATCTCAACAGCTTCAACCCTTTGTGTTTCAATTATATCCAGCATCTACACTTTGCATCTATAAAGAAGAGATGGCTCAACAACTCTTTCCATACATCTCTACCTTGGCATATGCTAACAATTTCAATTCCTCAATCCATGAAGACACTGAAAAACCTTTGTGTCATGCAAAACGTTTGCCAAATGAGTCGCTCTCTAGTCCTTATTTAAAACAATTTACTCCTATCATGAAAATTCTTCATCTCTTTCAATACCCTATCATCTATAAGCCTACCATGTATTCTGAAGTCTCTCAGCAGCGTCTCTATCAGATTACCTTAGATTGTTTTATGGCTCTTTTATACAACTTCAAGTTTTTATAGTTCCATTTATACTTCTCATATGACTGTTCTATAGGAAACGCTTGATCCATGCATCCCATTGCTCGTCTGCTGCCGCACTGCCTATCTCTCATGATTCTCTTGTAATCTCATTTACTCCTGGTGTTTTTCCTTAAACCCTCAAATTATCTTTCTTTTATACTCACCAGCGTTTTCAGCCTTGCATCACTTACATTTCAAAGATGACATAGCTATGCAGATGTATTCAATTAATTGTCATGTACCTCCAATGATTTTTTTCAGTAGAGTTATGCAATTTTTATTAGCTATTGAAATAGTGAAATTGACACAGTTACATTAAATTTAGTTTATTGAATATAGTTTGTGTATGACAACAAAAAATTCAGGTAGAAATATAGTTTACAATGTATCTAACACATGTAGATTTTCCTATTTTTCACCAGATTTTAAGAAAATGTTTGAAGTATTGACATTTCAAGTAAATTTCATAGAAACTTAACGAGTTGCATTCCATATATTTTCATCTTCACTTTAGGAATATTTCAAGAAAGTAGAGTAGGCATAAAAAACGAAGTAGGGTATATGAACAAATGCTTTCTGACTATAACGAGTTGGAAATTTTAGTCTTTACATGAGTTGACCAGAATCAGTTTTGAAATTCTTTAAAAATAATCTTTATTTTGGTACCGTTTCTAAGCAACGCTTGAGAGTAGTTGAAACATTTACTCTTTGTATTTAATATTGTCAGTCTGATAATCCATAAACCTTCGACTGCACTTATTTTCCTTCGTCCAAAACTTTCTACTTTTCTAATTAGAAATCAATAAGGGTGTTTGATTTAAAGGTCCTTCCTATCGCCCGCCTCCTATAAAACTATAGATCCAGCTAAACATAAAGTCCTTATGTTATCCTCAACTAGCAAATTGGTTAGTCCTATTCATCACCGACAGCTATTTCATATTCCTATTTAAACATGATGTAAGCTACTGGAGCTATATGTATTGTAATGTTCTATTTTCAGATTTATTATGACATTTTGGGAGCCCTTCGAAAGTCTATTTAATCTAGTGGAATTGAATAAAAAGTGTTAATGTCTTATCACTGTTCAGATGGAACTTCCTAATTCATGTAACTTTAACTCAGATATCTCTACATTGTGCCGACATAACTTTTGCCAGTGATAAAGTGAGCTTCTTGTTGGTCAACAATTAAATTTCCCTGTGATGTTGCATACCTTATAATTACCATTTCCTTATACACTCTAAGAGTAGCAAATTCTAGTCATATAACATGAGCATCATTTCAAGTTGTTTTGTTTAAAGTAGAGAAATATTCTGTCATTTTTGGCGTTTCCTATTATTTACTTTCACTCCATTTTTTCTAGCAGCCACCGAGCCATATACCCTCTATACATCAACAGAAAACTGTATTGCTAACGATAGTAACTGAGCTATCGACACGAAACAATATACACGAGTTTGAAAAATACAGATCAAGCGTATTTCCAGCGGGTTCCGGTGGAAAAAAGAAAAGATAAAATTCTTTAAACTTTCCGATACTTATATGCGTTTGGGTGAATTCTTTTAAAGATAGCAGTTTGTCGTGTGTATTCCTTTAGAAACAAGGGGAGAATACTCTTATCTTTTCCCATACCTACTCTGCATCATCATATCATTTGCAGGTTCCTGACTTATTTTTACTTCATCAGTTGTACCCATCCAAATGATTTGACAAAGGCAAGACCGCCTTACTTAAATAATTCTTCAAAGTAAAGTTGTTGCCTTCCGGTTTCTGTACTGAGCTAAACAATTGCCATGCTACTCCTATAAGATGAATATAGCTTTATTCCAGAAAATAAACTTTCAACTACTGTATATAATTTTATTTATTTCTCTTTACTCCCAGTTGCCCAATAACTTTTGCTCTTATGTGAACTATATTATTCACTATTTTTCATGATTAAGTCATAAACCACATATCAGAATGGTCCATCTATACGAACAATTCACCACTGAAAGTTGATTATCAACGAAACGTTTGGTTTTATTCTGTTTTGTCACAATGATTCATTCATTCTCAGTCCCAGTGATAATAAAATAACTATGGAATATTCTCCGACAAAAGGGGCTTTATGCGTAAATGTATCTCACCCGTATGTCAAAAACATTGAATTTCATTTTAGACAGCACTAATTTGTAATGCTTGAAACAATTATTCAACATTTATTAGATCTCTCAAGCGTGTAATAACCAATTGTTCATATATAATGAATTTAGCTTTGTACATTCACGCCCACTCAAAATAATTTGGTATTATTTCGTCATAAATTTATCCCCATGCAGGACTTATTTGACTATGTTATTGCACATTCATCTCTTACGCTGTCTGTTATCTGGCTTATAAGAATGATCTACATCCATTCTAAATTTTATATATGATAATGAAATGTTTATACCGGACCATTTTAAGCAGAGGACATTGTCCCTCTGAAGTTTCAAATAGATGAAGTCTATTTGTTAAATCGGAAAAAAATAGAATTACAGGAAATATCATTGTATTCCGTGCCCTTTGTAATGTAATGTAGCAATTTTTCCTGTAATGGCTCCTATGCCCTCTTTTCCTTTTCTTTTCTTCTATTTGCTAATGCCTGATATTCTCTCTCTCTCTCTCTCTCTCTCTCTCTCTCTCTCTCTCTCTCTCTCTCTCTCTCTCTCTCTCTCTCTCTCTCTCTCTCTCCTCTTATATTTTCAATAATTATCTTCCTTCACATTTTTTCTTTAACGTTTACATAAGCCCTTTGCCTCTGTCTGTTTTTATAAAGTTTTAACATTTTTAAAACATTTATATTTTTCACATTTTTTTTACCTGACA
>NC_090725.1:202102675-202115175 GCF_036898095.1 Palaemon carinicauda | reverse complement strand
CCAGTGCAAAAACCTAAATAGATGGGATCAGCAGCCATCAAAACGTAGGACCATAGGTTAATACCATGTACGCATGGAGTTAGATGACAAAATGTCTTCCTCAGATATATAATAATTTCACGAGTACCAAATAGTTAAAGTTAAAGAACCGAAGAAAAGAAAATTATAAGTAACAGAAAAAAAAAATATTACAAGATAAATTGCTACTGATACAGCAATTAATGTTAATAAATCATCTCTAAAGGGTGATTTAGTACTGTTTAAAAGGAATATTAATGATAATGATGATAGTACTGGTCTTAAGCTGCTGATTTTCATCTTAATTTTTTGGACAGAAACTTATGGTCTATTGAATTTATTATTTCTAATCTAGATATTAATCTTTGTCACCATCGTTCAATTAGTTCATTATGTATGTTGTATAAGATTTTTCATAACTCTGACCATCCTTTACATTCAGATCTTCTTGGACAATTCCATCCTGTTAGTAATACTAGGCAGGCAGTTAATTTTAATAGTCTGGCCTTCTTTACCATGAGGCTCAATACTACACAGTATTCTAGAAGTTTTATTCCAGCTTTGAGCAAGTTGTGAAATGATCTTCCTACTCAGGTAGTTGAATTAGTAGAACTTCAAAAGTTCACAATTGCAGCAAATGTTTTTATGTTGAACAGGAGGACATAAGTCTTTTTATAGTTTATACATGACATATCTGTTTTGACGTTGTTACTGTTTTTAGAATGATTTATTGTTAATTTGTTCTCATCATTTATTTATTTTCTTATTTCCTTTCCTCAATGGGCTACTTTTCCCTGTTGGAGCCCTTGGGCTTATAGCTTCTTACTTTTCCAACTAGGGTTGTAGCTTGGCTAGTAATAATAATGATAATGATACCACTAACTGAAAAATATTTGTACTTTGCCAGTCTTATTTCCTATTCATGTTCATATTCACACCTCTTAATTAAAGAGGTACAATGTTTTCCTGATTATATGACCCGAATGACAAAAGAAAAAAAGAAAAAAAGAAAAAGAATTGATAGGATATCCATTTACATACTGCAATAAGTTTTTTACTCGTATTCGCTTGTTTATCAATTATATAGTTAACTACAGATTTTGAGTTATTTCCTCTGAAATGGTTATTTATGTAAAATACAAATCTGGATTTTCCAAGTCCTTGGAGAAACTGTAAAACCAATTGCCCAACGTTATGTGAGACACAGACAGAGGAGAACTTAGTTCCATTCACTAATATTTGTCTTAGTTCTAAGCTGAAATGAATATAAAAGATTAATATGAAACGTTTCTTGAAAAATAATGAAATCTTAAAAATCATGAGACAATATGAACCATCACTATCAATATAAAGTTTACAAGAGGTTCATGTTCAGTTGGAAAAATATCTAGTATTACTATCATTCCTTGTTCATAAGTAAACAAAAAATGTTTCACATTAGCAATTCAAAGGTTTCAAGGCCGCTTATGAAGAGTAGAGGCAAGGGAAAGTGACGTTGCCTATCAAGCAGGACAATGCTATAGAGACTGGCCATATATACATGTTATTAGCACCCAAGCCCCTTTTCCACCCAAGCTAGGACCAAGGATGGCCAGGCAATGGATGCTAATGACTCAGCAGATTGACCTATAGGCTCCCCCAAACCCGCCAATTCTTAGCACATAAGAATGATGAGGTTGCAGCGACCAAAGGAACTAACAAGTTTAAATAGGCCTCGAACCCCAGTCTAGCGAATTCCATTCAGGGACATTACCACATAGGCCACCACATGCTAGTCTTATCTTACTTTCATGGTAGGCAAGGAACTGGTAAAAGTCCCAACATTAAAAGGAAAATGAAACTGATGCAGTATCAATTAATTATGAAAGAGGAAATGATTTTATATTACTGTGCCATTCCAAAAAAATATGTCTCATGGATACGTTTTTATCAAACAAAATTACAAATATTAACTAAATTCTGGCAGTTAGGAAAAAGAGGTCACAGGCCATTGCATGTTCGAGGAACAGTATACCTCCCAGGGTAATATAATTTTATAACGGTAATTTAATAGGCTATGGTCGAGTTTCCATTTGCTATCCCATGTAAAATAATGGCGAATTCCTGTAAAATATCAGTTATGTGTTTATTTCAAAGGAAGGTATCGCCAACACGGGACGGAAATACGGCCGTTAAATGGAATATTGCTGTTTTATCTCTAGATGACTAATTGAAATATATGAATTAAATCATTTTTCTCTCTCTCTCTCTCTTTCTCTCTCTCTCTCTTTCTCTCTCTCTCTCTCGCTCTAGTCAGGATTTGCAAGAACACACATGTTAAATGCAGAACAATTTTATATGATCATAAAGATAAGTAATGTGTGGATATAAATCTTTTGGAAAATGCCCCAGCCAGCGAAATATTTCGTCTCTTGAGTTTGGTATTAAGGGTTTGACAGTGACGGATATCTAATGGGAAATTTATATTGCACTCTTGTTATCCTTTACTAACATGTGATGGAGTGGCTGCCTGACAACATAAAGATATATGCACTTCCTGTGAGCGTGTGTATCAAATTTCTATAAGCACTAACAATATACTAGATTAATATATTAAGAATTGTGTGAACCCTTTCCATTGGAGGTTGGTTCCTGAAGATTATTCCCTTCAGATTCCCAAAACGTCTTTTTGGGTAAGGTTGCCGGTCCTATGACCTTCACCAATGTTAGAGAGCCACTTCAGTTGACTGACTACATATTACAATATTCATTCCTTAGGCCTAAAAAGAAAATAAAACTTTCATATGATGTGACTATCTGGTCTCAACTTGCCCAGGATTTGAACCCATTTCACATTCAGAACAATGTAGGTAGTGGGTTGGCCAGGGCACAATCCCCCGTTTAGATACTACTGCTAGATACTACTGGCCAGACAGTACTACATTAGATCTTTCTCTCTAGTTATGGTTCACTTTCCCTTTGCCCACAAATACACCGAATAGTCTGGCATATTCTATACAGATTCTCCTCTGTCCTCATAAACCTGACAACACTGAGATTACCATGCAATTCTTCTTCACCCAAGGGGTTAACTACTGCACTGTAATTGTTCAGTGGCTACTTTCTTCTTGATAAGAGTAGAAGAGGCTTTTAAACTATGGTAAGCAGCTCTTGTGAGCAAAAGACACTCCAAAATCAAACCATAGTTTTCTAGTTTTGGGTAGTGCCATGACCTCTGTACCATGGTTTTCCACTGTCTTGGGTTAGTTCTCTTGCTTGAGGGTACACTCTGGCACACTATTCTATCTAATTTAACTTTCTCTTGTTTTGTTAAAGTTTTTATAGTTTATAGAGGAAATATTTATTTTGATGATGTTACTGTTCTTAAAATATTTTATTTTTCCTCGTTTCCATTCCTCACTGAGTTATTTTCCCTTTAGGGGCCCCTGCTTTTTCAACTAGGGTTGTAGCTTAGCAAGTTATAATTATAATAATAATAATAATCTTGTTACTCATGTTACTGATGAATCATATAAAAAAAACGATATTTGGTCACTGTAACAACCCCTACTTCAGTTACTTAATTATGGAACGACCTCTATGAAGAACACCATAACAAACAACACACTGAAGACTCTTCAGCACGTTGTTGATCCCGCTACACAAACACGAAATTCACAAATATCTTGCATAGCTTACTAGTCCCCGAGCTGAGGGGGTTTTATTTATATTTTTGATGCCAAAAGGTTTGAAAGTTGTTTGTCAGCCAGAATTTCATGAGGAATTACAAAATTCATTTCTGACAAAAAATCCGCTTGAAGGATTTTTTTCTGAAAACACGTCTGAAGAAGGTTACCCTTCAGCTGATAAATTAGTAATTTTGCATGTAAAAGAATGTATGGGTACTACATAATGTCCAGGTATCACGAGTCTATATAATTTATAAATTTTTATCTCATGTATATCATTGGAAAGCATATTAAATTGAATTTCTTTTCATATATAACCAAAATATCAAAACAAAATCAATGAATCAAATAAAATAAACTTAAATCTTCTGTTGTAAAGATAACGTCACATTTCTACAATGAAAATAGTAATGTTTTATCGAAATTACTTACATGGTGAATACAACTTTTTTTCTTTTTACTAAAAAGAGCTACCACAACACAGGCAAAGTGATTCGGTTTTGTTTTGATCAACTGTCATGTTATTTTGTGTTAAAGCTTTATTACCGGACTTTACACGATTTATTTTGGGCGGGAAGTACCTGTGACGTCACTGAGAGACTTCGGCGGCGAGAAGTGGATATAAACAGTCTAGGTTACTTACTTTTACTTACTTTTACGGGTTTATTTCTCGCCCTCCATCAGACACTAAAGGTGTGTTCAGGCAGGCGTTGGTGTGTGAAAAAATAATTTCTTTCCAGTTAATATTTTGCTCTGTATCGTTATCAGTTATTTCGCTAGCATTTGTATTCAGGCTTAATAGTTTTCAGGTTACTATTATAACACTTTCTAAAAAGATAAGTCTTCAGGTTTTTCTTGAAAGCTGCCACATTATTGCTATTCTTGACATCGAGTGGAAGGTCGTTAAAGAGTCTCGGTGCAGCATAACTGAACGTTCTTCCTCCTATTGCATGATTCACACTAATTTCGAATAGTCTATGTGGGTCATCAGCATGTCTAACTCTTACAGCGGCGCTGGTAGCTTCAGGGTAGGGGACCAAGCAATCACGAAGATATTTAGGCTTATCACTTGTAAGTGCTTTGTGAGTCAACAAGCAAATTTTAAATTCAATTCTAGCCTTAACAGGTAACCAATGTAGATCGATCAATGCAGGAGTTATTCTCTCCCTTAGTTTAATGCCTTGTATCAGTCTAGCCGCCTGGTTTTGCACATTTTGAAGCTTTCTTAGTAGTGTATTGGGCAATTTGTAGTACAGAGAATTGCAATAATCAAGCCTTGATATTACATGACTCATCACTAAAATTTTTGTACTGCCCACTGTTAAATATTTTCTAATAAATGCTATGTTTCTCAGGTGATAGTTACACACTTTCACTGTGTTCAAATTTGGTCCCTCATTGACAAATTACAATCTATCAGTACACCCAAATTTTTCACAACAGGCACAATCCCAACATCAGCATCACCAATTTTTATACTTTGAATTAACTGGTAATTCTTCAAAGCCACCTTTGTGCCAAAGAACATACATTCTGTTTTATCATCATTTAATTTGAGCTTTTTCCTCTGCATCCATGTTTTTATTTCAGTCATTATCTCATAAATTTTTTTTCTGTATCTTGTGTTGTTGAAATTGAGAGGTAAAACTGAGTATCATCTGCATATAGTTTAAAGCCCACTTTTTGTTTTTTCAAGATGTGTGATAGCTCGATAGTATATATGTTAAACAAGATAGGGCCCAGAACACTACCCTGTGGTACACCCTTCATAAGAATTCTCTCATTGGATCGGTTTCCAGAAACTTCTACAATAGTCACTAAGTAAGTTCGCAAAAAATTCAGTGCTTCCTCAGTCACTCCAATAGACTTTAAGTCGTCAAGTAAGTACTCGTGCACAACAGTGTCAAAAGCAGCACTAAGATCTAACATAATCAAAATTCCACACTTTCCCTCATCAAGAAGACCTATCATATCATTCGTTATTGAGCATAAGGTAGTTTCTGTAGAATGATTAGCTCTGTAGGCCGATTGATTTTCCGGGAATGCCTCTAACTCATCAATATGCGCCTATAATTGCTCACTTATGACTTTTTCAATAAGCTTTGACATGTAGGATAAATTTGAAATGGGCCTATATGAATTTAGCTCGTTTACATCACCTTTTCCTTTGTAAATTGGTTTGATCAACGCAGTTTTTTCACAGCTAGGAAAACAGGATTGTGATATACTTAGGTTAATTATGTTCAGGTAAATATTATATACAACTTGCTTGTTTGAAGCTTCACTTATTGAACTGTATGGGAAAGGGTCGTTTCCACAATATGTATTCTTCATCTCTCTCATAACCTTTAACAAGTCGCACATATTTATTCCCTTAAATTTTATTAACTTCTTTCCCTCCTTCACTGGCATAGCTGACTGACTGTCCTTCCAAGTGATTTTGGGGAAAACCTCTATAGATTTTATCAATTTTTTCATTGAAGAATATAGCAAAGCTCTCTGCACAAACATTGTCAGGCAAGACATATTTTTTCTTTAATCCCATCAAATCATCAAGGTTTTTGTGAAAGTCCTTCATATTATTGGTTTTTTTACATTCGCCGTTGTAGAATTTTCTTTTTGTTTTTCTAACAGGATGTTATAGTCATTTCTGGCCTTATTATATAGATTTCTGGCTTGTGAGGATTTGGCTCTTTTCCATCTACCTTCCATCTTACGTCTGTGTCTTTTTGCCTTTAATAGCTCACTATTATACCATCTAACATTTTCGTGTACAACTATTTGTTTGTTCTTTATGGGACACATGGTATCGTACATTTTTCCAAAATTGTCGTTGTATTTTTGGTATAACACCCAACACATTCTCTGTCTACCATATGTTCACATTGTGTGTTCACACAAGACATATGCGCTACACTAGCTTCAATAAAATTCTCAGCATCAAAATTTTCCCGTTCCCTATATGTGATCCATTTTTTCAATACTCTGGTGCAATTTATATTAACATCAAAAGTGATGAGTTTATGTGTTTTTGAGATCTCAAAGTCTGGTTCCACTTCAAGGTTTTTTTATTAGGTCTGAGTCTTTTCCACATATGACCAAGTCGAGTGTATGACCACCTACTGACGTTGATACCAAAACACTGTTTATTAAATTAAACATCTCAAATACTTCCTTGAGTTCTTTAGCCTTATTATCATTTGCGAGAACAGAAGATTTTTCCTGTTGTAAAAGTGATTTTGTATCGATTGTTCGAGATTTTATGCATTGTGAGGCCTTACAAGTGTGTTGCAGCGAGGTATTCAAAGGATGTAAAAATATCTCCCTGCATTTCTTCCCAAAGGATGAATTGCTAAGAAAAATATGGGTCGCTCAAGTGCAACGGACACGGGCCGTATGGACGCCCAGCCAAACCTGGCAACAATAGAATCTTCATATTTCAATACATTAATTAAAAACAAATGGTCTCCTTTGGCCACAGTATGTTAATAACAACCACAAAATAATAATAATAATAATAATGATAATAATCGTCATCATCATCATGATAATCATCATCATCATCATAATAACAGTAACAATAAAATAATCTATAATATTGGTTATAAAGATCATTATAGGTATACCAACTTGAATTATATTACTAACGTCAGGTTACGAAATCCATCAATCAATCAAATATCTATTACTTGTTGGAAACTTAACATTAATTTGCGATGGTTAAATCAAATATCCTCTTAATTTTCGTGTTCGATTAAAAATATACAGTATTGTTTATCTCTCTCTCTCTCTCTCTCTCTCTCTCTCTCTCTCTCTCTCTCTCTCTCTCTCTCTCTCTGACCTCATAGTGACATAAAAAGTCTATCAAACCTATCATCCTATTTTACTGGCCATCCTATTAACATTGACAATGACATTATATTAAGATCTAGATCTTACTAAAATCCCTGCCCGTATTATAATGAAGAACTTGAGATTTACCATCAATATTTCCATTTGGATTTAGCCCCCTTGTCCTTTTGCAAACAGGATTTGTGAATCCAACCTGGGGATAAGCATTCCCGATCCATATTCCCAGAATATGCATTCCTAGTTCTTTAGTCTTTTGCACGCATATCTAAAGCCGTCAGACTCAAAGGTCCATAGTGTTCCATGAACGGTCATAAAGTGCTTTCAAGTTGATGCTTAACATACATAGGGACTTTTGATACTAAAGTTGTGTTGTGAAAATGTACAATATATATTTTCTTCATAATATGTATTGAAAGTTCTACAGATATTTTTATACGTGATTTATTAAGCAAGATGTAAATTTTCGCGGAAAACGTAATTTACTAGACAGTGTTTTTGGTGACCTTGGATTTATTATAGATAGATAATGTATTAAACACAATATGTACACTTACTACAAGGGTTAATATGAACATTAGATAACATAATTACCTCTGGTTAAGATCCTCAGCTTTTATAAAGAATATTTTAAATGAGGCCTTAAAAGGAATGATTTTTGTGTACAAGAAGACCAAAAATAATTGCAAAGACAGAGGATTGAACAGAGTACGTGAAGGGTGATTCGAAGTGGTGGCGATAATTCTCCTCCGAAGGTAGATAAAACGGTTATTGGTGTTGATAATGGGGATACATTAAACACACTAGTGGTTAAAATTATGAATGATGCAGTCATTGCTGAGTTCTCCGTAAGTTACTCATGAGTCATCCCCTGCTAAATAAAAGTATAATGCTGAATCCTCCACTCACACATACAGTACATACTCTCTCTCTCTCTCTCTCTCTCTCTCTCTCTCTCTCTCTCTCTCTCTCTCTCTCTCTCTCTCTCTCTCTCTCTCTCTCTCATCTTTATATGTTCGTTAATTAACGCCATCTATCTACATTGAATTTTAATATATCCCTTCAAATTATTTCTATTCCTCTCATCAATTTTATTTAATTATTTTCAGCTTATTGTTTTATTTTAATGATATTTTATTCCTTCCTACAAAATAAATGAAAAAAATTTCAGTTTAATTACCCGGAACTAAACAATGATTTGTAGTCCACAATATTTCATGTTCTTTTATTATTTAATGCAGATTTTGTATTAACAAATTTACTGCATGACATTTTATTAATTGCAGAATTTGTAGAGATGAATTTACTATGTATCATTTTTTCCCGTATTCGAGAGCTCTGTCCAGAAACACCTAGCGTGTTCTATTTTTAGCCACCTGACATTGATTTGTTTTTTAAGGAGATATGTTTCTTCTCTATATCTCTTATCTTTAATGGATAAATTTCAACTTCGCTTTTGTTTTCCTGGTTACTTTCTTCATATGTTTCGAACAGATATGGTTCCAGAATTGCTACTGACTGATCCTCGTTATCTGTTTTACTTACGTCATCCAAATCTATAGAAAGGTTGCTGTAATATATGCTGTATTTACTGTCAAAATCGATTTTTTGCGTGTCAAGTCGATTTGAACAAACCGAGTGGTGGAGCCAAGTTGTCTCTACGTGACGTCACACAATGGCGGAGCAGCCTTTGCCAAATCTTGCGAGTCTGGTTGTAACCTGTGCTGGCTGATGTAATTAACTGTATAGGCATATCAGCGCACCTTTAACTGTTTTTCTTGGTTAGTATAATTACATATCATTGGAAAGACCATTCAATTTCCTTCAGAATTATATATACTGCATATATATATATATATATATATATATATATATATATTATATATATATATATATAATATATATATATATATATATATATATATATATATATATATATATATATATATATATATATATATATATATATATATATTATATATATATAATATATATATATGTATATATATGTATATATATATATATATATATATATATATATATATATATATATGTATATATATGTATATAATATGTATATTTGTATATATATATATATATATATATATATATATATATATATACTGTATATAAATGTATGTTTGTATATATATATATATATATATATATATATATATATATATATATATATATATATATATATATATATATATATATGTATATATATACATATATAAAATATTTCATTGTGGCAGTTTTGTCGTAGTTTATATCAAATCCGAATTGATACATCAGTTTACAAAATTCTAAATTTTACATAAATGGCAGCATTGGCTGTGAATGATATTCATCTGGTTAGTTATTATGACTTCATCCACCAGTTTCACTCATAAATGCAACTCTATCAAATATTTCATGATATAAGACATTAGTATCGGTGTAGAAAATAAAAGGGAAAAGGGTTTTATGAAGTTAATGTAAATGAGCTACAAAAATGCCATTCTTGGTCATCTCACCTCTCTCCTCTTGATTTTGTTGGTCAGTACTTTGCAACATGGTAGCATGCTACTTGATTCATCCACACTGTCCTGTCTAGTTGGTTCTTGATATTTCGAAGTGCATAGTTCTATTGGAACAAATCAAATCTGGCTCTGTCAATATCCGTCATTTTTGGTTTTCCATACAAGACACAAACAAATTATTCGCTTGTGTATTGTGTTTTCTGGGTTTTACAGTTGACATCGCCAAGTTTGGTAAATGCATTGGAAAACTTGTTAGTCCAATGCTGACAGCCACTTATGGAATAAAAGTGGGAGTAGACACCGTGTCATTAATAACCACAGTAAGTGAAGGTAGCTCAATGGTTTGGGGGATTTGTAGAGGTGTAATCATAGGGCATGTACTTATACTGGTCATAGGGTTCCCTTATCGTCAAGTTGCAGTGAATGCGATGGTATATAAAGGTTGCAATGATAGGGACGGGTTGAGAATAAAGTTATAACAGCGGGAAAGTGTAGCATTGTGTAGTTTATGGGAAATATGGCTTAAAGCAGAGGATTAAGCTTTTTTGCATTACGCCTCCCCTTTACCAGATTATATCAACCACTATAATTCTAAAACTTAAATGTTTGCCAAATAGTATTACACACAAACACACACACACGCATATATATATATATATATATATATATATATATATATATATATATATATATATATATATATATATATATATATATATGTGTGTGTGTGTGTGTGTGTGTGTGTATGTGTGTGCTTGAGTCACAAATATAAATCTTTGTGTAGATTAAATGTAGAGTAAAATACAAGACCATACAGAGGGAACAAAGACATTGCTTTGTGACTTCAAGACTCTGATCTGCTTACCCAAAATAGCAAGGGGTTGTGCCCCATTGGCACCATTAGTTTTTGGACCTGTCATATCGCTTTTCTAGCTTTGGTTTCCACAGGAATCGCTACGGAGAGTGCGGCATAGAGGCCATAAGCAACTGGGACCATTGGCTGCATGTCCGGTAGCCCCATGAATAGAAGGACCCCAGGCGGGGCCCTTACCCACCTGGCACGCCATAAAGAGATTCTTGCTAATGCACAAGTCTGTTGTTTGATCGAGCTATTGCGATTAGGCCGATCCTGGCCTCAGCCTTTTTCATTATTTAGAACGCAATTGTCACTTTATAAGAACTTAAACTCTCCCTCTGTGCTCCTCTCCATTGACGAACTCCCAGTGGATATGATTAATGTTGAAAATTTAACTATGAAACTAAAATGAGCAATTTGAATGCCTGCTATATATTCACTTCAAGATAATATATTGTGACTTTCAACGATCCTGTGAATAATCACGTCATGTTAACGATTTACTATAATAATCGTGCTCCTTTTATGAGATACTTTTTTGTAATTAAACTGTTGAAAAATCAAGTACCATCTATCAATAATCCTCGTTTCATATTACATAGGTATTTAAGCCATCATTTATCTTAAGGTCACGTCACAGTTGTATTTGTTCAATGAGCAATTTTTGAATATTATACTATACGTCACTGATTAAATGGATATTAGGTGTGTGTACGAAAGATGGATATTGATACGAAAATTCTTACAATAAAACTATTTATATCAGACATTTCGCAAATAATCCACCTCCCCAGCCCTCAAATAAAAACTTCTGACGCCTCTATGGAGCACATCCCCTTGATTAAGGACCACTGGCTTAAATGAATGACACCGATGTGGGTGAGGGATGATGTTTTATGGGTTGTATATATAGTAGGATTATATACAACAAAATGATAGCAAGACATGATTGGTATATAAAATACATCTCTAAAAAAAGGTTTTATAATATATTCCATGGCGTGAGACAAAGGCTGCGGTAAGGAGAGGGAAGGAACACGGGGAAAGTGGAGGGATATGATGGAGAAGGAGAGGCAGGGGAGTGAAGGAGGACGGGGAAGTGATCGTTACAAAGTTATACCCCGAAAACGAGCTTCCATAGTTTATTATCCTTAACACATTCGTTCTCACTCTATCCTCTTCATGTGTGTGTGTGTGTGTGTGTGTGTGTGTGGGCACGCGCGCCTCTCTCCACTGATAGACGTGTGACTTACATGACAGTTGGAAACCAGGTCATATATGGTAAACTGAGAGAGAGAGAGAGAGAGAGAGAGAGAGAGAGAGAGAGAGAGAGAGAGAGAGAGAGAGAGATGGAAATTGGCAGAAGAGGAGATTGAGAGGGTAAGCAGAGCTTTTTATACATGACAGATATTACGTGACTAGTCTGTGTTAAAACAACCTGTGTTAAAACCTCCCTTTTCATGTATAAATATATTGCAATAGTCAAACCTCTTTCAAAAAGGATATTTACAACACACTGTATCCATTGT
The DNA here is from genome assembly GCF_036898095.1 of Palaemon carinicauda. Classification (NCBI taxonomy): domain Eukaryota; kingdom Metazoa; phylum Arthropoda; class Malacostraca; order Decapoda; family Palaemonidae; genus Palaemon; species Palaemon carinicauda. The sequence continues at coordinate 202,102,733 of NC_090725.1, read as the reverse complement.
CATTTACTCCAGGAGTAGCATGCCAACCAATAACCTAACCATGCATCCACATATAATG
>NC_090725.1:202092675-202095175 GCF_036898095.1 Palaemon carinicauda | reverse complement strand
AACAATTATATATTCAACATTTATTAGATCTCTCAAGCGTGTAATAACCACTTGTTCATATATAACGAATTTAGCTCTGCACATTCACACCCACTCAAAATAATCTGATATTATTTCGTCATAAATTCATCCCCATGCATGACTTATGAGACTACGTTATTGCACATTCATCTCTTGCTCTGTTCGTTACGTTACTTGGATTATAAGAGCGATCTACTTCCATTCTAAATTTAAATATGATGATTACAATTCTATACCCGACCATTCCAAGAGGATGACATTGTCCCTCTGAAGTTTCAAACGGATGAAGTCTATTTGTTATGTCGGTGAAAACTAGAATTACATGAAATATCATTGTATTCAGTGCCCTTTGTAATGTAATGTAGCAATTTTTCCTGTAATGGCTCTCATGCTCTCTATCTCTCACACAGGGTCTTCATCCCATGCCCTCTCTTCCTTTTCTTTTCTTCTATTTGCTAATGCCTCCTTTCTCTCTCTCTCTCTCTCTCTCTCTCTCTCTCTCTCTCTCTCTCTCTCTCTCTCTCTCTCTCTCTCTTCCTTTTATATTTTCAATAATTATCTTCCATCACATACCTTGACGTTCGCAGAAGCCCCTCTGTCTCTGCCGGTTTTTATGAATTTTTAACCTTTATTTTTACATTATATCTTTCACATTTTTTTTTGCCCTGACAGCTGGCTCTTCGTTCACATATTCAAATAAAACTTAATTAAATCGAAACTTTACCCTTGTAGAACGAAATGAATATTCTGTTTCAAGGGGATTAATTCTCGTACATTACGCCGGCTTGTATCATACATAAAATAGTCTTCATACGCTTGCATAATTCTTTCATTGTAGTATGCATAAATCTTGTAGCACACTTCCAACAATCGTAGTATGGTTGGTGTTCCTGATATTCTACCTCGAAGCTTACTGATGTAAATAAAGTTGATATGGTTAGGTCCTCATTTAGATTACAAAAAATGGAGAAAATTTCATATTCAAATATTGCTAAAACTCTATATCATGACTATTGCCTTGAACTGTGTTATAAATTTAATCTAATTTTTCTCTCAGTAAATGTCCTATATAGGAAGAAAGAAAGCGGAAATTCCCCCTGAGAGGCAAATGTGTTTCCTTATGGGGTCATTAATAAAAATCTGCTGTGGGTGAAATTCAAAACTGGTTTTAAACTATTCTAGATTTTTATGGTATTATTCCAATATTTATTTTTTGGTAGCAGATAGAAACCCGACCCAATGGCTTTACGCCAGGTGTTGACACTGCAACCATCCTCTTACACCGTTTTATATGTGCTGCTGTAGATTGCATGGTCCTTCGGTCAGACAAGGACTCTTACAATTCTATAGCGGTGTGTAGCCCGTAAGCTCTTCATCTTTCAGATGAGTGTAAGCCTATGTAGCGTTGCCAGCCGCACCCGTGATTAGAGAGAGGTTCATTTGCTAAACAAAAAGTCAATGTCTTATATTTGGTAAGATTAATCTTTTACCAACCAACCAACCACACTCTCATTATACTTACTTCCACATTGTATTTTTGTTAAGCTGTTTGTATTGGTATTTATAAATTTGGGATATATAGCCTGACGCTGGGGTCTGTAAGGTCATTCAGCGTCCGAGTACAACTTAGGGGAAAGCCCAGCAGTTACCCAATGAGGTGATGCCTAAACTGCACAGCCTAAGATGCACTGACAGCACTGCACCCGGCTATCTGAAGCTGTTTTGGGCCACGCTAATAAGAAAGCAAACGTTTCCCTGCTTATTATAAACAAAATACTCTACTATTTACTTGATTAGCTACTTGTTCTTATATTTCGTATTCTCTAATTCCACCTTTTCCAAGCGATGCAATGTTTCTAATCGTTTTTTATGTAGTGCCTTGAATTAAGGATTACTTTTATGGCCCTTTCCTGTGTATACTTTGAATAGTTTTCTCATATCCTATTGCTGATGAAATTGTTTATATTGATTTTGGTAATTTTGAATTCCTAGACATCGCTAACATTTGATCGAACTAAGAAGGGCAGCATATAAGGTAGGGTACACTATTTGAGGCTTTTTGGCAATTATATTGCAATTCAGTTTCATAAAATTTACCTTTGGAAAAATTAATTTCTTGTACTTAGCTTCGACAAACCTGATATCTTTACCGCTATAGCATAGACCATGCGGTTTATATATGGGCTTCCCAGAAATTACCAGAGTATTTTTGAATTTGACTTCCATGGAATCAAATACGAAAGTTTTTAGTAAATATCAAACAGTCAATGTGTTGTATAAGTTTATTGCAAACGCTTTATTTACTTTATTCCCTGTTAAACCTATTGTGTTAATTATAATCCCTTAACCCTAATGCTTATTTTGTTATGTCGGGTAACTTTGATGAAAACCTTCTAAACACTAATTCTAATCGTTTCCAACGTTTAAACACAGACGCTACGCACATTTTTCAGCATCGTTCTGGATCTATTGCTTAGAA
>NC_090725.1:202077675-202087675 GCF_036898095.1 Palaemon carinicauda | reverse complement strand
CTTCATTGAGAATAAAATCTCTCTCTCTCTCTCTCTCTCTCTCTCTCTCTCTCTCTCTCTCTCTCTCTCTATATATATATATATATATATATATATATATATATGTATATATATATATATATATATATATATATATATATATATATATATATATATATATATATATATATATATATATATATATATACAGGTAAGTGTGACGATTAAATGTAACAAGTGGCACAATAAGCGCGAAAGGTAGGTGTAGCAACAGTTCATAGAGAAATAAGTTTAGTAATTTAAGTAATTCTGAAATAGGAAAACCTTAGTACTTAAAGGGCGATCTGGCAAATAGAAAATATATTTAGGAAGTTCGTGGGAAAAGAGAGAAAAACCTACACAGTGCTGACCAAATTAGCGAGAGAGATGTTGGAGTGAAAGGCAAAACGGAAAGCTGTGTGAGTGGTGCAGTGCACTATGGGCTTTATTATGCTACTAATAATACTTCCGTGTAAGTGCATGATGCAGTTACTGGCTTGGTTAGTTTTACACAAGGTTTAATCCTTCAATTCATAGTAAAAAAAGGAGGTTAGAAATAAAAGTATCACATTTGACCTAATCATTATATGTCTGAACTTGACGTCAAGCTACACATTGACTTCTTGATCACAGTTTCCATAAAGAATGTGATATAACTCCCTCCACTAGGACCTTGACCAACTTATCTGATGTACTTGTATAATAAGCAGGCAAAATATGAAATACGTATATTTGTAAAGTTCAAATATATAACATAAGGCTAATTTACTAACTGACCTTTTTCTTTTGAAAGGTTAAATAGGCATTCAAATTCCCAAAAGAAATTGGTAAAATCTTTGCAAAAATACAGTATTGGTTATTTTGAAACCTTAAATAATGTTATAAGCCGAAACACCACATCAGTTTATTCTCTGTTAACTCGGTTGGTAGCGTCTTTGTCTATGATTTGATGTCATAAGTTGGCTTCTTGTGTCAGTGTATATATATATATATATATATATATATATATATATATATATATATATATATATATATATATATATATATATATATATATATATATATATATATATATATATATATATATATATATATATATATGTATATATGGTAAATGCAATATTTTTTAATTTATTTATTCTATGATTTTAATTCTATAACAAAATGGCCACAAGACTGTATTGATAGGGTTGGCAGTTTTCTATTATTTTGTAATAATTCTTATTTTATCATACAGTCTGCTGCCTCCCTATTCTTTTTATTCTTTTACTTTCCAACAATTTACCAGCAGTAGACATGTGATGAGTATGTCATTTGCCAAACTGAACCCTCACTTTATAGTTTTGCCATTTCATGAAAAATTCCAATACACAACTTTCCAGATCTTCGACCTCAGTCATGGCTTTGCCATCGTCTAGGTAATTTTGTGTTAGTGAGATTTTTGTTGTTGTTATAAAAAATGTAGTAATTCCAGTGAGTGAACTGTTTAGATTGCAAAAAAATACTGTGAATTCAGTATAAAATTTGTATTTTGACATGTGAAGGTTCTGAAACCATCAATTAGTCTATATAAACTGGAAGTAAAATACGAGTTTCTCTAATTGTTTAGGGTGTGACTTTGATTAACTCTTGTAAAGAAAGAGTGACATTGTTTATTTAGTTTTGAAGAATTATACATTTCTATTTGTGTAACTTGAGAGGAAAAGGCGAAGATCATAATCGGATATTGTATAACCAAAGAGTAGGCCTATACTGGGAGGAGGCCAAGTACCTCATATTTCCTTTAGGAATAAAGAAAAAGAAAACTTATAGTCTTGCAAGCAGGCATACAATATTTTTTCTTTGTTTTATGGCAAGGAACTCAAAGTCAGGTTGAAGGGGGATCCTGGAAACAAAGCCTTGTCCGCGTAGGACCTGACCTTTTAGATTAGGATTGATCGGAGAGGGCTATGTTAGAATGAATTTTGCTACTTCCCTCTATGATTTTCTGAACTTCATGTCAAGCTAGGTTGGAGGTTTCAGTGAAGAAAAGGAACAGGAATCAAAGTTGAAGGACGAACAGTTAAAGCTAAATCCCGTTATTTCACCAGCCAAAGATATAATTTTTTCCAATTTGGTCCAGCAATATTTTAGAAAAAACTTTGAATTTTATTCATGTTCTACAATAGGATTCACGTACCCTTATATAGAATACCCTAATAAATTTCTTTGTGAACCTTTTAGAAAAAAGACAAAGAAACTGATTAAAATCATTAGAGGAAACAGTTAAAGTTTTTCGTTATTTTTTTAGTAGCTACAACAATTCCTGGACATAATAGCTACCCTAGTGGGGCATATGGTCAGAAGCTTATATGAATTTTTAAAAGATACACTAGATCAATTTATAGAAATTCGCTATATTTTTGGAGCATCCTTCTTGAATTTCCCTTGAATGCTCGAGTGGTTAGCTTTTGAAAGACTGCAAAAAGTTTAAAAGGGAAAAACGAAAAATCGAAATATGATAGAATTGTTAAAGTAGTATTGTGGAGGGCGTTGAGTATGCACTGAATTCAAGATAAGTTGCTGAGGACAAATAAATATCTCTGTGATTTAACCGAATCTTATGAAATTTGGCGGAATGATTGGCCATGAGCCAAGAGCAATTTAGTTACATTATGGGAGTGATTGGGTCAAAAGGTCAAGGTCAAGGTCACAAAACGATAAAAGATATCTTTTTGCTATATCGTGGTCAATGTTCCTCCGATTTGTATAAAAGTATTGCCAAAATGTGCATAATTACATTGCCTATATTGTGTTATAAAACATGATATGGTGATGCCATTACCCTTTTTTGTGTATTTATTTGTTTGCATGTCTATCTGCGTGTTTGTGATTCGCATAACTCAAAAACTTTTTGACCGAATCTCATGAAATTTGGTGAGATGATTGGCCATGATCCACGTGAAATTTGAATAGCTATTGGGAGTGATTGGATAAAAATCAAGGCCAAAATCACGAAAAGGTCATCAACGTCTTATTACTATATCGTAGGTAATTCTTATCGCATTTACATAAAACTAGTGCCAAATATGTATAATTCAATTGCCTATTATTCGATGCATGAGTTTTGGCATCAAATACCCACATCATCAGTTTTTTTGTTTGTATGTATGTCTGTCTGTGTGTTTGTGATTTGTATAACTCAATAAATATTGGACCGAATTTCACGAAATTTGATGGGATGATTCGCCATAATCCAAGGAAATTTTCAATAGAATTTGGGAGTGAGTAGGTCTAAAGTTAAGGTCAAGGTCATGGAAAGGACAAAAACGTCTTTTTGCCATACCGTGGAGAGTTTCTATCGAATTTGCACGAAACTAGAGCGAAAATGTGCATAATTCTATTTCCTATCTTGTGATATATGTGTTTTGGGATCAAATACTCACATCATCAGTTTTCTTGGTGACAAAAGTGCTAGTGGCGAAGGTATGCGCTCTACCAAGTGCCCGTTTTAGTTATTATTATTATTATTATTATTATTATTATTATTATTATTATTATTGTTATTATCATTATTATTATTATTAATATTATTATTATTATCATTATTATTATTATTATTATTATTGCCTTCGCCAATTCTGTTGCGGTGAAGATTATGTTCTGATAGGCATATGTTTGTATGGATGTCTGTTTGTGTGTTTGTGATTTGCATAAATCCAAAACTATAACACCGAATCTCATGAAATTTGGTGGGATGACTGGCCATGATCCACGTAATTTTTTTTTTTTTAGATTTTGTGAGTGATTAGGTCAAAAGTCAAGGCCAATGTCACAAAAAGGTAAAAATCGTCTTTTTGACATATCACGACCAATTTTTATCTCATTTGTATGCAACTAGTGCCAAATGTGCACAATTCAATTGCCTATTTTATTATATAAGTGTTTTGTGATCAAATACCCACAACTTTGTCAGTTTTCTTGGTGACAAAAGTGGCGGTGGCAAAGATATGCGCTCTACTGGGTGCCTATTCAAGTTATTATTATTATTATTATTATTATTATTATTACTATTATTATTACAAGCTAAGCGACAGTATTATTATTATTATTATTATTATTATTATTATTATTATTATTATTATTATTATTAGCTAAGTTACGCCCTAGTTGGAAAAGCAAGTTGTTATAAGCTTAGGAGCTTCAACAAAGAAAATAACCCAGTAAGGAAAGGAAATAAGGAAACAGATAGAATGTTGTGCCCTCAAGCAAGAGAACGCTAACTAACTAACTAAAGACAGTGGAAGACCATTGTACAGAGGCTATGGCACTAGGAGTGATTATCTCCTGTATTAAATTCTCTAAATTCGGTTCATCAATAGAGTTATTGAAAGAGTTTGAGTGTTTCAAGACGCAAAAGTTGAGGAAAATACGGACGAGAGTACAGATGCAGAAATCAATATTAATGTGGATGACGGAAGATTAGAGGTAAATGGTTCATATGCACATATGAAAACAAAAATAACATATGATGAAAAGGCAAGAGAATAGGTGAGTCATAGAACACGTGAAGCAAGGAGGGCAGTATTGTTTGCACAACGAGTTTCTAGGGAAACCACGGTGAGAGCTATGGCCGGATTGTTGATCCAAAGCGCCTTAATGGAAGTGTAGTGAGGATGTCTGATACAAACTAGAGTGAAATGGTTGAATGTTTGCATAGTGTTTTTACTATAAGATAAATTGTGAGTAAAAAAAGTTAGGTTACTTATTCTAAGTAGTAAAAGAGTTTATGTATCTAAAGTTTTAGGCAATAGCTTTATTTATGATAACATATATATTAAATATCCGAAACTTCGAAAAGTCTATACTTTTCTTTTACATCTACCGGTCAGGATTTTATTGTCATTTGAAATGGTTGACCATGGGAAAAAATGGAATGCAATAAGGCAGTAAAATGACTGAATGGTATGGGAATACAAAAAAAAAAAAAAAAAAAAAAGAAGAGGAGAGAAAAAACTTAAATGTGCTATATAGATATAAGGAAGGAGCTATTTGAAAAGAATGATCTAAATATCTAGGAAGCGTGAGAATGGGCGCGATATGAAAGGAATGTTTAACGAAGGTTCGGTGCGTCTTGTTGTAGGTGTTTTGAAGTGGCAGATCTTTTGGTATGAAAAGATCAAGTGTTTCTATACTGGGGATTCAACAATTCAACAGTTATTGGATGAATGTGACCGTAAATGTTGTCTTGATTTTTATCTGGAACCACTCCTTGTTTGAGAAAATTAATAATTATTGGATACACAAGAGTACGTGAGCTCACACATAAACATACGAACACACACACACACACACACACGCACACTCTTTTCAGTGACTGAAGATTTCGAACAAGACACAAACTGTTAGAAAGGCAATTCATTCTCGGGTACCAACTCAAAGAATAATAAATAGAATTTCGAAATACTTTTGGAATGTTTTTGAGATTTTGCCAGATGTTCATTGCATAAAATAATGCTGTTGCTGAATTCAATAAAATCAAACTAAATTAACTCACCCCTCCTACTCCACGAACTTGCTGTTGATGAAAACATGGATAACTTAATTCCTAATGTAAACTAATGAAGTTTATTGTAATTATTTCATTAAAGTCTAAATATTTACTTTTATTTAAATCTAGAACAAAACAGTTCTTGGCAAATAATATCCCTCCAAATATATTAGGAATTATCTGCTTTAGATTATCCTTCTTCTTTTTCCAAACGGAGTTGGACACTCGTATCTATGCTAGTTATTGAACATAATCTTCACTTCCGCTTTTTGTTAACTCTCAACTAGGTTTATCCGATTTATCTTATCTCATAAAGTAAAAACCTGTTGCAAACTTGTCTTACAAAAAAGGAAAAGTAGATATGATAAAGTTTGGCAAGAGGTAGCAGTCACACAGAGTAGAATAAACGAATACTAAATGAAATCCTGTCTTTAATGTTCAAGAGGAAAGAAAAACAAAAGTGAATATTCATTAACAGAAGAGTAGTGTGTTGTATTTGGAAAAAAAAATGAAAGTTTATTTCAATAAGACAGAACCACTTTTTTTTTAATGAAAGAAACCATTCTCATACGATGCTCCACATTTTCTCTTGTTCTAGTAGTTTTATGTTTTTTTTTTTTTTTTTTTTTCAAATCCTGACAAACGGGTAAATGAGTATTTCATTTTATTTTCGTCCTCGACGATCGATATACTGCTTCATGTAATAGTAAATATTACGAAGGACGAAAAAAAACTCAACATTCTAGAATAGAAGGTCAAGAATGTCTGATGAAACCACTATATTCTCGAGTGTAGACAGTATCTATGGAAATGACTAAGAAAGAAGCCGCTGGAAGGAAATAACATCCATAAAGTGTTTTTGAGAAATAAGTGACATTAGAGTGGAGAGATTGTGAATCCTAGTTGGAGGAGCACGATTACAATTAGGCTGAGAGCCTCTGATCGTATCGGTCGATAACGGAATGAACTATTATTATGATTACTAGTTGATATGACGTTAGGAAACCCAGCTTTCGTTAACTTTGGACCATTTCAGAGTACATAATCTAGACAGGTTAATGCTCAGATCTCAAGTTTTATGAATGAATACTTCTTATTCAACCTTTATAAGAAATAACTGACTCATTGCTAAAGGTAGGCAGACTTCATAAGAGTAAACGTCTAGAACGATTTTGCTAACTTGAAAACAAGAAAGGAAATATTCATCTTTTAATTTTTATATCCTCATAAATATAAAGAATGGAGAAATGCGTAAAGGAAGAAGGCGCGTCTATCATTGGCTGCTGTCTCTCGTCCGCCCGGAAAACTAGCTGAGGTTACCGGAGGAGAAGAGAAGGTTGGCTTTGATAGTGTGCCTCGAAACATCGAAGCGAGTGGAACAGAGCTAAGTCTCTCTGCTTAGCCGCTCTCTGTGAACGAATATTAAACGAAAGCGGACTTTTAAACTCGTTCATCTCTTCAAACTTGTTCATTTGATTCATACATCGCTTGTGAGAAAGTAAAATTAGTCTGTACACGATACAATTTTGTTGTAAACTTCACGTTTTTATTGGAAAGCAAAAGGAAAAGAAGTCTGCACTTAAAATGTTTTGTATGAAAGAAATTCGTTAATGTTCTCATCTTTTTTAGCCCTGCTGATTCGGAAGTTCACTGGTGATAGAAAAAAAAAATTAGTTTTGAATAATTGCTTTGTGAGTTTAGGAAATTTCAAATGAAGCAATAATGTACAGTACATAACCAGCTTTATCTAAATTCGAAATTAATATATGTGAATTGATGCGTATACAATAGTTTATTATTCTCAAGGTATTAAACACACTTTGCATTACTTTTGGATTTATTTATCATTGGTGCATAACGTAAGAATCTCCCATAAGTAAAAAAACACCTGTTGCTCCTTTAACCAAGAAAACAGATTAAGGTAACGTTGCTCTGCAAGACGACAGTAAACATTTAAATCTTTTCTAGTATTTAGAATAGAAAAATTCCTTAAACGTTTCACAAATGTGAGAAATGCTGATAATGAATGACAAATGAGTATATGTACATAGTTTCTGTAACAAACAAACAAACAAACAAAACTTGTCCCTAGGTAGCCGGTTGCAGAATTTTACCATGGGTGCTAACATCACTAACGATGATTGGGATTCCATTGACTGGGAAAATAACACGTCCCTTTTGGATACTAACAACAAAAGTACTCTGGCATTTGGACAGCAGGTCCATGCAATAGACCGAATTCAGTTTTGGGTTACGCCTGTGCTCGTCTGCTTCGGCTGCATAGGTAATATAGTCAGTGTGTGGGTGTTCCACTCCAGCAAACTTCGAACTCTTAGTTCATCTTGTTACCTTGCAGCTCTGGCGGCCTCTGACACGGGCTTCCTTCTGACCTTGTTCTTGGTGTGGCTGTCGATGGTCGACTATGATCTTCTGAACCAACACGGATGGTGTCAGGCCATCAACTATGCCATCTATGTCACGACCTTCCTCAGTGTATGGCTGGTCGTTGCCTTTACAGTTGAGAGATTTATCGCTGTCTGTTACCCTCTCTTGCGGGCAGCTGTATGCACCGTCAGAAGAGCACGAATGGTTATTTTGCTTTTGACAGTCATTGCCCTACTTCTCTATTCTTACCTTTTGGTGGCTGCTGCCCCGGGCATGCATCCGGATGCGGGTCGCACCATCTGTAAACTGAGGGACGATTATGTGGAACTGGCCACAGCAATGAATTACGTGGACACCGTGCTCACTCTCATCTTGCCTGTGATCACTATAGTGACACTCAATGTTAGGATCGCTAGATGTGTCTGGCACGTCGAAAAGCTCCGGCATTCCATGACACTTGCTCATTCACACAGCTCACCTGCAGTCGCCAATAGCTCAGACTCTGGTCAAAGAGTTGGCAGTTCTGGACCCGTCACAAGTATGGCCACGCAAGATTCCGTGAATAGTTCCGTCGTAGTTGTGGCTGGAGGCCGAGGCGGGCAAAGGATGAGATCCCAGAACAAAGTGACAAAAATGCTGCTAATCATCTCTACGGTCTTTATCCTTCTCAATCTTCCCTCCTACGTCATCAGAGGATACATTTTCTTTTGGGTAAGTACCCAATGAATGTGTTGCTGATTTTGACCATAATCTATGGTTGCCCCATGCAACCACTGATCCTTAATCCGTAAATTTCACATCAAATCCTTTCATTTTTTTATTTGAATGTCAAGGCATTTATCATACCATATTTTACTCGGAGAAAAAAAAAATATCATCCAGTGGGATTACCAGCTAATTCGAATCTTCAAATAGGGAGAATTTCTTGAATACAGAGTGAAAAAAGGGAGAACTGCTAAAAGTATTCAGCTGTAGAGATAGGACAACAGGTATTTATATATAAATAATATCTTTTATGATAGTACAGAAATTTCTAGAAATTGGTATGCATTATAGAAACAAAACTAACTCAAACAGCAAGCAAAAATTTCAAAACAATAAAATATTTTCCGCACATATACATTTTGATAAACTAAACGAAGGTTTAAATTCAATGTATATTTAAGCAATGAAAAGTTGCCTCAAAACAGACTTGGAAAACGATTAGTCATTTGAGATCTCATTGTTAATTTGTCACATATTCTTGAGCTTTCGTAAGATGATCTTTATTATAATTTTTACCCATAAATTGCAATTATTATTTGTATTTTGATAGAGGAAGTAATATGCTTTATTGAGAAGCTGAAGTAACATTTTCAAATAAGATTTCCCTCTTAATTAATAAATGGTGAGTAGTCTACTTCCGTATCTTTGTTCATAAGAGGAAACATTATTGAATAGAACTATTGTTAGAGGGATGCTATTCAATTAGGATTATATTTGAGTTTTCATATTGGTAATATGTTGAGATTGCTATCATATTTATGTTAAAAACTTGTTACTTGTAAAGACTACTTAGACGTTCATTAAGAATAACTAATTCTCAGCAGCCAGGAATTTGAAAGCGTGTCAGGCGTTCAAAACTAGTTATAAACGAAGAAAAGTCAATATCAAACTAAATAGTTTTAAGCATTAAATGCTGATTTTTTAACCAATTCACAAAAGGTTAGTTATATCCTAGAGAAACCTTCCTGTAGCCCTGGGAGGATCATTATTTCATTCAACGATTGCTAGCCAGTCTAGCTTGAATGCAAAATGTATTTGGTATCAACGAAAACAATTATTTTACGAAAACTTATTCTACATCAGGAATAAATAATAATAATGATACTACTACTACTACTACTACTACTACTACTACTACTACTACTACTACTACTAATAATAATAATAATAATATTAACAATAATAATGATAATGGTAATATCAATAATAATAATAATTATAATAATAATAATAATGATAACAACTATTGAATAAAAGACAGAAAAAAATCAAGAAAGCTTAAAAATTGTAAAAGCAGCAAGG
>NC_090725.1:202060175-202072675 GCF_036898095.1 Palaemon carinicauda | reverse complement strand
TATATACATACATGCCTTGTAAAATTTGACTTATATTATTTATTGAAAAAATATGGATTTTAGATTAGGAGATGATTAAGTTACAAGTTTTGTGAAATATCTTATCATCTGCTAGCGTAAAATTGTGTATTTATTGAGAAGATAGCTCGACAGATATATCACAACAGAATAATAATAGATAAATACAACTCGAGAAACAATTTTTTTAAACTTCATTAAGATACCTAAAATATAAGGTTCCTTACCTATAAAACTAGATGGCTCAAAGAATGGATACTAATGCCTGTCTCTGAATTTATTTTTTATTATTTTATGCCAAACCTTTTTTTTGGCAAGTTATCGGTGAATGTCTGGGTATGATTTTGTAAATTGGTACTAAATTATTACCAGGTTCGGCCGCTCTAGTCAACCTTTTCCATATATTTCCGTTCCTTGTATCATCCTCCACCATTCCCACCCCACCCATATCCTTCCTCACCACATCCATCCATCTCATTCTCTGGCGTCTCTCATTCCTCCTTCCTATCATTTACATGTACACAGCTCTCTTGATTGGTTCTACTCCTCCCTTATTATTATATGGCCATAGTACCTCAGACTTGCTTACGTAGCCTTATCTTTTACATTACAAATACCACACATACCTCTTACATCTTGACTCTCCTTTCTAGAATTGATATTCAAGCAATCCATTTCACTAACCTCATCTCACTTCTTCCAAAGCCTCCCTCCTCTTTCCTCTTAAGCGCCTAAGTTTCTGCCCTATATACTGGCATGTTTACTTTCTTACAGATCTTCCTATTGAGTCTCAGTGACTTTTTCTTGTCTAAAATAACTCTATGCTTTCGCTTCCAGTCTCAGTGCTTTCTCAATACTGCCCTCCCCTGCTATTATTGATACCAATTAGTTAAATTGATTGCACCGTTTTAGCACTGCGTCATCTTTCACTTGAATGTTCAAATCTTCATGTCCTTTTACTACTAACCTTTAACTCTGTCTTTCCAATGTTTACCTTCAATCCTTTCCTTTCTAGGCCTCCTATCTATGCTAGAAATCTTTCTTGCAGTTTTTCTGTGTCTGCTATAATGACTAAATCCTCAGTAAACATCACTTCCCACAGTTCTTCTTTCTTTCTTAATTTTGATAGCAAATTATCTCTAACGACGAGAAAAATGAATGGATCCAGAGAAGATATCTGAATGAGGCCAACCTTCACAGGGAATGCCTTAGTTTCCCAATATTTTGTCTGCACAATGGATCTTGGCCCCTCATATATCATCCTTACTAACTTTATCAACTTCCCAGGTAATCTTCTCTTTCTAAACTCCTATAGATTAACCTTCTTGGTACCCTGTCATACACCTTTTCAAGATCCACAAAGCACATGTAAACTTCCCTATTTCCTTCTAAATACTTCTCTTGGACTTGTTTTACTATAAAGACAGCATCCACTGTGCTCTCTCCTTTCGAAATCCCAAAGTTCTGCTCATTTAAATCTATCAACTCTTTCAACCTTCATTTTAATTCTCTTTCTATTATCCTGAATACATGCTACAAAAGTCTTAATCTTCTGTAGTTTCCAGAGTTTAACACTTAATAATTTTTTTAAACAATTTGATCATCCAAAATATCTTCCTAGTCCATTACCATTTTCTCTACATCCCTAATCTTTTCCAATAGTGTGTGCACCCATACATTGGCTAGATATCCCAAAGCCTTAACCACTTCTATTTTTACCTTAATCCTCCTGTAGGTTTATGATATATTCTTTTCTTTTTAGCAGTCTCGACTCCTTTCCTTCAACCGGAGGAACACTTCACAGTTCTTCACACTCATTCTCAGTATTTGACTTCCTCTTCCTCAATATGGATGTTTCCCTTTTTATCTTTATTAATTCATCCTCTTCTACATCCTTTCTGTCTTTTTATCTCGCCTCTGCAGTTCTGTAGCTTATCTTTTCTCCCTTAGGTGTTCCCATCATCTCATACCACAATCCTGTCTCCATATATTATTATCATTATTATTATTATTATTATTATTATTAGTAGTAGTAGTAGTAGTAGTAGTAGTAGTAGTAGTAGTATTAGTAGTAGTAGCTAAGTTACAACCCTAGCTGGAAAACAAAGATGCCATAAACCCACGGACTCCTACAGGGAAAAATAACCCAGTGAGGAAAGGAAATAAGGAAATAAATAAACTACAAGATAAGTAATGAACAACTGAAATAAAATATAACAAGAACTGTAACAATATTAAATTATTTCTTTATTACTATAAAAAATACTACTACTACTACTACTACTACTACTGCTACTACTACTACTACTACTACTACTACTACTACTACTAATAATAATAATAATAATAATAATAATAATCTCTGGAGACAGGATTGCCAATGTCGCTGAGAATTCTGATGGCTTTGAAGGAATACATAGAAGAAGAGATTTTGTCAGAAGAAGCGAGGAAGCTGAAAAATTCTTAGTAATTGCAAACGCTGTAAATATGGTAGTCTTGAATACACAGTTTGAGAAAAGAAGTCATCTGGCAACTTTTGATAGTGGACAAAATGAGACTCAAATTGACTGCTTTGGTAAAAAAGGTAGACAAGAAAAATATTATGGATTGTAAGGTTTTTCAAATGCATATGTTGTAGCTCAACATAAACTTAGAGTTGGAGATTTTAGGTTGAACCCAATAAAGAAAAGAAAAGCTCCAGCCGGGAATAGGAGGATCAAAACTTGGAAGCTGGAGGAGAAGGCAATAGAAAAGAGCCCGAGAAGAGAGACGTGTAAATGGATTGGAAGAATCGCTTAAAGAGATATGGGATGTTATGAAACAGATTGTGGTGCCAGCAGCAGCAGAGGTGTATGGAAGGAAAGGTGGTAAACTGCAACAGCAAAAGGAAACATAGTGGTGGAACTGACAACTGTGAAACAAAAGAGTTTAGGCAGACAAATAGAGACAGATAAAGAGGGAAACAAAGAAAATGGTAGCAATTTCAAAGAGGAAGAGAAAGAAGATAGAATAGTGTGAAGGAGTGTAGCCACAAACAAGAGGATTCTAACCAAAGACAGTGGAAGAACATGGTACCGAGGCTAATGCACTACCCAAGTCCAGATAACAATGGTTTGATTTTGGAGTGACCTTCTTCAAGAAGACCTGCTTGCCATAGCTAAAGAATCTCTTTTACTCTTACCAAGAGTAAAGTAGCCATTGAGCAATTACATTGCTGTAGGTAACCCCTTGAAGAAATAAGGAGTATTTGGTAATCTCCGTGTTGTCAGGTGTATGATGACAGAGGGGCATGTGGTAGGATAGGTCACACTATTCAGCGTATGTGTAGACAAAGAAAAAATGAGCCGTAATCAGAGAGTTGGATTTAATGTAGTACTGTCTGACCAGTCAAAAAACCGAACAACTCTCTAGCGGTATTGTACCAACCGTGTGTCGCACGTTCGTACATAGTTCATTTTGTGCTTGTATCTTCGCTCTCCCCTCGCACTAAAAAGAACCTGAAAAAACATGTCTTGTTTCTCCTCTGTAACATTGTCTGTTTTTTGAACATGAAAATTCTTGTTGCCTTGAACTTTTGTATATAAAGGAGAGTGTTCTATAATAAAGTCACTCAGTTGTTTTCAACTTGCCTTTGAGTCACAACCTTCTCTCGGCCCGTCACATTGGTGACCCTGGAAGTCGACTCGCTCCTCCCGCCTTCCACCCCGCCCCTCGCCCCTCCATCGTTGGTACCATGGAGGACTCTACGGAAGTTATTGAAACTTTCATCATTCGCCAGTGGAGAGGCGTTTGCTTAGTTTCAGCGCGCAGAAGTCCAGTTTCGCATCAAGGGCATGACTCGCTCAACCACCAAAGCAGATTATGTTCTCGCGGCAATACCAGAGGACACCTTCCCGGAAATATCCGACTGGCTTTGTGAACAAGGAGACACCCCAATAGCGTATGACGCCCTCAAAACATACCTTCTTCAGCAGTATTCGCCGTCGCCAGCCGCCCGTATAGCAAAGCTTTTTCAGCTCTCGCAACAACCGTTGGGGGACCAAAGGGCTTCGCTCGCCCTCAGGGAAATGACCAGTATCGCTCGCCTGCAACCTGCCGCAGACGGCTCTCCTTGTGAGGTGAACCTACTTCGTGCGCTTTGGATACGCCGTTTACCCGGACCTATACGAGCTGCCATACCCGATGTCGGTAGTTTACTTGATAACCAAAGCCGACGCTCTTATGGACAGCCACTTCAAGACCTCCATCAACGCCTCCACCCCTGACGAAGAGGACGCCTATTCAACGTCACCTGAAGCTGACGTGAAGGCCGTAGGACATACACGCCTACCCCGTGACGTGCCGAAGCGGCGACAGAGCCACCCACCACCCGCCAATCGCTCTCGCCCCAACCAACGACTTCTACAGCCACTTACTACTTCCTATTCGCCGCAGTTTTGCTACGATCACTTCAGATTCGGGGCAACCGCGAAGAAATGTGCCGAGGATTGTCAGTGGCCAAAAAACGTGTAAGTAGGCCATCACTCGTGGCGGTGGCCTCCCGTGTTTCTAATCTTTTCTTTTTACATGATGCAGGAACGGGCGTGCGATTTTTGGTAGACACGGGTGCTTGTCATTCTCTTTTGCCAAGGGAACTCTTCAAGACACGACGTAGTCTGTCTACGTCACCCGTCGTCCGCTTGGTAGCTGCCAACGGATCTGCGATACCCACCTACGGTTACGAGAACCTCACATTATCGTTCGGAAACGGTAAATTTAATTGGAAGTTTCTCGTTGCTGACGTCACAATGCCAATCCTCGGGGCGGATTTCCACTCTCATTTCCACCATCTGGTCGATGTCGCCCACCGACGATTGGTGAACGCAGACTCGTAATTGTCGACACCTCTTCAACCCGCCCCCTTCTACCTCGCTCTCCACATCAGCGCACCCACGGATGCCTACGCCCACCTCCTCACGTCGTACCCGGAAGTTTTTCGTCCAGAACTTCTCCAAACGCCCACGGCTCCTGCCAAGCACGGTATTTATCACCATATCAAGATGACGGGACCCCCAGTCTTTGCAAAATTCAGACGTCTGGCACCGGAACGATTGGCAGCCGCCAAACAGACGTTCGCTGATATGGAGGAAATGGGCCTTTACCAAAAGGCCTCCAACCCATGGTCGTCACCCTTACACATCGTTCTGAAGAAAGACGGCTCCCTCCATCCGTGTGGGGATTACAGGCGCCTGAACATGCAAACAGAACCGGATCACTACCCCCTCTCAAACATTGCCGACGTGACCTTCTACCTGCACAAAGCGAAGGTTTTCTCTGCGCTCGACCTCCTGAAGGGGTATTATCAGGTGCCTATGAACCCAGAAGACATCCCCAAGACCTCCATCACCACTCTGTTTGGTACATACACCTTCAATTACTCCTGTTTTGGCCTTCGTAATGCTGGGGCCACATTTCAACGTCTCATGGATGGCATATTAGGGGACTTCCCTTTCTGTGTATGTTATGTGGACGACATACTTGTGTTCTCCTCCTCAAAAGAGGAACACCTCCGTCACCTGCGCATAGTGCTCGACCGCCTGCAACAAAACGGCCTTGTAGTCCGGTACGACAAGTGTACATTTGGCGCCAACGAAGTGTCGTTCTTAGGGCACCGTATCACTCCTGAAGGGGTCCATCCCCTCCCTGAGAAGGTAGCAGCCGTTCAGGACTTCCCCATGCCCTCGACCGTCAAAGCTCTGCAGGAATTTTTGGGCATGATCAATTATTATCACTGTTTTCTGCCAGCCATTGCTGCCACTCTTGCTCACCTCTACGCCTCCCTCATGGGCAAGCCAAAGGACCTGAAGTGGGGTCCCCTTCAAGAAGCTGTCCTCTGCAATGCAAAGAAGGCCCTATCAACCGCTGCAGCTCTCACTTTTCCTATTCCACATACCCCTCTCCGTCTCTCCACCGATGCCAGCGACGTCGCTATTGGTGCAGTACTCGAGCAGGTGGTCAACGGCTCGCCCCTCCCATTGGCCTTCTTCAGCAGAAAACTGTCCAAGGCAGAATCGGGTTATTCTACCTTCGATCGTGAATTGCTGGCGGTGCACTTGGCTGTCCGTCACTTTCACCATTTCTTAGAAGGTAAGCCCTTCGTCATTCGCACAGACCACATGCCTCTGGTGCACGCCTTCACTCGACAGTCTGACGCCTGGTCCGCCCGTCAACGCCGACATCTCTCCGCCGTGGATGAATACAATTGCACCCTTCAATACGTCCCTGGGAAAATGAATCCCATTGCCGATGCCCTGTCAAGAAACATGTTGGCTGCCGTTCAACTGGGATTGGATTAAAACGCCCTGGCTGAAGCCCAACGACAGGATCCAGAGTATCAAGCATGTAGGACATCCTGCACGTCCCTCCGTTGGGAAGACTTCCCCCTCGAAGACTCAAACACCACCCTCCTCTGTGACGTCAGTACTGGTAGACCGCGACCTTGGATCCCTGCTCCCATGCGCAGACAGGTGTTTGATTTCATTCAAGGCCTTTCACATCTCTCGTGCCGTTCTACTGCACAGTTGCTGAAGACGAAGTTCATTTGGCACGGCATTTCTAAGGATGCTAAGGATTGGGTCCGCACCTGTACTTCTTGCCAAACTTCCAAAGTACATCGACACACGGATTCAGGAGTGGGCACCTTTCCTCAACCTCAGCGTGGTTTCGCACACATTCACGTCGACGTTGTAGGTCCCCTACCCACATCACAAGGACATCGTTACCTGTTTACCGTCATCGACCGCTCCACTCGTTGGCCTGAAGCCATTCCCATGGAAACTGCAACGTCCGCCTCATGTACATCTGCCTTACTCTCTGGATGGATTGCAAGATTTGGTATCCTTGAGCATATTACTTCTGACAGGGGTACCACTTTCACCTCTCAATTGTGGACATCATTAGCGAATCTCCTGGGCATCACCCTACATCACACAACGGCCTACAACCCCGGTGCCAATGGAATGGTTGAATGTTTTCATCGCACCCTCAAAGCAGCTTTGATGTCCCGCTGCAAGGATTCCAACTGGTTTAGTCAGCTTCCCTGGGTTCTCCTGGACTAAGGACCACTCCTAAAGATGCCTTCGACGTCTTGGCAGCTGAAATGGTGTATGGCGATCCGTTGGTCGTCCCTGCCGAATTTTTTCCCTCTACAACCTCCTCCAACGATCTCCAGCACATACGTCACGTCGTGGGAAAATTTACTCCATGCCGCCAGACTTACAAGCCCCCTGCGAAGCATCACATACCGACAGACTTGCACTCTGCATCACACGTCTTCCTGCGCAACGACACTAGCAAGCCACCGTTAACGCCCCCTTACACGGGCCCTTTCCTTGTGATCCGACGCAGTCCGAAAGCATTCCTACTAAACATTCGTGGCAAAGAAGACTGGGTCTCCATTGATCGTCTAAAACCTGCTTATCTCCTGCTAGATGACCCGCCTACAGTTCGCCTCTCTAGATCAGGGCGCTCTATTTAACATGTACAGTATGTCATTTTTAGGGGGGGAGCCATGTACCAACCGTGTGCCGCACGTTCGTACATAGTTCATTTTGTGCTTGTATCTTCGCTCTCCCCTCGCACTAAAAAGAACCTGAAAAAACATGTCTTGTTTCTCCTCTGTAACATTGTCTGTTTTTTGAACATGGAAATTTTTGTTGCCTTGAACTTTTGTATATAAAGGAGAGTATTCTATAATAAAGTCACTCAGTTGTTTTCAACTTGCCTTTGAGTCACAACCTTCTCTCGGCCCGTCACAGTAGTATCACAACGGGTAGTTGCAGCATTAGTCAACCTACTACCTACACTAACAATTCACTTCTTGGAAGTCTTTCTTTATAATCTTTTGATTTCCCTCTGAATTTCTTTACCTCTCCACTACATATTTGTAGAGGAGCAAAGCCGAGATGATATGCCCTACTTTCTTTTCTTTCACCAACTATAAGCCCATGACCCTGTCGCTGGTACGCTGGAGTTTTGTGATTTTCTCCTGTAGAACTTGATGGAGAATAGTTGTTCTCTGTTATTATCCATTGTTTTTACTGCTATACTAAAGCTACTGTAGATTGTTTTACTTTTAATTTAGACTCTTAAAACTGTAATTTTACCGAAAAAAACTATATTTATATTCGGGGATTTTAATGAAAACCTGCGGAAAGCTGGTATAAAATGACTGAGGTTATTGATGCATAAAGTTAGAACAACTGATCGATATGCCTACCAGAGTAACTTCGAATTCATAAACATTGCTAGATCTCTTCATCATTAATAATAAATCTATGGCAACTATATTATGAATATTGCTGGGCCTTTTGCAGATCATGAAGCAATTAGTATGTTAATGAATAAAATAAAAAGCGTTTTCCTTTCTATAAAACCTTTCGCTGTTTATAGAATTTTTCATAGAACACATTGTAACTTGTTAATTAATAAAGTCAACACTGAATACCATCTTGCATACAGATGATGTAACGCATTGTTCCTTGTTACCTAATGAAGTTAAAACTCTGAATACTACTGTATCTTACATTCAGACAACGTAAGTATTCAAGTTAATACGGTACCTAATGTCATGAATCTATGTATTGATACTTGCATTCCTATTGTGACTAGACAATTACTACGAAACCCCCCCCCCCCCTCTCCTGCCTTGGATCCCAGAGGTAATAAGGACAAGAATAAAAGAAAGAGATCAAACGCATACTAATCTGAGAGAATGAATTACTAAGGGAGAATTATAGAGATAACATAAATACAGTTGAATTACAATAGTAATTGACGCCAGTCGTGAAGAGGATTACAACAATGATCTTGAATTAAATACATGATATTTCAGATACATGGAAAAAAACAAAAAGATGTTTTCGAAGGTCAATAATAATACTCTGGAATTAACTAAAAATTGTGATTTAAACAAGGCTGAAAACCTTAACGATCTTTTTTTTCTGGTGCGAGAAATAAGTCATTTGAAAAATCACAATAGGATTTGGAAAATAACGATATCCTATTGCAAGATATCAATCAGATTATCAATTCTCACGGCGACCTATCTATATCTAAAATCTCACCTGTTGATTGCATGTGGACCAGATGGCCTCTCTCTCCGTTTTATAAAAGATTTATTGTTCGTAACTGCTTTTTATCCTACGATCAATGTTAATACATCTGAAAATGTCTTAGTGATATTTGGCAACATTACTGGAATTCTGTTGATCAGAGTAATATGAAAGAGATCACAAAAACTATACCTTCGTGGAAAAATGGTAATATGCATATAAGGTGGGAAACTGCCCTCTGTTGCCTTATACTTGGGCACACACGTTTAACACACGAGTTATTAATGACTGGCAGGTGCCAACCATTAAGTGATGATTGCTTGGTTCCCCTGACTGTTAGGCATTTACCAATTGAATGTCCCAGTATTGTGAAAATCAGAGAACGATTGCTCTCTGAAGCTCGTGAAGAGGATGTTAGGTGCATCCTCACCAAGATTCTTGGAGGAAACGTTTTGTATGATGCCAGAATCATTTTCATGTTCGTATTAGAAGCTGGCCTTCATACTCTTTTTTAAATTATACATTAAATGCTAAATGTTTCATTGTTACATTATCAATTAATTTCTGATTTTTCTTCTTTTATCTAAAGATAGTATTTCTTTATTAATCATACTACAATTGACATCAATGACTCCGATGTTATGATGACGGATAGTTACCAGTCATTTATTCTTTCATTCAAAAGTAACAAATGTCTACCCTGTTATGTAGAAGATTCCGTATGTAGTCCCTAGCTATGAAAGAGGACAGAAAAATATTGTGGGTAATTACGGGCCTATTTCTGTCGCTTGTCCTGTCAAAAATTCTTGCTAAACAATCAACTTTATTATTAGAACTGTATAAGTCTCTTTCCAAAACCCGACACTGATTCATACCAAAACTATCTACTGAGACTGCACTATTACAGATAGCTGATGAAATATACAACAATATGGAAAACAAGAAAATTTATCTGCTGTTGCTTTTTGACCTGTCAAAATCTACTCAGTAAATGCCAAATGTCAAATATTTTTACAGCCTGGTTTAGAAGTTATCTTAGCATTATTCATCAAATCGTTAAAATTAATAATACTATATATTCTTTCCAGCAAAGTAGTGTAATTTCCAGTTCCACAATTCTGGGACCAATTTTATTCATTATATTCGTTAATGAACTAGTTAATAATCGTCCTCTATGCTTTATTGTTTAGTATACTGACGATAGGCAAATTCTCATTGGAGGTGATAGTAACCATTTAGAAACTATAGTGGAAAGAGCTAACAACATAATATCTATTGCGAAAATTTACTTTAAAACAGATGGTTTGCTGTTAAATGTAATAAGATTAATCCGATTGGGAGTCAAATTAAACCTCTGAGCAATGTTAAGAACCTCTGGGTTTTCCTTGATGGTTATATGACTTTAGAAACGCATACAGACAAGATTCACAGAAAAGTTATGAGCACCTTAATACACACGAAGAGAATAAAGATTTTTATCCCCCCCCCCTTTTTTTTTGTCCCCCAAACACCGGTAACTGTAGTACAATCTTTGGCTCTATGCTTGACTAATTATTATTTCATGGTCTGGGGGTCAGCTAATATTACGCACCTGAATAATGCCCCAAAACTAAAGAATTTTGTATCTCGTGTTGCCCCTGGGACAGTGATTAAGTGGAACATAGCACTCCCAATTAGATTCAATTAGGCTGGTTGAAACTGAAAAAGAAATACAGATACGATGTATATGTAATAATATTCAAGATTTTTAGAGGTATTATTCCAGACTGGCTGTATAGTTTTGAGACCGTAATCTCCATTACTAGACAACTGATGATTTGTGCGAAAGAACAATTCGTATTTATATGGAATCAAGAGAGATCAGTGAGGGGTCCACATCTTTGGTATAGTCTATCTATTTCTTCAAGTGACACTCCCGCCGACCTTCTTTTTAAATACAAATTAAAGAAACATCTTTGAAGTGATGTTTGATTGCTCTATTATATCTTATTGTTTTAGCTACAAATATTCCTATCAATACTTCAAAGCTGTTATAATGTATTAGTTTTAATTTGACTTTGACTTTTATAGAATTTGAATTATGCTTTTAATGTTTTCAATAGTTTAAATACTTATATTTCTATGAATTCTTTTAAATCTCTCTTACAATGTATTTAGTTTTAGCCTTACATTCTGATTATGGTTCTCTATGCTTTTCATTGTTTTAAATACATATATTTCTATCGAAACTTTTAAAGCCTTTATAATGCATTCAGTTTTCCTCCTACTTTTTGGTTATAGTTTTCTGTGCCCAATAATGTTTTCAGTACATTTATTTTTACCAATACTAGTATATGATATTTTGTTTTCTCCCTAACCTTTAGAAGAACTTTGTTTATGGGTTTCTATGCGTTTTACTGTTTAATATACTTATATTGTTATCAATATTTATATTTAGTTTTTCTCCAAACTTTTGATTGTTTTTTATTAGGGGCTTATATACTATTAAAGCTATTATAATGTATTCAGTTCTTATCCTGACTTTTAAAATATTCTTGATTGTAGCTATCTCTGTATTTTTATGTATATACTGTTCAGTCAATAATCCTTAACAACCCGGATTATGAACCTAAAGATTTGATAGAAATCTTATCATTCATTTACTTAATTTCTAAATCTGAATCCTTTTACTGATGCTTCAGACTATTTTTAATACAGATAATACCCAATTCATTACATGGAAATAAACGATCATTATTATTATTATTATTATTATTATCATTATTATTATTATTATTATTATTATTATTATTATTATTATTATTATTATTATTATTATTATTATTATTATTATTATTATCCCATTTCTCCTTATATCTTCCCCTTTGTTGTTAACTTTATCATTTCCCCAAGCATTCTTACACATTTCCCTCCCAATTTAGAGTCCTTTATACATAGAACATAGTTTTTCTCCTCAGCATGACGTTAACCAGCTCCCTTCCCTTTCATGTGAGGCTACCAATATTCCAATTTTCATTTCTCCTCTTTAATTTCCCTTTCTTATCCCTACTTCTCACTAACTTCTTCAGCTTAAGTCGTAACTTCTCTGGTCCTTTTGCATGTTGGAGGATACTGCAGTGCACTACTCGCAGGGTATGCCCTATCCCTATTGCATTTTATCGTTGACTTGAGATTCATTAATTAGCCTTTAGGTTAACTTTACATAAATGAGTCTATTTTTACCAAATGCACAAATAAGGAGGGTTGAGAATATATATATATATATATATATATATATATATATATATATATATATATATATATATATTTACAAATGCATATATATATATATATATATATATGTATATATATATATATATATATATATATATATATATATATATATATATA
>NC_090725.1:202045175-202057675 GCF_036898095.1 Palaemon carinicauda | reverse complement strand
ATATATATATATATGTGTGTGTGTGTGTGTGTGTGTGTGCGTGTAAATATAAGCCACAATGACATTGATATCGAAGTCTACATTTAGGAATATACATCCACTGGAAATATATTGATGATGATTGATTCTGGTTGGGCAAGGATTCGAACCTATGCCTTTGAAACGAATCAATACCAACAAAGCCCTTTACAAATCGAGCTATCAAAGGGGTCAATGCTGGCATTGTTTCGACTCAGACGCATAGGTTCGAATCTTTTCCCAGCCAGAAGCATTTATTATAAATAAATTTCCGGTGGATATACATTAGAATTCGATATTAAATGCCTTTGTGGTTGATATATAAATTTATTAAAATTACAAGCGTGAGTAATAGATATTCATATATATGTATATAAAACTTTTGTAACATTTAACATTACAATTGTATGTTTTCTATATTTACTTGGGATTGCAAATCCTTTCTGGTAAAGTCTATATATATATATATATATATATATATATATATATATATATATATATATATATATATATATATATGTATATATATATATATATATATATATATATATATATATATATATATATACTGTATATATGTATATATATTTATTTACATATATATATATATATATATATATATATATATATATATATATATATATATATATATATATATATATATATATATATATATATATATATATATATGTATGTATGTATAAACGATGTTATTATTATCATTATTATTATTATTATTATTATTATTATTATTATAATCTAAACTTCAACCCTAGTCAGAATAACAACATACTATAAGTCCAAAGGCTCCAACAGTGATCGTAGCCTAGTGAGGGTAGGAAATGTGGTAGAAAATAAAATCTATATAAAAGGTGATCAATAAAAATTATTATTATTATTATTATTATTATTATTATTATTATTATTATTATTATTAATAACTATGCTATAACCCTAGCTGGAAAAGTTGGATACTATAAGCCCAAGACTCCAACAGGGAAAATTAGCCAAGTAAAGAAAGGAAACCGGTATATAAAGATACAAGGAGAGAAGTAATGAATAATTAAAATAAAATATTTTAAGAATAGTAACGACATTATTATGCTGTACATCTTTCATATATAAGCTATAAAAACTTCAAAATCACTAGAAAAAGAGGAATAAGATAATCGTGTGCCCAAGTGTACCCTCAAGCAAGAAAACTGTAATATCATTAACGTCAAAATAGATGTGTCATATTGGATTATGAAGAGAGACATATATTAACCTGTTTATTTTTGGGAACATACGCTGCAAGTTCAGGCGTTTGAAGTTCCACCGATTTAACTGAAAAATTAGGAAGATCATTCCACAGTTCTACCGTAGCTGGAATCAAACTTTTTATATGTAGTATTGAACCGTCTGATGAAGGTAAGACTGTTATTGCATTACGAGCATGGTGGTACATTATATATATATATATATATATATATATATATATATATATATATATATATATATATATATATATGTATATATATATATACTGTATATATATATATATATATATATATATATATATATATATATATATATATATATATATATATATGTATGTGTGTATATATATTTATATATATTTATATCTATATTTATATATATATATATATTTATATTTATATATATATATATATATATATATGTATATATATAAATATATGTATATATATAAATATATATATATATATATATATATATATATATATATATATATATATATAAACATACATATTCATATGTATATATATATATATATATATTTACATAGATACATAGTTTTTGACCAAGTAATTACAATGAGCTTCAAGTGATAGGTTAGGACTGATATGATAGAGCAATAGTCCCTTCCTAGATATACATTCCGCAAAAAACTTAATGGCCTTAATAGGAGACCTAAATGAGATACATTGAAGCTGGTGATAAGAAAATTGTAAAGCCTGAGGCCTCTTTGGACGCTTCTAGCCAGTTTTGTTTAAATTATTCAAAGGTTATTTCACCAAAGATGAAAAGTCCATTAACCTCTCTCTCTCTCTCTCTCTCTCTCTCTCTCTCTCTCTCTCTCTCTCTCTCTCTCTCTCTCTCTCTCTCTCAAGCCAATCTAGCAGAAATTTAAAATCATTCGACAGTAAAATTATACATCGGAGTAGGAGTTTTAGAGAAGAATGTTGACAGGGCAAGGTAAGAGAGAGAGAGAGAGAGAGAGAGAGAGAGAGAGAGAGAGAGAGAGAGAGAGAGAGAGAGAGAGAGAGAGAGAGAGAGAGATAATGGACCGATGAGATTATATGTGGTTTAAATAAATAAATTGTTAACCAAATCGAAACTTCAGAGGTGCAGTCAGACATTAGTTCTGGAAATATTCTACTCAAAACGTAGGTAACGGTTACAGCCATAATTAAACAAATTTGGAGATAATTAATAATGGACGAATACGCGCATAATTGTATACATTTAAAAGACTAACTTTTCATAGACTACGCACCATCAGTCAGGCGTTAGTGAGTACGTGCCCAGAAGGGAATTTGAATTCTCCGAAAACATAAAATATAATTTAACGTAGGCCTTATAACTACGTATAACATTACTTTTTTGTCGGAATACCACCAATGTCTCCAGGTGTTTTATAGTTGAACGTAGATTTCACTTCATCATAGTAATTTCCATGTAACTAATTGCTATTACAGACATATTCTTTAAATGTAGGCTAATATTTTCCGTTAATGTAGGTAATGCCGAGACTTAGTGAGGAAGCGCTTCATGGAAAGATATGTGACGGTGCCGAGAGAGGGTTGTGAACTCAAAGGCAGGATGCAATCAACTGAGTTATATTATTATAGAACACTCTCCTTTATATACAAAACCTCAAGCCAACAGGACATAACAAGTTAACAAGACAGACAATGTTACAGAGGAAAATAGCAGACATGAATTTTCATGTTCATTTAGTGCGAGGGAAGAGCGAAGATACAAGCATAATATATGCAAAAGGAATTATGTACAATTGTGTGACACACGGTTGGTACAGATATAATGGTAAGTTTTTATAAAATCATTCTTAAGTATATGTGTATGTATGAATGTATGTATGTATGTATATACACACACACACACACACACACACACACATATATATATATATATATATATATATATATATATATATATATATATATATATATATATATATATATGGTTAAAAGGCGATCACTCGATAGGAAGGAAGAACAATTTCACTTCCACATTTATCCATTAACTGGTTAATCTTGAATAATTAACAAAATTTGCCGTTTTGTATAGACGCTTAGAGGAATCATCAGCAGTGCATTGAACAGCCTATATACACCGCACTGTGCACATGCATCCTTCTACTGAATCTTTCTTTTTCAATATAAAATCCTTTATATAACAACACTGCTTCTAGAATTTATCCTGGACTTTTCAGATCTTTCCTACCTTAGTCCTTTCACTTCTTCATTCATATTTATGATCGCCTTCTCAAACATTGCTTTCTAACCAAATCTCAGTACTCATTACTAGCGCATGTTCCATCAAACTTCTATATTCATAATTTTTTCTTTTCATACTTCATTTATGAATATAATTTTGACCATGTTCTTCAAATAACCAACTCCGCTTTGGATCATATCGATTCCCGTGCAACAACATTAGTTTTACATAAATCTTGGCTTAAACACAATCAGTCTTCCGGAAACTACCCCTCTTATCCCATTTCTCTAAATTATATACTTACCATCGATACTCAGACTCCACAGAATAGGAAAAATTTGCCTTCCCCAGTCTTCCGGCTCCTCGACACCTTTAAAACCCAGCTTTCGTTATTTGAACAACCCAACGAACATTTTGATTGATTGATTGGTTGATTTGAGGTTTTCTGGCATACTGACATCAAAGGTCATTGAAACAGATATCATTTATTGTAAAATAAAAAATATTCAACTAAAACCATACAAACAAAAAGGTTGTTTTAAAAGTTAAATATCTTGCAGAAGACCTGCTTCTGAAATAAAGCTAAAAATACCACTAGCATGGTAGGACACATTATGTCCAAGAATTTTGGCAAGGTTGAACCTCCCATCCTCACCTTAAGCCTCAAACAGATACTAATTTCTTTCACTACTGTATGTGTCAACGAATGCCTCACTACCAATGGTACCAAACAGTAGTTGCAATATGGTTGATGTTTTTCCATCAATATGAAATAAAAATACCTAATATTTTACTAGACGGTCTTAATCCAGAGCGTTTGACAATAAAGTATTTTTTCTTAAATTAAATTCTTGGCGTGTATGATATTAGTTATACAAAACTCTTAAGATGGCGGAATGACAGTTTAATCAAAGTAGCAATGAAGAAGAAATTTTATACGTGGAAATTAATTACATACCGTAACAAGGTTTCCGTCAGTTCATTTTTCTAGCTCTTTCTCTTTCCTTTCTATCCTTCCCTCTTCATCAACGATTTTGCACATCATTTTAGTAGGATAAATATATGAAAACATTTCAGTTCTGATACAAAAGTTTGAATATAGTAAATCTTATCGTTAACGAGTATATGGTCGAAAGTTGGCCTTTTCTAAAATAACGCAGTATATAGCTTAGAGAAGACGCGCATTTAAAGTCATAAATGTCAAGAAGTAAGTACCATTAATGGAAGTATATGCCCACCTAAGGACTCTCTTACTCCAGGAATCCAAAAAGAATGAAAAAATAAAGAATAATATGTTTACCCCGGACTTTACGAGAATATATGTAACCATAGCCAGGCAATGCTCGTTTTGCAAATGATGTCAGTCGGACATTTGATTCGGTAAACTATCCCACATTATATAGATCTCGGAGAATGATAAGGAAAAAAGAGGCAGGTAAAATTTCAGTAATTTTTCATAAGACCAAAAGATAAAAGAGTCCTCCTTACTTTT
Source organism: Palaemon carinicauda (assembly GCF_036898095.1). Lineage (NCBI taxonomy): Eukaryota > Metazoa > Arthropoda > Malacostraca > Decapoda > Palaemonidae > Palaemon > Palaemon carinicauda. The sequence continues at coordinate 202,052,682 of NC_090725.1, read as the reverse complement.
TTATTTCTTCAAGTATAAGCCTACGGAAAAAGCTCCTCGATGCATTGTCTCAAACCTCCTGTACATGATGCTGTAATTATCTGGAAGAAGTTAATGGATAAATATTTAGAATTAATCTTTAGCATGTAGTGAATGTTCAGGTACTCTTGAAGCCGAATGGTGGAACTGGTTTAACCCTTTTCTCTGGTTAGATACCCATCAACAAGTTTTCACAATATGAGAGAGCATCTTATCATTTCATTGTTGACTTGCGGATGATTTTAAAGGCAAGAAATTCACTCGTAATTATCATAGGTAAGGGACGAACAGGATCAAAAGCCAAGCTCGTTCATTAGCCAAGACACAGCCAGGGATGGACATTCAATGACTGTTGATGAATCAGAAGGTAGATGAACCCACAAAATCTCAGTTTTAAAAGGATAACAATATGTTTGTGTTTTCAGCTGAAATCTTTAAAGTTATCGATGGCTTGCACTAAACACTAAAGTTCTTTATGTATTTCTCAATTATACTTTTATCAATGAAATAAAAGACAACGTCCTTGAATTATATGCTAAAGCTGTATTCTTCGACAGAAAAAAAAATTCCTGAATATAACATTTATCACAGGATATATGCTCTTCAAGAGAGATTTACTCCTGAATACAAAAACTTTACTGCAAAAAACCCAACATTTGCTGATGCCAGGGTTTAGCGCACTTCTATCTTCAATGTAAAAAAAGTTGACAGTTTTTTCTTCAATTCTACAGCTAATGAAGACGATAACATTTCTTCCATAATTATCAGCAATACGACAAAACTTTGATCCTCATAGATCTACCTTGAACGCACTTTCCATATTTCAAGATTTAATAATTCATTGACGTGTTAATATTGGGCAGACGTAGATTCTGTAGGATCCTCAATACACCAAGAATGACCCAAATGCCCTGTAAAACAAAGAAGGGGATGTGTGAAATCTTATAGATATGCTAAAATAATTTGAAGGGAGATCAGTGGGACCTTACGATGCACTTGAGCCTAAAAAAAAGTTCGTTGCAGCAATGAAGAGAAAAATTCATAAATTTTATCTTGATCATGTACTCTACTACGATTTCTGAAGCTATAGCATACGAGATTTTGAAACAAGAGTATTTTTAACACATGAAACTGGCCTGGAAAAGAAAAAATTGAGATGAAGGGTAAGTAACTTCAACGTGATTTATGAGTAAACTGAAGGCCGAGCTATTGCTTACGAACATGGCGATAATCTATGATAATATCAAACTTGATATTTCTCCCATTTCAGACAAACGCCTTTATTATATTAGGTTATTGTAACTACAATTTACCCAAGTATCTATTAGAAAATAAATAAATATATCCAGATTTCTCTATCAAAGAGTGGGTTCATAGTAAAATACCGACAATAACTGCTGAATTTTGGTAACAGTTCCACAACATAAGTTGCTTCACAGATTTACAAAGTATGATCAGCATATCGTTGAACCCTACAACAAACACAACATTATCAATCCCTATATTTTATGCACACTTCTGCCTACTTGTCAACAAGGCTTTTTATACACCTTGGACATCATCTCCCCAACCTTTCTCTAAACCCTCGTCTCCTGTTGCCTCCTAGGTAAGCTAAATTACTCTATATTTCCACCCAGTCTTACACTTTACCAGTTCCCCTCAAAAGACTATGATCCGTTCTGTCACCTATGCCAATCATTCACCTTTTCCTCGGCATATCACAAAATTTTTCATCCCTCTATTTGTGTTTATAACATATAGATTATATAAAACATTTTGTCTCAGCAGCTCTCTTTCATAAAGCAGAGCTTTTTCAACAAATCTATCTTATATTACCTGTCAGTTCATACTTTTAAACACACACACACACACACACACACATATATATATATATATATATATATATATATATATATATATATATATATATATATATATATATGTATATATATATATATATGCATGTATATATATGTATATATGTGTATATATATGTATATAAATATATATATATATATAAATATGTATATATATATATATATATATATATATATATATATATGTATATATATATATGTATGTATATATATGTATGTATATATATGTATGTATATATATACATATATATATATATATATATATATATATATATATATATATATATATATATATATATATATACATGTGTGTGTGTGAGTATGTGTGCTTGTGTGTGTTGGGACTGAAAGGCAATGGAGGTGGTGAAAAGAGTGAATAATTTGAAATTTTTAGGAAGCAAGGGCGCATAAACATTGGATATATGACAAGGAAAAAAGTATTGAAATAGGGAAGGCTATAATCCCCATTTAGCTGGTGGGATAATGTTTATATATAATTTTATAGAAAAGCCAAAAGCACCCATCAAGGAAGGAAAAAATGGATTCAGTCCATCATCAGTTTAGACTGGAGGCTGTTTAATCCCTGACTAGCCAAAGCGTATGCAGTATAATTATATATAATAAGGTATGTGTTTGTATGTTCGATTCACGAAAATAATCCTTCAGTGCAAAGGCATAAAAGGGCTAATGTATTGAAAGTTTATTGCATAAATGGTTAATTCCCACTTCAAAAGATCGTTTGTAGATATGGCTGTGCCTCTTGTGTTACCTATAGTTTCGCTCACTCCTTGTTAGGGGTATATATATATATATATATATATATATATATATATATATATATATATATATATATATATATATATATATATATATATATATATATCCCGTAACAAGGAGTGGACGAAACAATCAGTACCTTCTGTTTTGTCCAATCCTTGTTTGGGATTATATATATATATATATATATATATATATATGTATATATATATATATATATATATTTATATATATATATATATATATATATATATATATACATATATATATGTATGTATATATATACATATATATATATGTATATAAACACATATATATATATATGTATATATACATATATATATATATATGTATATATACATATATATATATATGTATATATATATACAAATAAATTTCTACCTCATTCTTGCGATCGAACCCCATCCCCTTCAAAGGAAAGGCCAGGTCGCTCCCAACCATGCCACTAGAGGCTCTAAAAAAATCGGAGCCTAACTGCTAACTGCAGTTCAGGATTTACCTGGCGAGACATCAGTCTCTTACCAGCGAGTTTTCCCCGACTTCCTGGCCCACCAGGTGACACAATTGATAGTATTCAATTATAATCACCCCTGATGAATCAATATGGATGAAACTCATCGCAATATCGTGCTCAAATAGAAACAAATTCCTACATCATACTTGGGATCGAAAACTAGCCCCTTCAAATGAAAGGTCAGGTTACTCCCAACCATGCCACCAGAGCTAGGACTTGATCCCAAGTATAAGGTAGAAATTCATTTCTATTTGAGCACGATATTATGTTGATTTTTCTCCATATTGACTCATTAGGGGTAATTCGAATTAAATTCTATCAATTGTGTCACCTGGTGGGCCGGGAAATCTTGGAAAACTCGCTGGTAAAAGACTGATGTCTCGCCAGGTAAATCCTGAACTGCAGTTAGCAATTAGGTTCCGACTTCTTTTGAGCCTCTGGTGGCATGGTTGAGAGCGACCTGGCCTATCATTTGAAGAGGCTTGGGTTCGATCATAAGTATGCGGTAGAAATTTATTTCTATTTGAGCACGCCATTGTGTTTATTTCCACCCATATATATATATATATATATATATATATATATATATATATATATATATATATATATATATATATATATATATATATATATATATATATATATATATATATATATATATATATATATATATATATATATATATATCACAAGAACTGAGTCATTTCTGGTCCTGTGAAGGACAAATGCCTCAGACTTGTCAATTTATATCTGGGGTTTAGCCATCTGTCATCACAAAGTTGGTCAGTGCGTATTGGTGATGGACGGAGATTCAATAAATATATATATATATATATATATATATATATATATATATATATATATATATATATATATATATACATATTATAACTAGTGGATTATGTAAATTCCCGAGCTCCAAACTCATCTGCGCTATATTACATAAATATGATACACATACGAATACCTCCGAGCTCTGTGAATGATACGCAATTCCCTGAGGTTAATATATATGAACACTGAATATCTAAAGATCTCTTTACTTTACACTCAAAACCAAACTGGGTGATTACTTTACCTTTTAATCGGAGCTATTATAAAATGAACATCTTACTTTAGTTCTTAGTCAGGAATACGACCAAGGCACTGAATTAATCATTGGTGATCGAAATGATACACATTTTACAAAATATATATATTCTATAGAAAATAATAATTCAAAAGTACTACCAAAATATAAATCACTCGAAATCTAAATCTGAACTAGACTTTTTAGACTTGTGACAAAATGACACTTCAAGAATTATACAATCACTTGTATATACTCTTACGAAGCTGGTGTTCATGAGAATAGAATATTTTATTCATATGTTTCATATGTGTATTTAAGAGATGTATTGCAATCTCGTAAGGCGAGTTACACTCACTTAGGATTAAAAACATGTAAGTAAATTACATTCAGTTCCGCATATGTAAAGTTACGTTATTTTAAAGAATCAACTTTTTATTTCACATAGCTTTGTTACGAAGTCTTATGTAAGCTTATAGGTATGCTGTATAACACACACAAGGTATGACCATGAGGGATTTCGTCATTTTTCCTACGTAGTTAGCAAAAGCAGGAAGATTCTAGATTAAGGTTTTCCTTTTTTGTAATGTTACGAGAGAATGGTGGGCAGAGTTAGCTGAGAGTTGTCTCGCAAGGAAGGTTAGTACCCCTTCTTCAAATTGCAAAGTTGGCAACCTTACGCCACCAGAACCATGCTACTATGCTACGAGAATGATTTAATAGAAATTTCTAGGTAAATTAAGTTAATGAATACAGAGCCTAGCAATGCATAAGCAGCAGAAGAGATCCAGCCTGTCCCCTTGTAAAAGCAAACTTCCGCCAGCCCTCTCTCCTCTCAAAATTGTGTAGTGTTTTCCTCTCAAACTTGATTAGTGATTTCTCTCTAATGTATATGTGTATAGTGTTGTTCAAACGTTGGTGATATTATTGAGTGATTAGTTAAAAGTGTAGTGTGATAATGTAAGTACATTTTATAATATAAATTTTTGTAAATGGCCCTGTGAAATTTAGGTTAAACAGTGAAATGTATTTACTTTGCATAACCGGTCTGTAATCTTGTGTGAACCAAAGGACGTTTGAGTCTCAGTTAAGTATGTGTAAGTGTAAATTGGATTTACTTTCTATAGTGTTAAAGTGTCAATATTTTAGGTAATTGTCACAATTAAGTATTTTTCATAAATTAAATTCTAGTGAAACAAGTGATTGCATAATTTTTAAAGGGTGTCTCTCTTTTTGTATTAGTTTAAGGTTTAGTTCAGATTTAAATTTTGAGTGATTTGTTTTTGGTGTTAATTCTTTTTGAACTGTTGCTATTTTTATAAAAAAAAAATTTGAAATTGTGTATTATTTCGATCATCAGTACTTAATCCAGTACTTTGCTCAATTTCCTGACTAAGAACTAAAGTGAGAGGTTGATTTTAGAATAGTTCACGTAAAGTAATCACCCAGTTTTTGTTTTGTGTAAAGTTAAGAGACCTTTTAGATATTCAGTGTTCTATTGTTTATCGAATTATGTAATATAAACAGGTGAGTTTTGGAGCTCGGGAATTTACGTAATTCGCATATATATATATATATATATATATATATATATATATATATATATATATATATATATATATACATATATATATATATATATATATATATATATATATATATATATATATATATATATATATATATATATATATATAATTGACGCTCTCAGAGTTTACTTGTATTTTGGATGAATCAGTTCTACATAAATTCTTTTGTGTTATCCATGGTTTCAAACACCAGCATAAGAGACTCATTTACACTGTGCTAGATAACTCTTTATACAATGGGAAATTTTCCTGATGTTTCTTGAGTAAGTAAGTCATTCCTATCCAACATGTCGCTTTTGTTATTCCTACAGCACTTTAGAACTTCCCCAATTCTCCCTTTCCCCCAAACACTCGCAAATTAAAACTCCTCTAGTACTTTAAATGCTACTTTTTCTATTCACTACTGAGCCATCTCATAAAAGTATCACCCATCCTTTCACTTTTTTTATACTAATGCTATACGCCCGCAACAAATTAATATTTCAGTATCGTTTTGCCACAGTTGCAACGAAAAATATTTGCATTCAGCATTCTTTAAATGAGAATTGATATAGTAATACTTTATTAAATTTTCATCTTGGATTCCATATGAATTTCAAGTATCGTCCCAATTATCAGCACGTACTAAGCAACCTTCCGTGCTTCACATATTCAATGAAATACTTCCTCTTTCATTCCACCGCCATGCGTTATGCATAGGCCTACTATCAAATGTCTACGGAAATGTATCACTCAAATTCCTGCACATCCATATTGGCAATCAGTGCTGCTTTCTCCTTTCCATTTATTCTCATAACAGTAGTCTTGCATGTATTGGCTCTTAATTAACAACTGTCATACCCTTTTCCACGACATTTTGCATCTCCATCTGCAAAAATATTAAACTACCAGAGATTCAATGGAACCTTGTCTGATTTTCTCTTACCTACATTCACAACCATCAAATTACCGGGTTGTTTACATATTTTCATACTCGCTTTAATTCTTTGATAAATCTTTGAACGGCACCAAACAATTTATCTCCCAGGCTATGCACCCTCTACTCCTCCGCATTGCCTTTCTATAAATTGTTTCACAGTTTTGTTACGTCAATTTGTCACATGTAGATAATTTCCTCCTACTTTTAAGACTTTAACAAAACTGTATGAAAACAATCAATTGTTCCAAACATCGTATTCTTAGTTTAAATCACAGTTATTTCCCAATCAATTCACTTGTAATCTGTTTCACTCTCTAAATTAAAGTTCCATCAAACACCTTCCTTGTAGTAATAACGTTTTATCCTTATATTTCTTATGGGATTTCATAGAATCCTCAATTTCCCTTACTGACACCCTCGGCAAACACTTTCACAATAATTTCCAAATTTATGAACATCAGCGAATTCTTTCTACTGCATCATTCAGCTCTGCTTCACCTCTGTTTTCTTTTGCAATTAATTCATTATAGGATTTGTTTATCTACTATCTTTACATCGAACTACTGTACTTTGAAAGCAGTTTCTCACTCAAGATTCCATCACTCATATTCCATCGTACTTTCTTCCTGACTTTATTAGTCCAGTTCCTTTACAATTATATATGATCTTTTATACCTTGATATTTCAAAACACCCTTTTTTCATCTCTATAGCCCTACTTTCC
>NC_090725.1:202022675-202040175 GCF_036898095.1 Palaemon carinicauda | reverse complement strand
TGTGTGTGTGTATGTAACATATAATAATAATAATAATAATAATAATAATAATAACAATACATACATACATGACAAATTTGGTACTCATTTGTAATAACTTTTAATGAAGATTAAAATTACTGCTATAACGTTGCTCAGATAGCATCTGCAAGGATTAAAACGCTTCTAGGGGACTAAAATTAATGCCGGATCCTTGCTCAGACAGCATCTATAACGTTTAAAACACTTCCAGAAGTCTAAAATTACTAAAATTCTTTACATAGGAGTACAATATCAGCAAAGCTAGAGTATAATTTTCAACAAGGTGTCAATAATCGACTGGCTGTTCCCAGTTGGCAGTGGGGAAGCACCAGCTGACATCCCCCCACCCCCCAACCCCTCTGCTCAATGACAAATCGCTATGATTGTAGACGGGACTTACGGGGTCGGCTTTGGCTGGTAAATTTGTGTAAAGAAGTCCTGTTTAGATTATCATCATCATCATCACCTCCCACGCCTATTGACACAAAGGGCTTTTGTTAGATTTCGCCAGTCGTCTCTATCTTGAGCTTTTAATTCAATACTTCTCCTCTCATCATCTCCCACGTAACGTTTTATAGTATTCAGCCATGTAGACCTGGGGCTTCCAACTCTTCTAGTCCCTTGTAGAGTCCAGCTGAACGTTTGGTGAATTAATCTCTCTTGCGGAGCGCGAAGAGCATGCTCAAGACATCTCTATCTACCGCTCGTCATGATCTCATTCACATATGGCGCTTGAGTAAAATCTCTTATAGTTTCATTTCTAATCTTGCCCTGCCATTCATCTCCTAATATTTTTCTGAGGGCTTTGTTCTCAAATCTACAAAATCTGTTGGATAATTTCAATGTCATACTACGACTCATGTCCATACAGTAACACCGATCTCACTAAGCTGATATAAAGCCATATTTTTATCTGCAATTTCAAGCGATTTGAATTCCAAATTTTATTTAACCTAGCCAATGTCTGATTTGATTTTTTAAATGTTTCATTAGACTCTAATTCTAAAGACCCTGTATTGCATATTATGGATTCTAAATATCTAAATGATCCCCCCTCAATAATCATTTCTCCTTCCAATAACATTTCATCTCCCATTGCATATTCCGTTCACATCATCTCTGTCTTTCTATTCATCTTGAGCCCAACCTCATATGATATTTCATACATTCTGGTAAGCAAGCTTTGTAAGTCCTGTGGCATTTTGTTAATAAGGACATCGTCATCAGCATACTCTAGGTCTGCCAATTTCCTATTACTAATCCAGTCCAGTCCTTCTCCACCATCCCAAACTGTTCTATGCATTACAAAATCCATGAGGAGGATAAACAGCATAGGTGACAACACATTCCCTGGAAGTAGTCCGCTGTTCACTCTAAATTTAATTGACAGGGCTCCACTAACATTAACTTTGCACTTGTTATGTTCATGAACAGATTTGATAAAATTTACATATTTAACAGTTCATGAACAGACTTGATAAAATTTACATTTTTAACAGGAACACCATAATAACGCAGTACTCTCCGCAAAATTTACCGGTGCACAGTATAAAAGGCTTTTACAAAGTCCACAAATGTGATCAAAAGTGGATTTCTATATTCTACACATTGCTGTACAGCATGTCTTAAAATAAATATTTGGTCTGTTCAACTTCCACATCTTCTAAATCCTGATTGTTCATCTCTCAGCTTTTCATCAATCTTTCTATCGTCTCTTAAGAATGAGCATACTATATATTTTCAGGACAACTGACGTGAGTGTGATGCCTCTTTAATTATTGCAATTGGTAAGATTTTTTTGTTGTTTGGGGGGTGGGGGGGGTGGGGGGGATTTTCATCAAAACAACTACCTCCCATTCATCAGGTTTTGACTCCCCGCGCCATATTCTACAAAATAATCTTGTAAGTATTCGGGGAGTCACTTCATTTTCGGTCAATAACACCTCAGCTGTTGTATCCAGGGGCTTTCCATCTCATGAGATTTTTAACAATAGCTTCGACTTAAAACACTGAATTAATTCATGGTCACATCAAGTTCTTCCTCAGTTTCAGGTATATCAATTAAATTATTCCTTTCATATCTTCTATTCATGATATGATCTTCCTAAAGTGTTCCATCTAACGTTGCCTTTCTTCATCTTCTGTTGTAATAGCAGATTCATCTCTCTTCTTGATGGTTATATGATTCTTCTTTTTTAACCGCGTGGAGATTTCATTAGCAATTCTATGAGTAATTATTACGCCAAAGCCATTCCCTGAATTCATAGCTTTGTCAGCCTCATCTACTTTTCTGTCCAAATATTCCCTCCAGTCATTCCTGGCTTTTTTTTTTTTTTACCTCACTATCATTACTGGAATACTTAGGGTGTTATATAGTTAAGAAGAATGTAAATTTCTTCAAAATTTTTCATTTATTCCTATATGAATACAAACTTTCATTCTCTACACCCTTAGAAGGTTGGAAATCCACTTTCCACTCACTTGACTATACCATTAGGTCAATGGCTTGTGGACTAGAGGTTAGTTAGTGTAAAGAAAATCTCTTGATAATGTGTAAGACAAAAAGCAAAAGGCTTGCGAACACACACTATAACATGGATTTACCTAGACATTCCACAGGAGTGTTAGGATGAGACTTCTATTATTATTATTATTATTATTATTATTATTATTATTATTATTATTATTATTATTATTACTTGCTAAGCTACAACCCTAGTTGGAAAATCAGGATGCAATACGGCCAGGGGCTCCAGCAGGGAAAATAGCCCAGTGAGGAAGGGAAACATGGAAGAATAAAATATTTTAAGAGCAGTAACAACATTAAAATAAATATCTCCTATATAAAATATAAAAACTTTAGCAAAAAAAGAGGAAGAGAAATAAGATAGAATAGTGTGCCCGAGTGTACCCTCAAGCCAGAAAACTCTAACACAAGAAAGTGGAAGACCATGGTACAGCGGCTAGGGCACTACCCAAGACTAGAGAACAATGGTTTGATTTGGAGTGTCCTTCTAGAAGAGCTGCTTACTATAGCTTAATAGCCTCTTCTACCCTTACCTAGAGAGAAAAGTGGCCACTGAACAATGACAGTGCAGTAACCCCATGGGGGAAGAAGAATTGTTTGGTAATATCAGTCCTAACAGGTGTATGAAGACAGAAGAATATGTAAATAATAGACTAGACTATTCGGTGCGTGTGTAGGTAGAGGGAAAATGAACCATAAACAGAGAGAAGGATCCAATGTCTGGCCAGTCAAAGGACTCCATAACTCTCTGGTGGTAGTTTCTCAATGGGTGGCTGGTGCTCTCGCCAACTTACTACCATTATAGTATAGAACATCTACATGTTACACGAGGCTTACCTGCAGATAGATCAGATCCAAATAACAGGTTTTTGGATATTGTACCCCAAGAGAGGGGGATGGTGAAGAAAGGAAAGGCCCGTCATTGTTACATTCACCGCAGACTAATTCGTAACATCTGTCCTCGATTAGCTGCTAATGGTTCTATAACAGGAGCTAAAGTAGTTGAAACTTCTTCCTATAGAGTTACAATATGCCCTAGGGAGAATGTATCTAGACCTGAAGGTCAAGTTCTGTAGGTAGTGGGCCATGAAGGTTGTTTGATGCTTTCAGACACCCACTTGTAGTGCCAGCATCTCAGAGATGAATCTCTCTGAATGTTGTGGACGTGCTTACGCCCCTGACGTCATGAATTGTAGGTAATTTTTCCATTCAAAAGGAAGGTGGTGAATTGAAAACATAGTCCATAACTTCTTTGATCGATGCAGCAATCATGTTTTGGTAACCTTTTTCTTAACACTCCCAAAGAAATGTTTTTCTGGGGATGACCTCCATGTGTGCACTTGAGATAGTACCTTAGTGCTCTTATTGGATACCATCAGAACCGATCAGGATCATTGGCTCCCTTCTTAAGACTCAAAAGATGTGAACCTGGTATCAGAGATTGACAGAATTTTGATCTTCGCAGCAAAGTCAGGAATGAAAGAGATTGAAACCGGCCCCTATCTCCTTGAATAAGTGATGCTGTAGGATAGACCATGTTGCTTACTGAACCTCTTGGCTGAGACAAGAGTGCATAGGAAGACATTTGTTAAGATGATGTTTCAGTCTGTAGCCAAATTCAATGGCTTGTATGAGGCTCTTTTTAAGAAACGGAATACTTTGTTCACGTTCTAGGAGATGGTCTTACTTCTAACTGTGGGGCGAACTATGAAAAGCTTCATGGAGCATAGAAAGCTCTGCCAAAGATGAAATATCAACTCCTTTCAGTCTAAAGACCTAGCTCCTTTTAAAAAAAGGAATACCTTGTTCACGTTCCAGGAGATAGTCTCACTTCTAACTGTGGGCCAGCCTATGAAAAGCTTCATGGAGCATAGAAAGCTCTACCAAAGAGGAATTATCAGCTCTTTTTCAGTCTAAGGACCTGGCTCAATGAGCAATAGTCCTTCATCGCTAACACTGAACAGTTTTTCCCCTCGAAGATAAAGTAAAAATTCGGCTATCAATTGTAGAGTGGCTCCAAGAAGAGGGATACTACAATACCAACCACGGCAAGTGGCCCATTTTTCTTGATAGATTGAGGAAGACTACTTCCTGAGATATCCAGACATCTGTTTTGCAATATTCTGTAAAAATCCTTGCTGTGTAAGGAGATTCTCAATAACTTCTAGGCGTGAAGATGTAAAGGCTCCAATGAATTGTGATAGATGTGGTTGTTATAACAGGTCGGAGAGGGGAGGCTGCTACCTTGGATCCTCCACCAGCAGCAGTGAGAGGACCGGGCGCCACTTTATTTCCAGCCACAGTGGAGTAATTTGCCCCTGGTGAGAACCTTCATTAACATGCAAAAAGGAGAAAAGGTGTAGACATCCAGATTGTGTAACGGATGTTGAAAGGTATCCTGGAAAGTTAAATCCATTCTTAAAGGCTAGAGCAGTATACTGGAAGTTTCCTACTGAGGGACATTGTGAAAAGGTATATTGCTTGAGAACTGCATGAAAACATTATCATGTTTTCTATCCTAGTGTTTAAAATCAAGTTACAACCAACTGATTCTTCCTGTTCACTTTATCTGCTAGGGTGCTTTTGTTGTCAAGAATGAAGCAGGCTGACAGTGTAATCACATTCTTCTCTGCCTAATGCAAGATTTGTATGCCTAGAAAGGAGAGCTACTATTAAATAGTACCTCATAGCTTATTTAGATATGAAGCTATGGTTGTGTTGTCGCTCATTAATACAACCAAGTAGCCTGATAGGAGCAGTTCAAAATGTTGGAGGGCTAGATTGGTTGCTTATTGAACTTTTGTAGCTCTGTCGATCTAAATAGAACTACCATCCACATGTCGGAGCAGGTGTGCTTCCCTCATTTCGTTTGAAGCATCCATGAGCAGCATAAGCTCTGAAGGGCGGGGGAGTGAGTCTGTGCCTCTGAGGAGGCTGGTGACGGAGGGGCCACCACTTCATATCTTGTCTCTTCTCCCCTTCAATTGGAATCATCATTCAAGGGGGATCCTTGCTCTGCAACCAATGGGTTTTCAATTGCCCTTGAAAGGAGTGCATACAAAGATGGCTGCTCGGAATTAGGCTTTCGAGGGATGCCAAGTGTCTTAGCAGTCTTTACCACAAAAGAGCCTGCAAAGAGGCAAAATCTCTTGAAATCTTTCTTGGCAATCGTGTAATGGGACCACTTTCCTTTCAACTGTGTCTATCTCCTTCCCTAAGCATGTCAAGTTCTGTTTTGGGCTCAAGATTCGACTTCTCCTGGTTTACCATGGTCCTCAGATAATGGCAAAACGTGAAAAGCCTGTCCTGATGGAGGAGAAGGGCCTTAATCGAGTCCGCCATAATCAGCTAGTCATCCAGATACCGTAACAGACGAATCCCCTTGGAATGGGCCCAGGCTGGCACAAGAGTGAAGATCTTGGTGAAGACTGCAGAGCTGTTGATACCCTGAAATACAGCACGTTGAATTGGTTTACTTTGTTCACTACTACTAAGTACTTGGAGGTGGGATGGACTGGAATTTGGATGAATGCACCCTTGAGGTCTATTGCGATCATGGCGTCTAGGGATCTGATTCCTTGCCTGACTGTGGCTATAGTCTTCATTAAGGTATATGAATGAGCACCAGAAAATGACTATCCGCCGCATGATGGTTTTGGTGTATGTGATGAGGAATCTGAACAGGAGAATGCCCACAGTTCCAAGCTCCGATGCGTGACACCATTCCCTTCTCTATACTGGTTGAAGGCATTCTCCCACAGGTTCCACAGAAGGAGGAATCCCTTCCAAAGTGGAAGAGGTGAAAATTGTGAAACACTCCGGTATATCTCATGCCATACTTATTCAGGGCAATGTTAAGCTTATATGTCTTTTTATAAGTTTCTTATGTATTTTCAATAGCCTTTGGAGTTTCCAGAAGGTCACTCATTCAAGTATTGACTCTCAACATCGCTTAACTCTGCTACTCAGAAGAGAATCAGTTTTCTTAACGTGATATAGCTATTGAATTTCATATCCAGTGACTTCCTGATATGTTTCAGTTGCACCTGTGACCCTGTCTGCTTTACCGTAGATGTTAGTCTAATATCCTTTGGTCTGGGTCAGCATCCGTCCTTAGACTAAGTTGACAAATAGCATGAGCTATACTATCCGTCTTAAGCCTATTTGGTAGTAAAAGGGGAAAGGTGGTGGGATGAGCAATAGGGTTGATGCTCTTAGTCCAATCAGCAAAGAGCAATATATTAAGGGCTAGGAGGGCACCAGCAAGTGACACTTCTGAGTTATATGCTTAAGTACAACTACTAGATTAGTGCCCTGCCTGCTGGAGGCCTTAGGAAGTAAAGGCCTTCTTCCTAATTATTCTTTCTTTTGGGTAGTGTTTTTCAGAAACAAATAGGAGAGACGTTATAGAACAGATCAAACATTGGCGTGTCATTCCAATGTTTGCTCACCAAAGAGAGCAGGAGCGGATAGAACCAAGATGATGACAGTCATAGACTAATGAGGAGAAAACACAACAGTATTCAAACCTTTTTAGTTTTCTTCATCCTTGCTGGAGGGCTGATAAACCCTATTTCTTCGAATGGGAGAGAAAAAAGATAGAAATTACTTATTTGAAACTCCTACCTATCAATCTTTAGAGATTACTTTTCAGAACGAAAAAGGATGGGTAGCAATCCCAATTTCTTTCAATTAATCATCGTCAACTGACTAACTTCCTGAGGTGGAGAAAATTTACTGTATCAACAAGAGCTCATATAGAAAATGCCTCTGTACGTAAAACTTTCAATAAAACTGAATGCAAGTGAAGAAACAGTTTAAACTCATGGTCCCGGGATGGGATTGATCTGCTGCCATACAAATGTTATGCATAAACATTACTACTGTATTAGGAGGAGATGCGTCCTGACGTGTTTCTTTATCTGGGGAGGATAGTGCTCACTCATGCAAGCCCAATAATCTTGTTGTTCTCTTCATTGTCAATTTCGAATACATGATCATAACCGTGCACTCACATTAGGGGTAAATATTATAAATCTTAGTAATTTGTATTTCCCCCCAAAAACTACTGAATCTGATTCCTGAGTCATGTCATCCAAAAGACCTCAAGAATCCTTTACCCAAGATGATTTTCTAGGCATAACTCTTAAGAGAGAGAGAGAGAGAGAGAGAGAGAGAGAGAGAGAGAGAGAGAGAGAGAGAGAGAGAGAGAGAGAGAGAGAGAGAGATGGGGGGGGGGGATGCGCTAAGAAACATCATATGTTCCACTAACACTCTTTCCTTCTATGAAAAGAGTCTCAGAATCTGCAAGGAATTTATTTATTCCTATGCTGAAAGCTCTTCAATTTTGAAGAGAGAAAGAGGGAGTGTGAGGTCGACTCCAGTTCTACGGAGATAATTGCCAACGAAAGAAAACTATCCTGGTTGATTTTGATCCAAAATAGGAACAAATGTGAAGATCTTACCTACGAGTAACTGGAAGTCGACAAGCACAACTCTGGATGTCTACTGGATAGACCTTCAGTTATTAATATGTGTAAGTGTTGGATAGCGTATGCATAAAAGCATAAGATTACCTCTCACAGACACTAAAGTTTCTCATTAAGGAGAACAAACCCTAGTGCCCTTCGGTTTAAGAGTGATTTACATGACATTGAGGAAAAATAAATCATCTCTTCTAGAATCCTAGTATAACAAGCTGATCAAGCGCCAGGGGTCTAGTAAGGTCAGTCACCCAATCAAAAGAGAGTTCAGTTGCAATTGAATGTTCCGGTGAGAGCCAAGCGTTCACCTTGAGCACAAGCTGCTGAGTACATACTACCTGGTTTGTGGACTGATTATAGCTTGCGTTCTGAGACAAGGTCTGCGTTCACCTTGAATGAATGCTGATGGCGTTGAGAAACAACCTGATTTAAGCATATCTGTAGAAGGATACAGACTACGACGTTAGGTTTTCGTGAGCAGTAAATTGCATAGAGGAATCGGGGGAGGTAGAAGATGGAGTAGAGCAGTAGATTGGCAAGAAGTAACGTAGTTGGTACGGGTTTCTCTTGCTTGAGGGTACACTTAGGCACGCTGTTCTATCTTATTTCTCTTCCTCTTGTTTTGTGAAGTTTTTGTAGTTTATAAAAGTAGGACATAATTTAATGCTGTTACTGTTCTTGATTTAAAAAAAAAAATATTACTTCTCTTATAGTTTATTTATTTCCTTGTTCCCTTGCCTCACTCGGCTATTCTTCCCTGTTGGACCCCTTGGGCTCATATCATCTTGCTTTTCCAACTATGGTCAAAGCTTAGATTGTAATAATAATAGTAATAACAATAATAATATGCAACAGTACTACTTGTTGCATTATTTTACGAAATTCATTGGTCGGATCATACCTCTTTCTTCTATGATATATATATTAATTAATTTGAAACATTTGTTTAGAATTTGAAAAGAAAAATCAATTAAAGTGATCAAAAAACAAAACTGAAAAATATTGTTTTATGCTGGGTTTGAGTATTTAATCTGCATCATTGTGAGATAATCCATTATGCTTAGATAAAATCAGAGCTACCGACTGTTGTCTGATTATCATCATTTTAAAGATTTATCTACTAAACATAAGTTCTTATGCTAGCAAATAAGATATCATTATCAGAAATGTTACGTACCTGACTAAATCACAGTTCAATCGGCTGATAGGTGTCGAACTGTATTAAAGTAGCAGGTTGGTTAGCACCCCAGCAAGGTCGATTTTCTAAGTGATGAATATTGTTTGCAAATATTTTTTTTTTATTTTGGTGTTGAATGACACAGCTTGTGTGGGGGCATATAGATGGGTATCCACATAGGTGTATGAGGGAGCTAATATTGTCAAAAGCATCAAAGAGTTAGCCTCCAAAGTATGGATGTTGCAGAAATCCTTACACCTCTTGTCTTTCTCTGTTGGTTTTCTAAACTACACAAAAGAATGAAACTGACCAAGTCACCAGCTACGCAGTGAGATACAACTGCTAGAGAGTTGAGGGGTCCTTTGACTGGCCAGATGGTACTACATTGGATTTTTCTGTCTGGTTAGGGCTTATTTTTTCTTTGCCTACACATACACCTAATAGTCTGGCCTATTCTTTAAATATTCTCCTCCTTCCTCATACACCTGACGATAAGATAACGGGAAAATTCTTCTTCATTCATGGTGTTTACTGCTCTGTAATTGTTTAGTTACTGCTTCCTACTTGGCAAGGGTAGAATTGACTCTTTTGCTATGATAGGTAGCTTTTCTAGGAGAAGAGCACTTCAAAATCAAACCTTTGTTCTCTATTCTTAGGTACTGCCATTGCCTCTGTACCATGGTCTTCCATTGTCTTGAGTTAGACTTCTCTTGCTTGAGGGTACATTCAAGTATACTATTCTAGCTGTTCCTTTATTTTCTTTCCTTGGACATATGCCATCCTGCTTTTCCAACGAAGGTTGTAGCTCAGTAATATTAACAATAAGTCAGTAAAATTAGTAAATCCATTGCTTTATTATGGATTGCAGTTTTTTTTTCAGCTTATGATATAATGACTTGAACTTAGGCAATATGTTGGTAAAATGAGAACTGGCAACGCGTTTTTGAATGCACTTTAAGTTATGAATATTACAATCTGCCAATTTTCTTTACATAGCATTCATAAACTGAGAAATTACATATACTATTTTTACAAATACAAAGGAGTTGCAGGGAGAGTAAATGGTAGGCTACAGTTGTTACGATAACATACATGTCATAAAACCTTAATGTGTGTATATAGCAGCCCTAAGGTAACGCACATAACTGATTGATATTATAGGTTTATAATAATATAAAGATAAGTCTCATTTCAGACTTATGATAAACTCATTTAAAGATATAGTAGGCCCATTGTAATACAAAATGTCCTTTTTATAATAGGTCTCCTATTATATCTCTTGACTCTACAATTGTCATTTCTTCCAAATGCTCCTCTAATCTTCAATGAAATCTTTATCCAAAGTATCCCTCATTTCATCGCCAGCGAGTAGTCTTGTAGTCATTGGCAGTTTGCATATTATATATAACTTATCCATTGCTCCTTCAATGAACACAAAGTCAATATTGTAAACACCTTCAAGCAAGTTCAATACGTTCATATCGTATTCTACATCTATAAACCTCCTTATCATCTTGAATACTGGCCGAGGGTAGATTAGTTATCTTATCAGACTAACTGAAAACATGTGGTATAGTTGTGTACATATATAGATGAAACAAAATGTATGGATATACTGCTGCGACTAGGAAAAACTAAATGGAAACATCAACCCAGTTTTCTATGTAACATTGTGGTAGACCCTAGGCATTGTGAAGACTCTTACAGTACGGGCAGCATATTGAATAAGTATGTATTTCATTATACAGTACGTACATTACTGTTTCCTTTAACAGGTCTATGATGTCCTTACATATCTAGTTTTGGGAGGTTCTTAAGGTTCGGTAACACCGAACGCGGGAGCATTGAGGTTGAGGCACGACTTGTGCGGCAGGACAGCGACAAAATGATGCATGGCACATGGAGTCGAAGATATCCTTCTTTGCAAACAATGATATTATCGCAATTTAGTAGGAAATTCCTTCTGATTGAAAATCTGTGTGTCAAACATAACAATGAATTATACAATAGAATTTGGAGTCATGATTTAAACAAAGTTTATTTTTTTATTCTTTGCTAGCAATACAATACTGAAAGTCATGCTCACAATACAAAAGATGAACTATAGGCAACCTATCTCTCTTACCAAGCAATATAATTGCTTCAAATATGACTAGTTCATGAAAATCTATTGTCCCTTCTACTTTCAGAATTAACTAGTATTTGCATAAAATATATTGTTTAAACATACTTACACAAATTTTTCATCTGAAATTTCCCTACTCCATCTTTTAGATTTTCTGTGGTTATCTTTGCAGACGGTATATCTTAGCAATCCATGTTTGCCAACGGCTATACTCATATAATCGGATGAGCAACTTGGTGGAGTAATGAGAGCTTTGGGTGTGGAAGAAATGCCCCCATTAATCACAATGAAGTCGCTGGCAGCAGGGTGATAGATTGGGTTTAAGGCTAAGGTCAAACTGTCTCTTCGTCCTTTACTCCTGATGCCTGGCGGTTGATCTTACTAGAATTAGAATGGACCGGCACGGGTCACTTGCCTTAGTTAGACAGGCACTGCACATCACAAGGAATTGGCTATTCTTTGATGTATCTAGCCAATGAATCCTCTATTGATTTAATCAGTCATGGAAAGAGAAGATGACAGAATGGCCCTCAATAACAGGCATAGCGGGGTGCTAAGAATCTCCTGGTTTATAAATATTAAAGAAAAATTTGAAATAGGTAATTGGAATGTTGGAACCATGAATCAGATTGGGGAGTTACAGCAAGTGGTGAGTGAATTTATGAAATATAGTTTGGGTATCTTGGCCATAGGTGAAACACATTGTAAAGGGACTGGTAAGGAAACATTATACCAAGGAAATATATATATCTATTCAGGAAGATAAGATGGAGTTGGAAGAGAAGGGGTAGGAATGATGACCCCAAGAGCAAAAAGGCATCAACTGAGTGGAGAGCTGTAAATAGTAGATTGCTGCTAGCAGAGTTCAAATCAAAGCAGTGCAATATGAGTATTATAGTTTGCCATGCCCCAACAAAAGAAAAATTTAAAATAGGTAATTGGAATGTTAGAACCATGAATCAGATTGGGGAGTTACAGCAAGTGGTGAGTGAATTTATGAAATATAGTTTGGGTATCTTGGCCATAGGTGAAACACGTTGTAAAGGGACTGGTAAGGAAACATTAGACCAAGGAAATATATATATCTACTCAGGAAGATAAGATGGAGTTGGAAGAGAAGGGGTAGGAATGATGACCCCAAGAGCAGAAAGGCATTAACTAAGTGGAGAGCTGTAAACAGTAGATTGCTGCTAGCAGAGTTGAAATCAAAGCAGTGCAATATGAGTATTATAGTTTGCCATGCCCCAACAAATGATTCCCCTGAAGAAAGGAAAGATGAATACTATGGAGGACTGTAGAGGGTAATAGATGAGATCCCTAAGAGAGAAATGAAAATTGTGATTGGCGACTTCTATGCTAGAGGTGGAAGAAATAATCAAGGGATAGAGAATGGGATGGGTGTCAAGGGTCTTGGCGAAGTTGCAAATGAAAGCGGAGTACATTTCATAAGTTTTTGTTCAGCAAATAATCTTGTCATTGGAGGTACTCTTTTCCAATACAAGTATATATGGACTTCACCACGTGGCAATTACAAAAATCAGAGAGATCACATTGCCATTCATGAAGAGGGAAGGAGGACTCTGAGAAATGTAAGAAGCTATAAAGGTGCAGATATTGGTGTTGATCACCAGCTCCTCATTGCCACACTGAAATCAAAACTGAAAGCACTCAACAGAAAGATGGATGGAATACCTATGTTTGATACAACTAAGCTTTTAGAAGAAGAGTGCAGGTAAACATTTGCAATTGAAATAAGAATTGATTTGCAATCTTAGAGACTATAAGCGACGAAGAAAAGACAATTAATGAAGAATGGTGTGATATTAGGCACTATATCTGTCAGCTGGTAATTAAGTCTTGGGACACGCAGTTACAAGGAGAAAGCCATGGATATCGAATGATACTTGGGATACTATAAAAAGGAGACAAAGACAGAAATTGACTTGAAAGTTGTCGAGGGAATAATGAAAGTTACAAGGCAGAGCATGCTAAGTTCTCCAGTATTGATAGTGAGGTCAAAAGAAAAGCCAGGAATGACTGGAGAGAATATTCAGACTGGGGCAAAAAAGAAGCATATACACATCAAAAACAGAGATGGCACTGTTATAGCAACAGAAGATGAAGAAATACAACGTTAGATGGAAGACTTTAGTGAGGTTATGAATAGGAGATATGAATTCAGTGTGTTTGAAGTCGAAGCTATCCTAAAAAAATTTAAGACACGGAAAGCCCCGGGATACGATGGAACAACTGCCGATATGATAATGGCCGAAAATGAAATGACACCCAGACTACTTACAAAATTAATTTGTACAATGGGGCATGAAGAGGCAAAACCTGATTAATGGGACTTTGGAGCGTTGGTGAAATAGCAAAGAAAGGAGACCTGACTGATTGCAATAATTACAGAGGCATAACACTTCTGTCAGTTATTATGAAAATATAGTATGCTTACTCTAAAAAGACTGTAGAGAAAGATTGATGAAAAGCTGAGAGAAGAAAGAGCAGGATTTAGAAAAGGTAGAAGTTGCACTGCCCAAATTTTTATTTTGAGACATGTTGTACAGCAATGAGTAGAATATAGAAATCCCCTTTTGAAGGCATTTGTGGACTATGAAAAAGCCTTTTATAGTGTGCACCGGCCAACTTTGTGGAGAGGCCTGCGTTATTATGGAATTCCTCTTGAATATGTAAATTTGATTAAGTCTGTTCATTAATATAGCAAGTGTAAGGTTATTGATAATGAATGGAGACCTATCAAATGAATTTACTGTGAACAGCGGAGTATTCCAAGGGAGTGTGTTGTCATCTATGTTGTTTTTCCTCATGGCTTTGAAATGCGTAGAACAGTCGGAGGTGATGGAGAAGGATTGGACTGGATTGGTGAAGGGAATTTAGCACACCTAGAATATGCTGATGATGCTGTCCTTGTTAGCAGAACACCACAGGATTTGCAATGCTTGCTTACCAAAATGCATGAAATATCACACGAGGTTGGGCTGAAATCAATAGACGAAAGACAGAGATGATGAGAACGGAGTATGCAATGGAAGATGAAATATCATTGGAAGAAGAAAAGATTAATGAGGTAGAATCATCTAAATGTTTAGGACCTAACATTTCCAATACAGGGTCTTTAGTATTAGAGTTTAGTGAAAGATTGAAAAAAGCAAATAAGACAATGGCTAAGTTGAGTAAAATTTGGAAATCAAATCGCCTGAAATTACATATGAAAATCAGACTATATATCAGTTTAGTGAGATCGATGTTACTCCATGAACATGAGTCATCGTATGACAATGAAATAATCTCCAATAGGTTTAGTAGATTTGAGAACAAAGACCTCAGAAGGATATTGTGAGTTAAATGGAAGGACAGGATTAAAAATGAAACCATAAGAGATTACTTGAGTGCCATATGTGGATGAGATCATGATGAGGGGTAGATGGAGATGGTTTGGGCCTGCTCTTCGCACTCCCAAGAAAGATTAGTTCACCAAACGTTCAGCTGGGCTCTACAAGTGACTAGAAGAGATGGAAGACCCAGGCCTACATGGCTGAGGAGTATGAAGCACGAAGTAGGAGATGATGAATGGAGAAGTATTGAATTAAAAGCTCAAGATAGAGACGACTGGCAAAATCTAACCGACGCCTTTTGTGTCAATAGGCGTAGGAGGAGATGATGATGTTAATCTTCCCAGTATTTTGTTTGGAATTCTCTCTCTCTCTCTCTCTCTCTCTCTCTCTCTCTCTCTCTCTCTCTCTCTCTCTCTCGTTATGTATATATGTACAAACATATATATATATATATATATATATATATATATATATATATATATATATATATATATATATATATATATATATATATATATATACATACATATATATATATATATATATATATATATATATATATATATATATATATATACATACATTACGTTCCTGAAAGGAACTAAATCTTGAAACTTCGAGTACATAACTTACAATACACGAAAAAGGCACACCCACTATTTTAACTCGCCATCCATTTGCAGTTAATTGTATAAGACCAGTGTTATTTCAACACAATATTATTTTTGTGTAGTGGATTACGAGGATCCCCCAAATGCTCTTCGGAACATCTCCCTAATAAATTCTTTAGTAGCCATGGCTAGAAAAGACCAACTAAAAGCAGGGTCCTTTGGGGATTGATGAGTAGGTGGAGACGCGCGAAACTGCCGCCTTATTTTAAAACATGCTTCAATTCTTGGCGGCAGATGCAGCGGTTCGAGGCTTCCTGCTCCTCCGGTGTGGCCTCCAGCATAAGATACCCTAGGTTTCAAATTGCCACGGGAATCTCTTCTCTGCAACCCAGGCCTTGGCATTGGGCATCCAGAGAAAAAGAAGAGCCCGTTTGTTCTTATCATTCACGATACTTTCTTTAATCATGTGGCACACTGCATTTCTACAAATATTTAAGGTCAGTCAATTCCTTCATGTCTCTTACCGAGGGGCAAATTGACACTTTTTTTTTTTTTTCATATATAGATCCAGTCATGATCTAGGAATATTCTTAGACTGTGAGTTCTGCCAGGCATTTTTTTTTGCCAAAAACCCAATATAATCACGATTGATTGCTTGCCTCATTTCGTATTTCCTCTTTTTATTATCTCTTAATTTTTCTGGATACGCACTTGCTACCTGTACGTTCACTAGAGCCGATTATCCTGTAATTTCTATATTTCTCAAATTATATATCCACTCATATTGTCTGACACATTTCTTGTTTACTATAAAGAGTCATATTCACTTGTCAAGTTAAGGACTTCTGTGGTAATATGTGTGGAGTAAATAAGTATCCTCTTCTTTGTCATGCTTCAATCCACAAAGTTAATACCTTCTTCGTTTCCATCATGAAAACTTTAGCAGGGGAAGGGACTTTGGTGAAGCTTGATGTTATCGCTTTCCTTCCCCCGGATCAAAGACTCATTCTTCACATATTTGTACCCTAATCCAGCAATAGACTTTTTCACTTTCTGTTAAATCAGTATTTTTCATCTTTTTTCACCAGAAAAACACCTGACGAGATATATTTTTTTTACCATTTTCAGCTATCACTCACTTCCCTTGATATGATTTTACAGTAGTACATGATCTTGTGGTAAATTGCCTTTGTTCTGCATAACAGATAACACTATCACACACTCGTAATACAAAATGCAGCAAAATATATGATGACGATACAAGGCACATGGTGGGCATCTGAGCATGTGTCGTCAACCCCACGACCTACAGAAAGAGTAGATCTGTTCAATTTTGAACTAAAATTTGAGTCAGTCCGTGCAGGACGTATCTCAGGCGAACGGCAGGTAGCCGCCTCTTCTTATACTAGGGGCTAGGACATACCGTCAAAGAGCCCCTGTCCGGAGAGAAGCTTCGGGCAATCTACAGCAAACAAGTTAGTACGGCAGTAATAGCACAGACGAGTATTTTTTCAAGTTGTTAAATGGATAATAGTTTGCATAATTGAGTGGTGAATTCATCACGCTACGTAGTAGTATCATAGCGCAACGTTCAATGACCCTGACCTTTATATGAGTGTTGCTCACGTGTGGGCATCTTCAAAGGAACAGACACACACTACTCACCTACAAGAAAGATTAAGTGTGTAATGTTAAGGAGGTTAGTTGGTTCTTGGAAGCAGATCAAATGATTTTGACCGGGGTGTGAGGAAAGATATCTTTTTTAAAGTAATAGGAAAAATAGAAACGATAGGTTTTCCAATTACTGTTGCTATACTACATGATATTGATAATACTAATATTAAACTGTGGGGAAATTTAGGCGTAACAATGAATAAACCTTTCATAAATCCTGACGTTCCACTTGTAATTAAGCTGGTTATTAATAATTTCATTAAAATGGTTTTTATATTGGATAACAATGTTAATAGGTAATGTGTTCGATGAAACATCAGACGAAGTGTGTATTATTGACAAACTACGTTCCATCTATCATCAAATCATGTTGATGCATGAGCAAGGCGTAAGTGAGAGAACAAGGGTTACTGAAATTCTTGATATAATGTGAAGGATGGTGACACATTTTGGATTGCAAAGGTTAGAATAGAAATGAAAAGGATAAAGCCAATCAGTGAATTTACTAAGAAACTAAAGATAATGG
>NC_090725.1:202012675-202017675 GCF_036898095.1 Palaemon carinicauda | reverse complement strand
CTCCGCATCTCAGATGCAATAAATACATGGAACTTTTGACGTCCCTCAAGATGAATCCATATTGGACACAACATCCCTTCAGATGTGAAAGAGGAAGAATTTCCTCTATGATACAAGTAAGGAAGACTGCCTGAAAATTAAGAAGTATCGTACATAAAATGAGAAAAAAGCCACGATAACTACTCATAAAAAAGTAAACTTACCTCCATAAAAAATGCTATAGAATATTTGACTTAATTTCCGTTGAAAAATAAAAGTAATAAAAAACCTTGTAAAATGAATGGAAAGGATTCCAAGAACATCATATTGGAATGATAATATCAATGATATATAAAAATACCTTCTAAAATACAGTAAAGAATTAAGCCTTACATTTTGACTCTTAACTTCGTTTCATGAGCGAATTTGAAACTACAGTATATTTAAAATCTCATCTGGATAAAACTTTTTCATACAATCTTTATTTCTTTGATGTTCATGAAAGTCCATTTACCTACCATTGAACATTGAAAATTGTGGGTTAGATACCGTATTTCGGAAAAATGTTTTCTTATGAGATTAAAAAACAAAAAGTTACACACTACGAAAATTATGCCATTGCTCTTCATAGTCAGATTTTTCTTTTGTTATAGAATAATTTTGATTTCTTATAAATTCAAGAAGCTTTTCTTGAAATTTTTATATCATTTCTTTCTCATTCAACATGTAATGATACTATAAAAATGCTCCAGCATCACAAAACGAATCAAGTTTATTATAAATATTTTCAATGTCTAGTTATTACTTTAATCAAATTAGATTAATTATCCCATTAATATCTATAAGAGCTCACAAATAGATCAAATATATATATATATATATATATATAAATATATATATATATATATATATATATATATATATATATATATGTATGTATGTATATATACACACACACACACACACACATATATATATATATATATATATATATATATATATATATATATATATATATATATATATATATATATATATATATATTTGTACGTCACATTGGAATCAACCCTTGATTTTAAAATGAAAAGCTATGTCGATATCAATTATGGTACCAGAGGCAATAACAGAAGTAAGGACACATAAGTGCTAATTGTTCTTCAAACGAGTCATACCCGACTTCCTAACTGACAAAATGGACAGCAATCGAATAAAATTATCCCATGGTGTCAATAGGAAAATCAACAGAATATAGTCAGTTAGGGACGTATTTCTATCGTATACATTATCGCGTTCATGTTCATCAATTACATACTAAATATTTACATATATATATATATATACACACACACACACATATATATATATATATATATATATATATATATATATATATATACGTATATAAATAAATGTAAGTGGGAAATATATATCTATATATATCTATCTATCTATATATGACTACACACACATATAACTATATATATATATATATATATATATATATATATATATATATATATATATATATATATATATATATATATATCAACTGTAACAATAAATTCTAGGCCACTGCAGTACAAAAGCCTCAGACATGTCCTTAGTCATATCTGGGGTTTAGACAATTTTATCACCACGCTTGTCACTGGGGATTAGTGAGGGTTAGAGACTTTTATTTTCTGATTGCTCACATCAAAGTAACATAGTGTGGGTGGCCCTGACTAGGGTGCGAGGGGGCTTTTAGTTACCAATAGAGAAGCGAGGTGATTGCAAATGAGCTTTATTCAGCAAGTTAACGAGCTTATATGCAAACAGTTGAGGGCAGCAATGTCACAAATATTCAAACAATGTGAAACTTGCTATGGCAAGCTTAAATAACATTTTTTATTATTGATGAGGGATATTGTGAGAGATAAAATAAAAGCAATAGCATTACAGTGTATAGTTTTGTGTGAAACATGTGCATTACATGACTTTCTCCAAAAAATGCATACATAGGAAATAGGGTCCCCTGCTCTTGAGCGGCAACCTGTAGGCAGTCCATCTTACAAGAGATACGTAAGTTTTAAGCAATCAATTGAGACCAAGTCTTCTTTACCACGAATGTTGATTAAGAATACCTTCAGTGTGCGACTGATCCCGAGGGAAAAGCCCGTGTAATGGGGTGTCAGCATTGTCTTGCTAGTGTCTGTGTGCAGGAAGATGTGTGCTGCCTTGCAATAGAGATTGTCAGTTACAAATGGAAAAGATTCAGCAGGGTTGACCATACATCCAGGGGATCCTTAGGAGTGGTTCTTAATCCCTGGAGGACACAGGGAAGCTGGGTAAATCAGCTGGAGTCAATACAGTTGGACATAAAAGCTCCTTTGAGGGTTTGATGAACACATTCCGTTGACTGCAGGGATATAGATGGTTGTCAGATAATACCCAGGAGATTTGCTATTGATGTCCACAATTGAGAGATGAATGTGGTCACCTCTGTCAGAAGTAATATACTCAGGGATACCAAATTTTGGAATCCACACTAAGAATAAGGCAGATGTACAATGGGGTGGATATTGCAGTTTGCATGCGGATGTCTTCAGCCAATGCGTGGAGTGGTTAATGAATGTAAACAAGAGCTGTGTCTTTGTGATGTGGATAGGGGACTTACTACATCGACGAGAATATGGGAAAGCTATGCTGATGTTGAGGAAAGGTGCACACTCCTGAATCCATGTGTCAATGTACTTTTAAAGTTTGTATGTAGTACAGCTCGGCCCCAATCCTTAGCATCCTTAGTAATGCCGTGCCAAATGAACTTTGTCTTCAGTAACTGTCTAGTAGATTGGTGGGAGGAATTTGAGAGGCCATGGATGAAATAAAAAACCTGCTGGCACCAGCAGGCAGGTATCCATGACTGTATCCTACTAGTACTGATGTCTGAAAGCAGGGGTGAAGTTGGAGTCGTTGACGGCAACGTCTTCCCAATGAAGGTATGTGCAGGGTGTCCTGCATTCTTGGTTTAAAGGTTTAAAAGCTGCTTATGCATGGCAGAGGCAAGGGACAATGACATTGAACTAGAAAGTAGGACAATGACCTATAGATTGACCATATATATAATCAGCACACAAGTCTCTCACTATCCAAGTTAGAACCAGGGAGGGCCAGGTAATGGCTGCCGAGGACTCAAGCAGGTAGACCTATAGGCTCCTCTAAAACCCCCCACCCCCATCCTTAGCTGAAAAGGATGGTGAGGTTACAGACACTTAAGGAACTAAGAAGTTTGAGTGGGACTTCAACCCCTGTCTGGCGATCACCAGGCAGAGGCGTTACTAATAAGGATCTTTTCTTTGTGCTTCTGCTAAGGCTTTGTAATCCAATCCCAGGTGAATGGCAGGAAATGTAATCCTTGTCAGGGCAACAACAAGGGGATTCATTTTCCTAGGGGCTTGTTGAATGGTGCAGTTGTATTCAGCCATGGTGGAGAGATGTCGGTGTTGATGGGCGGACCAGATGTCGGACTGTTGAATGAAGGTGTGCACCAGGGGTATGTGGTCTGTGCGAATGACGAAGGGCGTACCTCCTAAGAAGTGGAAGGCAGCCAAATACACCACAAGCAATTTGCGGTTGAAGGTAAAGTAGACGGATTCCGCCTTAGGCAGTTTCCCACTGAAGAAGGAAATGGGAGTGGTTAGCTGTTGACCACTTGCTGTAGTAGCACATCAATAGCAATATCGCTGTCATCAGTAGAGAGAAGGAGAGGTTGATAGGGCATTCTTTGCATTGCAAAAGGCCACTTCCAGAAGGGGACCCCACTTCAGGTCTTTTGGCTTGCCCTTGAGGGAGACGTAGAGGGGACCAAGAGTGGCGGTGATGGCTGGCAAAAACCGGCGATAATAGTTTATTATGATAAAGAATGTTTTGCAGTACTTTGACAGTCTAGAGCATGGGGAAGTTCTGAACAGCTGATATTTTCTCAAGGAGTGAGTGAATGCCTTCAGGAGGGATGCAGTGTCCTAAGAACAATACTCCACTGGCACCAACGATAAATACACTTGCCATACTGGACTACAAGGCCATTCAGATGTAGGCAATTGAAAGTGATGTGTAGGTGATGGAGGTGTTCCTCTTTGGAGGAAGAGAACACAAGCATGTTGTCCACACGACATACACAGGGGAGGTGCCATAAGATGACACTATGATGCCTTGAAAAGCTGCCCCAGCATTACTAAGATCAAAACAGAAGTAATTGAATGTCCATCTACTGAAGGGAGAGGTGTGGCTGGTCTTGGGAATTTATCATAGGCCCCTGATAATACCCCTTCAAGAAGTTGAGAGTGGAGAACACCTTCCCTTTGTGCAAGTTGGAGGTAACGTCAGCGATGTTTGGGACAGGGTAGTGATCAGGTTCTGTTCACATGTTCAGATGCCTGTAATCTATACAAAGGCACAGGGAGCCATCCTTCTTCAGGATGATGTATACGGCAGACAACCATGGGCTTGAGGCCTTTTGGCAAAGGCACATTTCTTCCATTTCAGTAAGCGTTTGTCAAGTGCGGCCAAACGATCCACGGCCAGATGCTTGAATCTGGTAAACACAAGGGCCCCAGTCGTCTTGATCGGGTGAAAATACTGTGCTTGGCAGGAAACGTGGGCGTTTGGTGAAGTCCAGGAGGGAAGGCTTCTGGTTACTTACGACATGAGGAGGGTGGTGTACACCTCCATGGGTGCGCTGATATAGAGTGTAAGGTCGGAGGGGGTGGGTTGAAGAGGTATTGACAAGTATGAGTCTGTGTTGAATGATCGATGACGAACATCTAAAAAATAAAGTTAGAGGAACTAAAAAAGAAAGTTAGAGTTGTGCTGTTCGTATTTTTCACATAGCTTAAAGTCCTTCTATATTTGAAATTCTACTTCAGATGTGGATCTCTAAATATTGAAAATTGCCTGATGACATTTGATGGAAGCTACTTTTCAGATATTGAAACCCTTAATTGTGAAAAATGGAAAAAATAACATTAGGAACTTGGTATAAAAAA
>NC_090725.1:202000175-202005175 GCF_036898095.1 Palaemon carinicauda | reverse complement strand
TGGTCTGGGCCTTGCAAGAGTCTCAGCCCAAAGAGAAGTTCTAGCAGTAGGTATTGCTCAGCTCCGAGCAGGCCTTGTTTATTAAGCTGTTTAGACACTGGTACAACATGTGCGCTCGAGAATCAGTTTGCAACAGGCATCACGACTGGTAACGGCAGGTGGAAGACCAGGTAGGTCATCCCGCAGCAACTGGCAAAAAAATATATATGTCGGAGAGCCGGAAGGAAAGCAGTTGGGGACTGAGTAGGGAAAGGCTGGATAGCAGCGAGACTCAGTGAGTAGAAGAGACTGAGTGAGGAGTGAATAATTATCCCGTCACAGACTGTGTAGCTAGCATATGAGGGTAGGGTGGGGGAAACCATATACAGAAATCTGTCTTGAATTTTACCCAAAGGTCTGGAACAAAGGTTTAGATAACTTTAAGTAAAGTTTCGGAAATTCACCAATTTACATATAAATAGAGCGAGAGAAAGAATTATATGGACGGAGGGATTGGTGGGGGAGTGGGGTTGAAGATAGAAGGCAAGTTGGTGATGTTCATACTTTACTTGACATGTTTACTAGAACTTCAAAAGGAAACTTTTCGTTTATACTATTCGACAAGATTCTTGGTGCTTTGAACATAAATCTAAAAGGATAAATAATTCATCCTATTTTCTCATCTGAATCACGACTGCCAGCGAGCTCAAAATTCCGTACTCTCTCTCTCTCTCTCTCTCTCTCTCTCTCTCTCTCTCTCTCTCTCTCTCTCTCTCTCTCTCTCTCTCTCTCTCTCTCTCTCTCTATATATATATATATATATATATATATATATACATATATATATATATATATATATATACACAGTGTATCTCGACACGCCCACGGTATTATTTTCACATTTTCACATTCCTTTCTGGGTCGTTTTCTAAAAGGGCGATTCTTCTACCATCAATATCAAAACAGTAGTTTGGCAGTTGAATATTGGCTTGTGATAGAGATAAGAATTTTACAGTTCCAATGAAAGTTGAAACATTTAGTTTTTACTGAATGGAGTAAAGTAAAATCCTATGTACTGCCGTGGTTTAATACTTGAAATTCCAAACTCTAGGCAAGCATAAAATTAAAATTCTCATCCATAATATTCCGGTATCTAAATTAATATAGGAAAAATGGCAAGTTAGTTGGCATGGTGAGGACTGAGTAACAAATAATGTATGTAACCTATTTAATTCTAAATTCATACCTTGGAGTAAGTGTACACATACACATACACATCAGCGGTAAAAGTACTTAGTATTCTGTAATCTATCTTCTTTTTCGCCACCGTTATCTTTATATTAAAGGGTCGGTTGCCTGATGCACCCTCTCCAATACCTGCGATCAAAGGCATTCTCTTCCAACAAACCTCTTCTCTCCATATCATCCTTCTCCTTATCTCGCCATCTAATTCTCTGCCTCCCTCTTGATCTTCTCTCTCTTACAGGTTCCTCCCAAGCCCTCCTCACTCCCTCCCCACCATCTATCTTTAATACGTGCCCACACCACTCTTATCATCTCAGTAATCTGCTTTATGCCTACTATTTATCATATTTCATCATTTTTCCATCTTTCAGACAGTGATGTTCCCATAATCCTCCTTAGCATTCTCATCTCTATTCTCTCAAGCTGTGCTTCTTCTTTTCGTCTTAAAGCTAAAGTTTCTTAACCATACATTAACACTGGTCTTATCATTGTGCTATAGACCTTGACTTTTACTTTGATTGGCATTTTCTTATCATACATCCCTCCTGCTACCTCCCTCCACTTGCCCCATGCTCATTTTATCCTATTCTCAACTTCAGCCTCACATGCTCTCTCCTGATTTAACGTAGATCATAAGTACCCGAATTGTTCTACCTGTTTTATAACTGCTCCTCTACTTTCATGTATGGCTATCCTGTCTCTACCTTCCTTACTGCTAACCATGGCTTCAGTCTTATGTGCATTCACCGTAGAACCACCCTTTTTCAAAGTCTCTTGCCACTCTACCACCTCTCTCTATAATTCTTCCTCATTTTCAACAGTAATCACTAGATTATCTCCAATGGTGTACAGAATTCTCTTGATTGTGGGCAGGAAGTTTGTATGAATGGCCTTGATTTTAGTGCTGCCTTTGACCATGTTAATCATGAGGCACTTTTTTCAAACTCAAATAGTTGGGAGTGGACAGGTCGTTTCTTAGCATTATTATTGAATTTTTAATTAATAGATCGCAAAGAGATGTTGTTGATGGGCACCATTGTGAGAATAGGAATGTGATATCTGGTGGTTCACAGGGTAGTGTTCTCGGCTAATTACTTTCCATACTATTTACAAATGACATGTGGTTTGGCCTAGAAAACAAGATCGTTGCATATGCAGAGAATGTTCCTCTCTTTGCATCAATTCTATCTCCTAAATGTAGATCTAGGGTTGTTGAATCCATTAATGAAGATCTAGCTAAAATTAGTGTATGGTGCAAATTATCTGGTATGAAGTTGAATCCCAACAAAACTCAAAGTATGATTATAAGTAGGTAAAGGCTCCTCAACATCCAAATCTCAGCATTGATAATATTTCTTTAACTTTGTATGACTAAAAATTTTAGGTGTGATTCTCGACAGCAAATCTACTTTTGAGAAACACATTAGGTTTGTGTCTTCTTCAATTGCAAAAAAAAAAATTGGCTTATTGAGAAAGTCTTTTAAAATTTTTGGAGATCAATCTATTTTGAAGAAGTGTTTCAATTCTTTTATTCTACCTTATTTCGAGTATTATTATCTTGGCAGGTCTTCAGCTGCTGATTCTCATTTTAATTTGATGGACAGGAACTTACGGTTTATGAAATTTCTTATTCCTGATCTAGATATTAATCCTGGCACCGTCGTTCAATTAGTTCATTATGCATGTTGCATAAGATTTTTCATAATTCTGATCATCCTTTACATTCAGATCTTCCCGGACAGTTCCATCCTGTCCATATTAGTAGGTATGCAGTTAATTCTAATAGTCGGGACTTCTCCATCATGAGGCTCAATACTACACAGTACTCTAGAAGTTTTATTTCAGCTATGACCAAGGTGTGGATTGATCTTCCTAATCGGGTAGTTGAATCAGTAGAAATTTAAAAATTCAAACTTGTAGCAAATGTTCTCATGTTGAACAGGCTGACATAAGTCTTTTTATAATATATATGAAATACCTGTTTTAATGTTGCTAGTGTTTTTAAAACATTTTGTTTAATTGTTCATTACTTCTTATAGTTTATTTATTTCCTTATTTCCTTTCCTCACTGGGCTATTTTTCCTTGTTGGAGCCCTTGGGCTTATAGCATCTTGCTTTTCCAACTAGGGTTATAGCTTAGCTAATAATAATAATAATAATAATAATAATAATAATAATAATAATAATAATAATAATATAGTAACTCGCACAACTCTTCATTTCTGATCACTTCACTTCCAAGACAAACAAATAAAATCGGGCTTAATGCTGACCCCTGATGTAATCTAACACCAACTTCAAAGGTTTCTGTTTCTCCAACAGCTGTTATTACTTTTGTCGTTTATCTTTTGTAAATCATCTTCTGCCATTCTAAACAACCTCTCTGGGACTCTCCTCCTCCTCACACACCATAAATATCACTTCTCTTGGTATTCTGTCATGAGCCTTCTCTAAATCTACAAAAACACCAGAACTTCTGGTTTTCCTCTAGTCTCTTTTCCTGCAGTGCATGTAATTAGCACCCTTACCACACAAAACACTAGATAAAAGCCACACGGGTATAACTTTTTGAACCCACCTAATGTAAATGGAAAGCACTATCTTACAAATATTTCAATATGAAAATTCCAATTTAATATACAGATTATACACACATATACAGACGTATACATAATGCCTTACGAAAAATACTTTGCAGTTTCAAATACCTACACAAATAGGCTATTAGATGAAGGTGTCACAACTTTTTATCAAAAAACTTTCTGGATATTCCCACCCTTTCATATTAACATCTTTTCCAAAATGTAAATAGTAGTTCTCATCCTTTCAGTCCTTCTTTTGCGCAGACTTCATACTTATACTCCTTTTTACCTACAGTTTGTCCTTCATGTACTCTAAGAAGTGAATGCACCTTTAAACATTGTTCACATTTTCAAATACATTAACCGTTTTACCAATTTAACTAATAAATATACCGCTTTAACTTTCATTAGTTTATATCATTTACACTTCATTCCAAATAAAGGTAAGTTAACTACCAAGTCCAATGACAAATCACAATTTTCGTTTACAATGACACTTACTCTTCCCAGACTTTTGCAAATATATTGATAGGGTGAATTGTATGCTTATTTGATTTTCCTGTTTCCCTCCTCTTGCTTTCATACAATGTATTATATCTTGAATTAATTGCACATTTCAGGAGAGAGCATTCTCCGTCTTAGAACATTAAACTATTTAGCATACCATCTATACATTCAAGGCTAAGCTTTGCCTCCATCATGAAAATTTCCAATGGAAATCAACAATTTACCTTCTAGCCCGCACCTAACATATATGATATTATGTGTATTACCAATACATTTCGATTTATACTGCCATAAGATATCTCTTGGTTCATGAACATCCAAGATTTCTTCGGTCTATTTTCAAAATTCTAACGTTACTTTTTTTCTGTTAATTATTACTTCTTTGGCTAAATGGCATGAACTGTTTTATTAGTAATTCTTGTGTATCCATGTATAGAGTTACTATCTTTCTCTTTGCAACTATCACTTAACTTTTTTACCTAATTACGCATTCATCCTTCATTTACTAGTCTTACTTTCTTGCGTAAAGTCGTTCTATGCCACAGTAAATCTTACAATCAACCAAAAAGATCTTTCCATCTACTGTATAAGTGTATGACTATTACCTGTGTCCTATTGATACTGTCAGTCACAATTGAATGATAACTTATAGACCGAATTTCCACTGAACAAAGTATCCCTAAAAGG
>NC_090725.1:201990175-201995175 GCF_036898095.1 Palaemon carinicauda | reverse complement strand
GTTATATAAAATTTGGAAATCAAGTCGCCTGAAATTACATATAAAAATCAGACTGTATATTTCAGTTTATTGAGATCGGTGTTACTATATAGACATAAGTCATGGCATGACAATGAAACGATTTCCAATAAATATGGTAGATTTGAGAACAAAACCCTCAGAAGGATATTTGGAGTTAAATGGCAGGACATATTTAGATATGAAACTAGAAGAGAGGTTACTCAAGGACCATACGTGGATGAGATTATGATGAAGGGTGAATGGAGAGAGTTTGGGCATGTCATTCGCACTCCCCCAAGAGAGATTAGCTCACCAAATGTTTAGCTGGGCTCTACAAGGCACTAGAAGAGTTGGAAGACCCAGGCCTACATGGCTGAAGACTATGAAGCGTGAAATAGGAGAGGATGAATGGATAAGTATTGAATTAAAAGCTGAAGATAGAGACGACTGGTGAAATATAACTGAGGCCCTTTGCGTCAGTAGGAGTAAGCGGAGATATTTTAGAATTAACACTAGAGTTTTCAATTCATTCTATCCTGCTATTCATATAAAAAGTTTCAAGAGAAGACTAGTCAAGTATATATACTAAAATAAGAAACGTCCTTATTGCAATATAAATCCTTGTTATAGATTCTAGAATAAATCATCATAATGGAATCTTTTTGTGCGAATGGTGAAATTAGATTTATGATTTAAAATCTGAAGTCTGGAAGGCAAAAAGGCTATGGTGTAATATTATCAGAAACTTCAACCATGATTAAGTACGTCTTTCTATATATTTAGATAGGTTTACTAAATTGTAAACCCTTGAAACGAAATTCCTTGTTATGTTATTGTGGTATATATAGCTCTTTAATAATGATAATAGAAGGTCTTAAAATTCTTTTCTCTGATTTGAGAAGGCCAATTAAAAAAAATAGTAAGGATTGAAATGGAACGTGGCCAAACACTAATCAAACCAACAGACTTGCATCTGAAACGCGAAGACAGTATGGAAATCAGAGGAAGGGAAATGTAGCTTCCAAAGCCTGACCGATCATACCCGGATATAAGTATAATCCCTAACGGACTGTCAACGGAGTGTAAGGTATAATAATGGCTGTTATTGTAGTCCCTACTGTCATCGAAAGATCTTCAACGCTATTTTTTTTAGGCTTCTCATAAATATTATAGATATGCAATTTATTCATATCAGTGTACTTTGCATCGAGATAGCATAAGGTACAGTACATGCAGGGCCCTCACATACCTAAATGCCGCCCCAGGGCAAAGTTCCCAGTGACGCCCCCCCCCCCCCCCGCCCGCCCCCGCTCCCATACCTACATACAGCCCCAACCCACCAGTTCCAATTCCACACCCTTTTAAATCACTTTGCTGCCCATGGCCCTGTATATAGAAACCTAACTATACTGTAAGGCCTAGTTACAGGATATCGAAATATATAATAACAGATTAGTAACACTGGTGAAAAAGTATTTTATATCAAGTGACTTACAAAATAACAAAGTAAACAGCTCTTAATTTTTGCTTCATAAATACACATTAACAGCAATGAAGACTTGGAAGTAAAAGAAAATAAATTGATTTCAAAACAAAATTCCATCAGAGAGTACAGAAACATTGAAC
This sequence comes from Palaemon carinicauda, assembly GCF_036898095.1. Lineage (NCBI taxonomy): Eukaryota > Metazoa > Arthropoda > Malacostraca > Decapoda > Palaemonidae > Palaemon > Palaemon carinicauda. Next base: position 201,993,549 of record NC_090725.1, on the reverse strand, counting down.
CATGGCATGATAAATTTCATTATCAAACATTCACAAGATTTATTTACATATCAGAATTAGGAAGAAAATATATATATATATATATATATATATATATATATATATATATATATATATATATATATACATATATATATTTTTCATTATTTAGTAGAGAATGGAATATACTACACACACACACACACACACACACACACACACACATATATATATATATATATATATATATATATATATATATATATATATATATATATATCTATACATGCATACATATATATAATTCATATGTATATATATGCATGAGTATAAACATTATATGTATACCTACATATATATATATATATATATATATATATATTAATATATATATATATATATATATATATATATATATATATATATGTGTGTGTGTGTGTGTGTGTGTAGGTGTGTGTGTGTGTGTCTAAGAAAGGGGTGGGGAACCCTTTTTAGGATGGCCATCTTGCAATTCCTCAATGCTCCTTAATGCCGCATAGAATTTTGTTGGTTATTTTATCCTCCAAGTAATTTATTAGTAATCTAAAGAAAGAGTGACCGGTTTATAAAAATTTACAGCATTACAATTTCAAATATTTGAATCTAGTACTTTTCATGCAAGTAATCAGTAAATGAATTATATTTAAAACTAAATTTTAAAATATTTCATTCAAGTTTTGGTAGTTTTCAAAATACCGTAATTAAATGAATAATATCGAAATCATGTCATTTTCTAATTACTTTAGTTAAGCAAGTATGTTCTTTGTATTGAAGAGATAAATAAAATAATATTTTTTTTTTTTTGAAAAGATAGCTTATAAATATCAACAATATAACCTTTTCAAATATTTTATATTGAGAAGTAGGTACTTCATAAATAATCACATCTCACAATAAATCAACATCCCAGTAAAAAATTTTATCTGCTTAAACACACTTAGCTGTTTTCATTAAAAAAAGAAAAAAAAAGCAATTATTTGCTTTCTTAAGATGTCCAATAAATCCCTAGTTTTTAGCCATCATAGCTGGAACACCATCAGTGCATAGCTTACTATAATAAGGAAATAAAATTTAGTCCTCCTTTGTGACATTGCTTATTGAAGTTGTTAAAATGTCTGTTCCTCTTGTCCTTGCGTTAAGGTTACCTAAGGGAAGCTATTTTTCATACAATCAAAACTCACCAGTGAAAGCACAAATAGAATATTTTTATGCCAAAAATATGGAAACTGTTGATTCATCTAAAACAAACATAGATCACAATGAGGAGATGGACAAAACAGGAACACACTCGTCCATCATGCGTTAAATCACTCACTCACTGCAACTAGCAGTTTTTCCTTGTCAGCTACAACGGCTGTTGCAGCTGACAGGGAAGCGGGTAATTGTATTCAGTTAAGATTCATTGAATTCAAGGAAAAATTGCTTCTATTCTAAGGAAGGTACTACATCACTGAACACAACTTTCCTATTGTCTGTGTGTACATATTTGTATGTGTGTGCATACAGTAAAATGATTTCAAGCAAACAATATTAATTGTCAAAGCAGAAATATACTACACATACTGTACATATATCAAAGGCCGTAGAAGGACGCACTTGATGGTGCAGTAGGCCATATGCGGCCTTAAGGCCTCAGGATCTCTATCCCTGGACATTTAGCCGTGATCATTTCGCCGTGGCCATTTTGCCCTGGCCATCTCGCCACATCCCATTTTACCGTGGACTATCATTGCAGCAGACCTGTAATTGCAATTTTCTTAGTCATACAGATGATAAAAAAAATTACAAATATTTAAAAAAAAAAATGACTTCCACCTTATAATTAGCATCATATATTAACACTTAAATTAGTTGAAAGAACCTATGGAACAATTTGGCTTTTTGCAAAATATGTATATATGCGGCGAGACTGGTCTGCGGCAAAAATAGTCCACGGAAAAATGGACTTTGTATATATATATATATATATATATATATATATATATATATATATATATATATATATATGTATATATATATACATATATATATATGTATATATATATATATATATATATATATATATATATATATATATATATACATAGTATATATATATATATATATATATATATATATATATATATATATATATATATATATATATATGTATATATATACATATACATATACATATACATATACACATACACATACATATATATATATATATATATATATATATATATATATATATATATATATATATATATATATATATATAATACACACACCAGGTTATGCCACGGTTTTTTAACATTTAGCAAATTAATTTTCTTGCTTTGCTTATGATAAATTCATGAATTACGTTTTCAAAATTCATTGTCATCAGTGTTTCAGACTCAATGCTGAGGAGTGCCAAATTTGAAAGTCTCTCCTGTCCCATAGTATTTCTTAGGTATGTCTTAATGAGCTTCAATTTTCTGAAGGATCTTTCACATGAAGCAAATGATACCCCTACAATCAATAATAACCTAAGTGCCACTTGGAGGTTAGCGAATCCATCACCACATTTCATAATTAAACTAATGAGTTCTGTGGCTGATTCTATGTTTCTGTTCCTTACCAAGAACTTTACCTCTTGTATCTATTGGCATAATTCTGATGCTTTCAGGTCTTAGTCATATTTTTGCTCCATGCCATTGCACACTGCATCAACTTCTTCGTTTTTGCCAAATAATTCTTTAGGCGCAGGAAATGTGAAAGAAAATGTAAAAGAAAACGAAGATATTTAGAAGCAAACATTTTTAAGTTCATGATTGTCATTGTCAGGATGATTAATTCTATTGCAAAAAGAAAAAAATCGGGGAAATATTTTGATTTTTGTTGATTTTATGGCTTAGTTGCAGAAATCCTAATTTGCGTTAACAAATTTCAAAGCTTTTATCCTTTACCCGCTAATTATTATTATTTCAATCTTGTTGGGCGGCAAGTCCAGGCTATCTTTGCCGCCCCAGGGCATTTGCCCCCCCCCCCCCCCCCCCCCCCCACCGCTGCACTCCCCCATGTGAGGGCCCTGAGTACTTGCAAGGATTCAGATCTGTATTCAAGCACATGTGGCTGAATTCGAATTCAAATCAGAAGATGAAAATCTCTGGAGCAATTTTTAGGATGAGAGAGAGAGAGAGAGAGAGAGAGAGAGAGAGAGAGAGAGAGAGAGAGAGAGAGAGAATGCTAATGATTAAATGAATACCAAGTGGAGAAAGACGCTACTGCGAAATTCAAAGAAAATGCAAAAAAGCGGAAGACATAGCAAGAAAGGCGGCGTTTGATATAAGACGCGTCCTCTGAATGATAAAAAAAAATACTAGGAGTGT
>NC_090725.1:201982675-201985175 GCF_036898095.1 Palaemon carinicauda | reverse complement strand
GTCTAATTTTCAACTTAATGGACATATTTTTATCTTTCCAGATTCTTCTTAGCCTTCCAAATGCTTTGTGGCCACTTGAGATTCGGTCTTGAATTGCTCTTTCCATCTTTCCATCTGGTGTGAAAAACACTCCCAAATATTTAAACTCATTGACTTGTTCCACTTCTCCCTCTGATAGCTGTATTTCTAAGGCCTCTCTCTCGCGTCCAATTTTCTTACGTTTGGTTTTCTCTCTATTTATCACTAATTCATACCTACTGCACTGCTCCTCCACCATTCTCAACACTCTCTGAAGTTCCTACTTAGTTTCTGCTAAAAGCACTATGTAATCTGCATACCTCATGTTAGATATTTTTGTCCCTCCTATATCTATGCCACCCTCATAATCTCCAAGTACCATTCTCATTACCCATTCCAAGTATAGGTTGAAGAGGTATGGTGATAGTGGGCAACCCTGTATAACCCCACCAGTGGTTATGAACTCTTCTGTCAAACACTTTCCTTTTCTTACTCTAGCCGATGTCCTTTCATACAATCTCCTGATGGTTTTCAGTATTTTTGGTTCTAATCCCCATTCCTTTCAAAATCCTAATCCTTCCTTCCCTCCATATGGAGTCAAACGCTTGCCTGAAGTCAATAAATACACTATACAGATCTTTTTCCTTCTCCCAAAATTTTCTATGATTTGTGAGAGAGTGAATACATGATCGATTGTTCCTCTACCCGCCCTAAATCCTGCTTGACCCTCATCAATTATTTCCTCTTCTTGTCTTGCTATTCTACTTTGTTTGATTTTTGCTAAAACTTTATAAGCATGTGGTAATAGACTGATAGGCCTATAATTTTTGCATAAGGTGGTGTCCCCTTTCTTGTGTGTTGGAATTATAATGTTTTCAATCCAATCATTTGGAGCTGCTTGTCCATCTACTATATCTCTGCATAAATCACAAAACCATCTTTCTACCATTTCACCGCCAGCCTCAAGCAATTCCTTTGGTACTCCATCTATTCCTGGTGCTTTCCCACTTGACATAGTTCTTAAAGCTTTTTCCACTTCTTCTATCAGGAGATCAGGCGTTTCCTGTATGTTCCATAGCTCTCCTCTTAGTTCTGGTTAATCTTCTCCAGTTACCCGTCTCCCATTTCCTTTTAGTTGTTCCTCGTAGTGCGTTTTCCAGATCTTCTCAACATCAGCCGTTGCTGATACCTTGTTACTATCTGCATCTCTTAGAGCAATTCCATTGTTTTTTCAATCCCTTGTCAATCTGTCTACTACAGTGAATAGCTCTCTTAAATGGCCGTTTCTGAAACATTCCTCACATGTTTTACACAGGTCTTCCATCCATTTTATTTTTGCTCCTTTGCATATATATATATATATATATATATATATATATATATATATATATATATATATATATATATATATATATATGTATATATATATATATATATATATATATATATATGTATATATATATATATATATATATATATACATATATATATATATATATATACATACATATATATATGTATATATATAATATATATATATATATATATATATATATATATATATATATATATATATATATATATATATATAGAGCTGGTGATTGTCTGTGTGTGTGTTTCTTCGTGTTTGCTATAGAAAATTGTACAAGGAACTTGCAGAATATTTCACGATCGAATCTCATGTGAACATATTGAGATAGCTAAATCCGCTATCTCTATTTTAATCAAGATCCACTTTGCGGGTTTACGGGACCCATAATTACAGAATCCCTGAAACAGCATATCATGAAATTGGGTGAGCCCGGGTCAGGCTGGCAAAATGGATTTCAACTTTTTAAAAATAATCAGTTACCACTAGAAATCTATCGTCTACGGGCCCCATAATTACAAACCCCTTAAAACTGCATTCAATAAATATGAACCAATTGCAATGAATATTGGCATAGAGATTTTATGAACATAGGAGGTTAATTGGGGCTATATTAATTTGGAAATTCGTCCTAAAAAAAGGGGGTTCTTAGGAGTAGCACCACACGCCCAGCATACAATGATTTTCATTTTTACCTGATAAAATGTACAAAAACTTACAGAATATTCAATGATTGATTCCTATGTAACTTTTTTTTATCTTTTCTTTTAGTTTTCTACAAAATCATGAAACCACAAAAGAGATTCTACCGAATATTTAATGGTTGAGCCTTGTGTAATCTTTATTTTTTTTTGTTTAGTTTCCTACAAAATAATGCCAAACAAAAATAGGTTCTCAATCGGTAAATCCGGTAAAGCAAATTTGGTGAAAAGAAGAAGATAGCAGGAAAAAGGAAAGCAGAGGAATTTATAGAGGGAGACAATTACAAGAAAAATGGCGGCTAGACGTGAGGCAGAATACGAAGAGCAGATGAATTTGAGAAGGAAAACTAATAAAAGCAGAATGGCAGCCAGACGTGAAGCCGAAGGTGAAGAGCAGACAAATTCAAGAGAT